>NC_133651.1:118218434-118818434 GCF_009905375.1 Apium graveolens | reverse complement strand
TTTGACTATTGGGTTTGACTTAACTAAGTTACCACAATAGGATTGTGAACTTAAAGGCATAGAGTTTGGCGAGATTTATTAGGTAAATATGAACAAATATTATTCCACCAAGCTATCCAAAAGTTATATAATTGATATAATTGATAAATGTTGTTTACCTCAATAATCATATTTTAAGAGAAAAGCCAAAGTTGACCTAACGCATGGTGAAATATGGATCTTGGCTCACTAGAAAGGATATAGAAGATATTTTTTCCGAATTAATAGTTAGAGGGCTATTGATTTGATAAAAATAGTGGAAGATATATATTGTGAATATATATATATGAATAATCACTTGAACATAACTTAATGATCATCTGTAGACTAATTCATTTTATGCACTTTAATATTGTAGATATCAAATGATAAATAACACAAATAACTTCTCTATGTAATAGTCCTTGAGAAGGACAAGCTGACATGAAATAATTTCCTCAATTGACATGGGAACTTAAGGATTATCCTCAGGTTCAAGGATGTCACTCAAACCCCTCCATTATTGCTTCTAGCTGAGAATGAAACATGTGCTGAACAAAATGCTTACCATAAGCAAATTAATTATGCAACTGGTGTTTCATGTCTCATGCTTGTAATTATGAGTGTTGAGCTTTAGAAGCAACAAGAGCATAATGATGCTTATGATATGATTGAGCACCTTCAAAGGATGTTTGAAGGATAGGCTTGTCAGAAAGATTTGACAATAATAAGGCACCATACTTTTGCATTAATGGGAGAACGATATTTGGTTGGACCACATGTTCTAAAGATGATAGGTATATGTAGCTTGATATTTTGGGTTTCAATAATGGTCTACAGACTCAGCTTAATTTGATCAAACAATCTTTGAACAACTTATATACTCACTTTATTAAGAACAAAAGGAATGAGATAGACAGAACTCACAGTTTAATTTGTTCGAACAATTTATAAACAACTTTTATTCTAAGTTTGTTAAGAACAAAAGGAATGAGATAGATAGAACTCACTGAGTTGTTAGGCATGTTTAGAACTGCTGAAAATAACACGGTAAAGGCATGAACTACATCCATATTGATGGTGTACACATAAAATGCAAATGGGAAAGGAAAGTGGACAGGCAAGATGAATATTTGATCTTATTCGGTGCCAAACCAAAGTCCAATCCCAAATGGCTTTTGAAGCCTGATAATGGTGTTGCTAAATGAGATGATTGTCACTTCTGTGGAAATAACTGGATGATTGGAAGTTAAATTATCGAGCTTGTTTGGAAGATCTAAAGAAGAAGACCATCAATGGTCAAGCTTCAGGTATCGGGTTAGAATTGGAGCAAAAGTTGTTGCTCTAGTTGAAGGAACTCGATACCTAATTTTTCCCATAAGGCGAGATTGAAAACTTGATAAATTGTTATTACGTGCCTGCCTTTAGCGGATACATTAAATCAATTTCTTGTCAGGACAAGAAAGGTTTTCATTTTAATTAAATAAACAATAGTTGTTTATTCTATTTTAATGATAATGCTTATAATGTTGCACAATTAGTTAACTATTTATATGTTTCAAGATGACTCAAATCAAACATTACCTCTAGCATTGTCGTTAAGCCATATTAATGAAAAATGCATTTCTGAGTTACATATAGATGGATACTTGGATAAATTTGATTTTGAATCATACAGAAGATGTGAACTTTGTCTCAATGGCAAAATGACTAAAGCTTCTTTTACCTGATCAGGTGAAAGGGCCACCGAATGATTAGGACTTATACATAATGATGTATGTGGTCGAATACGTATGATGGAAAGGGGTGGCTTATACTACTTCATAACATTTACTGATGATTTCAGTAGATATGGATATGTGGTTCTTATGAAGAACAAATTCAATTCTTTTGAAATTTTCAAAGAATATAAGGCGTAAGTAGAAAAGCAAACAAGGGAAAAGTATAAAAGTTATAAAAGTTTTACAATCAGATCGTGGAGGAGAATACTTAAGCCTAAAATTCTTGAGTTTCTTGAAAAAGTGTGATATTTTATCACAACTTACTCCTTCTGAAACACCTCAATGAAATAGAGATTCTGAGAGGAGAAATTGTACCTTGTTGGACATAGTGCGATCGATGATGAGCCAAGAGGATCTTCCATTCAATTTCTGGGGTTATGCTTTAGAAACGACTGCATATACACTTAACCAAGTTTCGACTAAAGCGGTTCAAAATACTCCGTATGATAAATTGACTGATAAATGTCATAGCATGTCATTTATGAAAATTTGGGGACGTGAAGCGTTTTTAAAAAGTTTAGCCTCTGACAAGCTTGGACTAAAATTAGATAGATGCTATTTTGTTGGATATTCAAGTGAGACTAGGGTATAGTTTTTATAATCCTTCCGAGAACAAAATGTTTGTTGCTCGGGCCGCTGTATTTCTTGAAGGAGAACTACTTTTTAAGAAATTCAGTGGGAGGAAAATACATCTCGATGAAGATCGAGAACCACATGATAACATTGAACCAGAGTTGGAATAAGATCAGGATGTACATCAAAATGTTGAAAGTGATCATGTTCAGGAAACACAGGTTATTCGTAGATCTAGTAGGATTCACCATGAGTCCGGGAGAAATTATGAATTTCTTTTTACTCGAGATGGTGATGTGATGCTTACGGATTATGATAAGCCACTCACCTACCAAGATGCTATGTACAGTCCAGACTCCAAGAGATGGCCGGAGGCCATGGAATCCGAGATGGAATCCGAGATGGAAATTAAGTATTGACTTTAGTCGATCCACTCGAAGGGGTAAAACCTATAGGGTGCAAGTGGGTTTTTAAGAAGAAAACTGATATGGATGTTAAAGTATAGACCTATAAAGTGCGACTAGTGGTAAAAAGTTTCAAATAAATTCAGGGTATAGACTATGATGAGACTTTTTCACCAGTATCTATGGTCAAGTCCATCAGGATTTTATTAGCAATAGTTTCTTACTTTGACTATGAGATTTGACAAATAAATGTCAAAACCGCTTTCTTATATGGGAGCCTTTAAGAGGATGTATATATGATACAACTCAAGGGTTTTGTCGATCCAAAGTTTGCTAAGATGGTTTATAAGTTGCTTCTATCTATTTATAGATTGAAGCAAGCCTTAAGGAGAATGAATATTTATTTTGATGAAACGGTCAAAGAGTTTGGATTTATTCAATACGAAGATGAACCATGTGTTTGAAAGAAGGTTAGTGGGAACCATGTGACATTCCTAGTATTATATGTAGATGACATTTAACAGATATGGAATGATATACCTTCTCTATTGGCTGTTAAGACTTGGTTGAGAAATAGTTTCTCGATGAAAGACTTAGGAGATGCTACCTATATATTAGGGATCAAGATATATAGAGATAGATTGCATCATTTTATGATGCAGGAGACAAAGAAAGGATAGGTTTCGATGTCTTATGGGATAGTGATCTCAAAAGAAAATTGTCCCCAAAATCAATAAATGATAAGGGCCATTTGAGAAAATTCCAGATACGTCAATAATTGGATCGATGATGTGTACAATGATATGTATTTATCCTGATGTTTCGTATGCTTTGAGCATGACGAGAAGATACTAGTCTAATCCAGGTGAGGGTCAGTGGATAGTTTTCAAGAATGTTCTTAAGTACTTAAAGAGGACTAAAGATTTATTTTTGGTGTATGGAGAAGATAGGGAACTAGTTGTAAAAGGTTACACTGATGCTAGTTACCGAACCTCATTTTTGGACAGACAAGGATGATTATGTGTTTATGTTTGTTTTGTGTTTTGTCTAAATATAAGTGATGTTAGCTAAAATAGCTCATAGAAAGAACATTGATGATTCTATAATTAAAGCTGAATATATTGATGCTTTCGAAACAGCCAAGGAGACTGTTTAGGCATGTCCTTAAGCGATATCACCCTATTAATGAGATTAATGATCAAGGAGATATAAATGTAAAGTGCATAGTAATGATAGTGTTGCAGACCCACTGACTAAGGCTTTGTCGTAAAAGAAGCACGATGGTCATACTAGTTCCATGAGTATTAGATACATGTGTGATTGGCTCTAGTGCAAATGGGAGATTTTTAGTGTTTATTCCCTAGAGACAACACTATGATGTTTTAGTTTAAGATATTTGGGTTATTAATATTTATGTTTTATCGATTACTCCTTTTATAATTTATTAATTCTTAATTTAATGCGATATAAATGTTAGATTAGTAAATATCCTTAGAATATGATATGAATTCTATATCTCTAAGTACGTGACTTAGAAATGAGATTACGAGAATAATATCAATATTCCTAAAGGTCCCTAGTCAAGTATTATTATTAAGGGACAATAATAATGCATTAAGACCGGTGTGTAATTTTTTGATTGATGATCACATCTCATTAATCACAGGTATAGTGATACTAAATTCAAAAACACGTGTAGATGTAAATGTACATGGTGTTGGACAGACCCATGAGATTCTACTTGTATGTTGTGTCACAAGTAATTCTCACTGTGATAATGATGTAATGGTCCTTAGACTTGAAATCATTATATTGTTATACGAGAATTAATGTACTTTGATTACATTAAAAGTTACCTTTGATCGGGTAATGATAAAAGTGTATTTTGGGTATATTATGAATCGTATGAGAAATATGAATGATCTAGAAAGGATTTAACCCTCCTAATTTTAGGAGTGATATTATTGGCCTCTTGTGTGAGCTAGACTATGAAATGCGTGGCCACGAACAAATATTGATTTATTATGATAGTCTACTCATTGATCAAGGAAATCTGGATTGAACATTGATGAGGATGACACATTACATGCTTCTAGTTTAATTTATAATATGTGGTTAAAGGGATTATAATACATTGTACATTATCACTAAAGGTTAAATCAATCACCGATTGAATTATTATTACTTAGGTAGCAATGATGTATTATTAGATGCCGCTCATTGTTTATGATTTTATATTATATTTAAAATTCATTGCCAACGTAATAATAGCCTATAGGGTCACGCTCAAAGAATGTTTTAAGGATTATTTAATTTATATTGGATTTAAATCATATTAAAGTAATTCAAAATATTTAAAATATTAATTAAGTATGACTTAATTAATTAGATAAATAATGATATTCGAATATACTAATACTAATTATGAAATTCAGTTGTTAAATAATTAAGTGTCACTTAATTATTATATAAATAGGAATTTTGAATTAATAATAACTCCTAATTAGTTAAGAGTTATAATTCGTTTTTCTACTCTCTATATAATATCTCTTGTGGCTGATTTTTAAGGTAAGACTTTTACTAAAACCATAGCCACCAAGAGAGAAGATGGAGAGAGCAAGAAGAAACGTTTTTGTGCTAGTACACATCCAATCCTTAAGTTCAAGCATTCGTGTGGATACTGATAGAGCGTAGATCACGAGAGCGGGATGCGTGGTGATTGAACAATCTTTGGATCTCCATTATTCAACCAATTTGTAAAACTTCTTAAGGTAAATAATCCAATCTACGAATTATATATTTTTTTCGCATGGATCCTGCGGTGGGTTTCAAAAATTCTGATTTTTCACATTTTTATTTATTGTTTTCGTTGCATTTATGTGCTAGAAACCCTTCAGTTTGGGACTTCCAACTGTTGATACTTACACATGAATGCCTTGATTCTTAGAGAGCCAGGAAATTTGACAGGAATTAGTGAGAATGTGAAGCTTGAAGATTTACAGAAGATCGTATCAGTTCAAATTGTGCATATGATGTACTTTCTTGAGTCAGGCAAGAGGTTGGGAATTTCACAGGAACAAATGCAAGACAAACCATGGAAGGAGTTGGAATATATTATAACTTTGCTGAAAGTAATCAACTCTACAACTGTCAGGTGATCTGCATATCTGAAGAACAAGAACCTGGCATCCAGAAAGCGGAGAGGAATGCTCATCAAATCCAAGTATATTCTAAAGTACATAAATGAAGATGATCAAAATATTGATATGCCTAAAGGAGGACCTAAGGTAACTACTTCTATTGGAGTAAAATTTCTCACTTTTAATCCATATGGTAAGGATGTTGGATTCCGGAGCTGGATGATTTATCACTTGGCAGATCCAATATTCATGATCTTAGAGCAGCTATCTATCAAAATAAGGAACCTACTGAAGAGCTTAAGGATATCAAATAGAGGATGGAGATGTACTTGAATGTAACTGAAGAAAATCTGCCTAAGAAATTTTTTGATGAAGCTGAAGAATTTTCCAGAGTTCAAGACTGAAGATAAAGTCTGATACATTGATCGTAAGAATGTTCTTGTGTTAATATTTCTGCATTTAGATAGTTTTGACATCATCAATTAGAAACTAGTACATAATTACTTAATGCACAAGTTGGGGGAGATTATTAGATATAATTGATCATATCAGTATATAACTATCTGAGTTCGTCATCGGTACTTGTGATATCAGAGTTTGACAAAGGATGACGTCATCATCATTTGTCATCATTATTTGCTGATCAGTACTTGTCATCAACATTTATTCATATCGGTATTTGTCAAGTTGAAGATCAGGAGACAATACATGAGGATATATTTGCAGAGATATATCAGTGTAGGACTTTACTTATTTGTAACAATCAATATTGGATATGTATTATGATTTTTTATTCATGTATATCATATCAACTAGATTGATTGTGTAACTGTGCGGTATATAAGCACATATTAGGTTAACACTATAGGTGTCGAGCATTGTTTTATCATACACATAACCTAGCAGCTCTCAAGGATCTCTGTTTATCCTTTGAGAGAGTATTGTAATCAGTTTTTGTTCATTAATATAAAAATTGTTCTTCATTGTTGAGTACTTATTTAGATTTGATTGTTCTAACTGTATTCACCCCTCTACAGTTTACTTAGAGGCCTAACAATATGTTAACATCACTGATACTATTTACGTAATAACATAAGTAAAGTGGTAAATAAATGGAACCGAGCCAAGCTGAACTGATTTTTGTTTGTATCGAGCCAATTTTAATAACCGAACAAATATTTAATGTTTAAGATCAACTCATTAATAAACAGTCAGATCAAGCCAAAATGAGATTGCTCACGAACAATCGAGTTGAGTCGAACTCAAGCCGAGTTCGAACGAAGTGGAGTTGTCCACTAATAGTTGGCTTATATTTTTAACCCGGTTAACTTTAAGTTATAATTTATAGTTTTACGATTTACATGAGATTAAAACTAGTTTTTTTTATCTTAAAATGATATACACATTCACACACCACACTTGTTTCTTAATCTTTCTCATATTTTTAAGTTGAATTTTTAGAACATTTTCAATTTATTTTAAATTATTAATGTATTTGTAACTTTATAAGTCATACATTGCTTATTAAATCGTCGATATCAAAATTTTAATATATTTTGATATTTTGCTTAAATTTGGTTTTGGTAAATTACAAAATTTTTAATAGGGTTTCTGAAAATGTGAAAAATTGGAGAAGAATAAATTGTGATAATAGTACTAGTTTATAGCCCGTGCTATGCAAACGGGGATCTCAAAAATTATTTAATAAAATAAATAAATAAATTTATAATTCAAATTGAATAATATGATTATGAAAGATTAAATTATCTATATAATAAGTGTATTGCATCTACATATTATGATAAATTTATTTAAGAACTACTTTCATTACATATGTTATTTTTATATTATATATTTTATGAGATTATTTCTATAAATAGATCTATTAAAATTTAAACATTACTTCAAATTTGTATTAAAAACTTACCATAAGTAACACAATTCATATTTAAAATTGTATTACAAAGTTTCTATAATTAAAATGGGTCATAATAAGTACATGGATCTTTTATAAATTTAATATGGATATCAAACCTAAAATTGGATAGTCCACTAGGTCAAATTAAAGTTAAAAATCATATCCGAACCAAAATATGGATACCAAACCTCAGGAAAGGGCCATCCAGCAAATTATAATATATAGATTTGATAGTTTACTTACGAATAATTAAGATCATATATGTTTAATGTTATTGAGTATATCGTAAAATTATAATTCTTCAAATTTTTTAATCCCCAAATAAACATGGCCTAAGGGTTTAGTTTCTTAACCAACTAAAATAAGGTGCTTATTTAAAAATTTGATTGACAACCGTTTTATTAGGATCCTTGATCAAGTTTCTTAAAAATAGAATTAAAATCTTATTCTCAAAGTTAAATCACACGATTCTCTCTGTGCAAACACAAAATGATTGATCAGTGATATCGGTCATCGGGGAGCACTCCATAACCCGTACGTTTGCATGTTATGAGTGATCTTTACTCACATAATTAATTGAATGATCTTTTGGGAAAGATAAAACCAAAAGTGATGAGTTTGTTAGTGTTATAGTATAGTCAACAAATTTTGTATTAGTGCACTATTACTTTGCACCTTTATTCGCTTTATTTACGTAGAGAAGAGCCAGCCCAGTACACTCGAGACGAACGTCTCGAACCATTTAGTAGGCGTGTAACTGATTCGGGTTAAACCGACCAATCCGATTCAAACCGATATTATTTCACCCGATTCGAATCGAAATTTTTTAAACTGAATATAATTAGATTGAAAAACGATGAACCCGATGTAAATGAGTTGGATATGGGTTTCGATTTTTCTTAACCGAACCAACCCAACCCGATTAGAAAATATATATACATTAATATGTTACCTTAGTTGTCTGTCCTGGTGATGGCGAAACTTCGAAGATTAGACTTTCTGCTATTATTATAGGCCCCTTTAAGTAATGAACATGAACATGGTTAATAGGTTAAGCATGGTTACCGGTTTAAGTTTCTGTAGAATCTGGTTCAATTAAAGTCACACCTACATAATGGAGCAGTTTAGTATCTATATATATATACATTCGTGACTGCTTCTTTTATTCTAATGATTTTGCTTTTGGATTTCAAAATAAAAAAAAATACAAACTGATAGAAATTAAAAAGCTACTTGTTTATTACTGTTCCATAAAAATTAGTTAATTGTTTTTTAACCCGAACACTCCAATACAAACCGATCCAACCCGAAATACGCTAAATGAGTTGAATTATAAATTTATATTTTATGGGTTGTTTTGAAAATTTATAAATCCGATTTAATTGATTTGGGTTGCTAAAATCTCCGAATCCGACCAACCTGAACCGTGTATACCCCTACCATTTAGTATATATTTTGATTTTATGACCCAAACCAAACAACTTTGTAATTTATGATTATTGTTTGGAAGGCAAGGAACTTTCTAGAGCTATTGACGAATCGAGTCAAATTTTGATCGAACAGAGTCGGGTTTTAATTTTTCTTCTAGACGAACCGAGCGGAGTCGAGTTTTCTTAACGAATAAAAAAACAGTGTTCAAGCTCGAACTCGTTAACAAACGAGCCGAATACGAGTTTTTATCGAACAAAATCGAGTCAAGTCGAATCGAGCCGAACACGAGTTTTCTCCATCAAAACGAGCCGAGCCGAGCTGAAACGAAAAATTCTGGTCAAAATACTGGTTGACTGCTAAAATAACAAACCAAATACTTTTATTTTTTTCTAAAATTTTTGTAATATCACTGAAATATATAGATCTTAACATCCGTACGGTTGAATCATTCATAAATATTTTTTAAAAATTAAAATATTATTATGAGACTAAATACTAGTTTCAAGTACTGTTAAAATCATTAGTTGATTACCAAAATAACAAATAAAATAAATTTATTTTTTTCTAAATTTTAATCATATCACTAAAATATATATATCTTAACATCCGTACGGTTGTATCATTTATAAATATTTCTAAAAAAAATAAAACATTAATACGAGATTGAACACTAGTTACAAGTACAGGTCAAAACACTAATTGACCGTTAAAATAACAAACCAAATAATTTTTTTTTTCTAAAATTTTTGTCATATCACTAGAATATATAGATATGAATATCCGTACGGTTGGATCATTAATAAATATTTTTAAAAACATTGAAACATTAACATGAGACTAAACACTAATGACAGGTACGGATTAAAACATCGGTTGACTGTTAAAATAACAAAACAAATACATTTATTTTTTTCTAAAATTTTTTCATATCACTAATTTATATATATATATATTTATATATATCTCAACATCGGTACGGTTGGATCATTCATAAATTTTTTTTTAAAAAAATTAAAACATTAATACGAGACTAAATACTAGTTACAAGTATTGTTCAAACCATTGGTTGATTGTCAAAATAACAAACAAAATAAATTTATTTATATTTCAAAATATTTTGTCATATCAATAAAATATATAGATCTTAACATTCGTATGGTTGAATCATTCATAAATATTTTTTAAAAAATCGAAACATTAATATTAGAGTAAAAACTAGTTACAAGTATTGTTCAAACCATTGGTTGATTGTTAAAATATCAAACAAAACAAAATTATTTTTTTCGTAAAATTTGTCTTATCGCTAAAATATATAGACCTTGACATTCGTACGTTTGGATTATTCATAAATATTTTTTAAAAAATTGAAATATCAATATGGGACTAAATACAAGTACTGGTCAAACTATTAGTCAATTGTTAAAATAGCAAACAAATATATTTATTTTTTCCAATTTTTTTTTAATCACTTAAATATATAGATCTTGACATCCGTACAGTTGGATCATTTAAAAATAATTTTAAAAAAATCGAAACATTACAAGTGCTAGTCAAATATTTATTAATTATTAAAATATCAAATTATAAAATTTATTTTTAATATCCGATTTTTTTTCAAATTTCTAAAATATATATTTTGACATTCATATGGTTCAATAATTGATAAATATTTATAAAAAATCTGAATAAAATTCATAATAATCAAATATATAAAAATTATTTTTTTTTAAAATTTTTTTCGGGCCGAACCGGGTCGAGCGCGAGCCGAACATGCCAGAAGCTCGGCTCGGACTCGTTTTTTTAATGAACACATTTTTGTGTTCGAGGTCGAACTCGAGCTCTTAACGAACCAAACTTAACCGAGCCCTTAACAAGTTGAGCTCGAGATTGTTCGCGAGCAGCTCAGTTCGCGAACAACTCTAGAACTTTCAGAGTCAACATTTTTCCTTCTTTTTTTTCCGCAAAACGTACATTTAAAAGTTTATTTATTAACTAATATGACTTATATTTTCACAATTGAATATATAATTTAAAGAAATTATTAGGATGAGTCGGAGTCAAACTCGAACTCAAAACAATAAATGATAAATCCTTAATCACATACGATATCACTCTCACTTAAATGTATTTATAATTATCATTACTTATCATTACAGTATCTACTATCTAGTGCGTAATGTAATTTACTCATAATAATATTCTATTTTTAAATATTTTACGCTTATTTAGAAAATTAATTTAATTACATATTTTTTATTTTTTTTTTGCTAAATTTTTTACTTATACTAATCATAAATATAGAGATATAACCCTTATTCTTTACTCATTGATTATTATACAATTTTTAAGAATGTTAATTTTAGAAAAATGTCAATTAATTTATATTTTAAATTAAAAATGAATATATATTATCAAAAAGAATTATCAAAAAAAATTATTATGGGACGGAAAAGTATTTAATATCTTGAAATCATTTTTTCATGTGCACATGAGTAATAATAAAAAAAAAATTAATATTCGACATGTACCCAACGGTTTTTGAATACTACGTCAGTACATGACAGCCGACTGAAATTATACAACGGGGTTGTTTATAAAAATTGGAACAAACAGCTCCTCCACTTAAAAAGGGGGAGAAAGAGAAAAACGATGAAATGAATAAATAAAAGATGAAGAGTCAGAAACCAATGATTTATAAAAAGATTAGTACAAGACGAACAAGATGCCAATTTATCAAGTCTAGAGACTATATCGAATATCCCCTTTTCTTTATCTGTTCTCCTTTTCTTGGATGGGCTGCATTAGTTAAGAGCCCACCTGCTACTAATTCACCAAATTCTGAAATATTTTGGAAGCTGAATAAACTACAGACATGATCACCGCCCATTTGGCATACTTTTAAAAAAAGTTGGTCATTTTGTCAAAGGAAAAAAGTTAGTCATCACTTCGAGTGTGTCCTATAATCTACTACCTCTGTTTCTTAATTTCTTTATAATTTTTTTCTTGACACGTATTTTAAGATAATTATTGAGTATATTTCTGTAATTTATTTTTAATTTTTTTCTTTTTTTATAAAAATTTGAATATTATATTTTTATTTACAAGTAAAAAAATTAAAAAAAAAATTTATACAACTATATTTAATAATAACATCAAAATGTAAGTGTGTGCCGAGTCTCATCCACCAATGTAAAGAATTTGAGGGGGACGGAGGAAATACTTCTCTGCTTTCTATATATTAAAGAGCAATCAAGGGCAAAAATAGCCAATTTAATGACTGTGAACTTACTATTTTACTCCTAAAATTTAAAATATTACAAAATTGCCACCCTTTATAATTGTAACTAAAAATAAGTTAAATTTGATGTTCATTAAGAATCGAACCTATTATCTCCTCTCATCAATGTCATGTAATAATCATTAATGCTACAATTTATGATACATTGTTTTTTGAGGTTTTTTTAAAAATCCTATTAGATAAGTCATGTATTCTCCTAATATTTTTTATTTTAGTTTGAGATATAGTAAATACTTATACAATTTTTGTTATCTAACTATATATTCAATCATCATTATAAATATCCCGACAAAAAGATCATCATTATAAATATTAAATAAACTTCTATTTTTACGATTAAATATCAACTTTTTATTTATTATTATAATTTATAAAATACTACATCTCTTCACTAAGAAGACAAATTTAAGTAAGTGAAATCATACATGTCATGTGCTGTACTTAAATTTTTATATTTTATTTTATTTATTTTAATGTTATGTTACTTCACGATTTAAATTTATAAATATGAGATTAATCTCTGTTAGTTGTGAGAATCGTATCACTAACCTCTTACTAAAAAAATAATGTTATAATCATTTTGAGTTTATTTTAAAATTTTAATTAAATAAATTGCAGTTTCCCCTTTGATCCACATTTTGTTTTTGTATTTAAGTAAATAAATATTAGTTTAAATTATTTATATGACTCCATTTTGTTAGGTTTTCGTAATTTTATGTATAACTATATATTCAATTACATTTTTGACCGGACCGAATCGAATTCAACCAACCAGACCCTCTTTTCGGTTAATTTAAACCAATTAAGAAAATTAGATACGTGATTAGATTAAAAAAAATTAACTTCATGTATTATATCCAATTATACAATATACATTATTATATACTTTTATTTTTAGATACTTATATTCACATTATATACATATTCATAAAATTTACGATCTACTTTACATTACTAAATTTTTTAGTTTTATACATACCATAGTATTTAAATTTTTTAATAAATTTATTAAACTCATCCAAGTTGACCAAACCTAACTTAAACCGATATATAAGTAGGGTTGAGTTACGATTTAATACTTTATGGGATGATTTGAAAATTTTCAATCAATTTTATTGGGTGAGATTGCAAAAACGTTTTTAAGTCGACCAATCTTACCAATGAACATCTTCACATATAATTACTCGGTTATAAATTAGCTAATCAAAGACTATATCATTGAATATTTACAATAAGTAACTTTAAAAATTTTAGAATTGGATTACCGATTGTTTTTGGTGTTGTAAAAAGTGAGAATAAGAGTTAATCGATGCAAATATCGTTCAAGGATTAATCGGATAATTGAAGATTAGTTAGAAGAATTAATAAAATTAAATCTTTCTCGCTCTATCTCAGAGTATCCATTGACTCGAAACTGATCTGCCTCCATTTCCACTTTTCGTAAGTGAGTCCGGGCCTTTTCCAGCTGTTCAATGGCTCCCCCACGCAGATATTAACCGAAATCAGTTCAATATTGTGATATATATCTACTAATTTCGTTTTACATGTATAATTATCATATGATAAAATATATTTAAAAATAGTATTTAGTTTTAAGAAAGATTTAAACCTTACTAAGAAAATTATACTATTGAATAATTGTACCACAAATGTAATTATAGATTCCATAATATTTTCACAGTATAATCTTATGTACATGACCTGTTTTATATTTTATAAATATATTGTTATTTCGTTAATCTAACACGAGTTTACATACGATCATGTTCATATCAAAATAAAAAAAAAATCGTCTCAATAATTACTATAAAAGGACCTAAGATAAATTCGAAATATTATCCTTTACCGTATTTTTAATTACAAAATTATTTTGATATATAGACAAATATTTTCTAGAAATTATTGATGTATAAACAGGCATCTGCTAAATGGTTGTGAAGTTATATATGTATATTTAAAAATTACAAACGTTTTCTCTTTATAATTTCTACAAAATTAGAAGAATATGTGTCAGCAGTAGTAAGAATTGAACCACTAACATCTTCATGATAATTTCATGTCGTAATCATTGTGGTACAATGAGTTTTGAATTTATCTTTTAAGACTTTCATTAGATAAACTATATTTATCCAATTTTTTTATTTTTAACTTTCTAATAAATAAAATGTTAATTTATATTACTTATATTACTTAATTTTGTTTATCTTTCATAATTATATGTATAAGTATGTATTCAATTATACTCTCAATCGAATCAAACCAACCTGATCACTTTTTGGTCGGTTGAGCTGATTAATAAAAAGAATTTGAAATTATGTTAAAAAATAATTGAATCCAATTAAATTGGTTGGTTACGAGTTCTATGTATTTTTATCAAATCAAACTCGATTAATATTTTAATTTTTGTTTGATTATTAAAATATTTATCTATATATTATGTCCAAATTATACGCTATATAATATATTATATTTTATTTTTTAATTGTACAATTACAAAATATGTGTATACATAGGATAAGATCTAATATATATTACTAAACTTATATATTTATTTAAAATTAAATATTAATACTAAAATCATAATTTTTTTTTCTTTTATATGAATAATAATATTTAGCTTTTCTAATAAACTTATTAAACTCATTTAACTTAACTCGAACTAACACAAACCTATACATAAAGAGTAAGTTTTATAATGAGTTTATTTTGTATGGCTTTGGTTTGAAATTTTTTAAATGAATTTAATTGGGTCAATTTACAATAATATTTTCAACCTGGGCGAGCCATGAACACCCCTATATATAATTACACAGTTGTAAATTAATCAATCACATAATATATTACTGAAAATTTACAATAATCAACTCAAAATTTTAGAATTGAGTCAACAAAGGGTTGATGCAGTAGTTGAACTCTTGCTCCCTTCATGAGTTTGGGAGTTCGACTCTTGTTGGGTGCGTGTGTAATCAATTAGTAAAAAGAAATAGAATTGAATTCTATATTGTATATGATTCTTTAAAGAGTGGGAGTTAGAGTTAATAAATGTAAGTACCGTTTATGGTTTACTAAGATAATTGGAGATAAGTTGAAAAATTAATCAAAAATTAACTGAATATTACTATAAATATATTTATTTATTAATTTAGTTATAAATATATACTTATTATATAGTAAAATATATTTAAAAATAGTGTTAAGTTTTAAGAAAGACTTAAATCTTACTCATAAAATTATACATACCATAGAATTGCATCACCATAAAATTATACATACCATAGAATTGCATCACATATGCAATTATAGATTTTATTTATGAAAAAAAGTAAGACAACTTTGATCTTTACGACTAATAGATTTTATGATGGGAAGATGACGAGTTTCTTGAATCTGAAAATTTATCAATTTTCTTTGTTAGTTGCAAAATATCAAATTGCGTGTGATTTAATTAATCTTCGAGAGTATATGTGATAATTGGGAAGTGTAAAAAATTAAATAAAAAATATTGTAGACAATTAAATCGAATTATTATCTATATATATATTTAGAAAATTAAAAAATCACATTATGCAAGTATGAAAATGCCCATGTACTAATATATCTTGTTTAAAGTTAACAGACTTTTTTAACCGAAAGGTTATAAACTGATTATTTTTGAAGTGTAGGGGACAGATTGCAATGGCTTAAGGTATGGATACTTAACTTTTTTGTTTTACCAAACTTAAGGGTTACAAACTCGTTTACGAGTAAATGATTTATTATAAGTTATTTAATTATTTGAACACGTTTACAGTTATGAATGTTAGGAGAGTGCTAGATTAATTATAAGTTGAATTAGTATCTCAGAAGAACAATAAAAATAGCATCATTTAGTTTCATCAATTTTTACATTAATTTTTGTACATCGTTGTATATCAATAAGTAGGAAAAATCAATGATTTAAGAATACTGCTCATGGTTGTAAAAGTCAGAAATCGGACTAGATCGGTTGAGTTACCGATTTACGATTTATCGGAAATTGAAAATTTATGGGATTATTAAATCGGAACAAAATCGGATATATTTTAATATTAAATTTTAAAATAATTATGTAAAACATATGCCTATAAGTGTGAAATTGTGGTACATTGATACAATGCATCTGAGTAACATTGTTCTCCGTGCCTTAATAATTAAAAAATAATATAATTTAATTAATTTTTACATAAACAACATGGACCACCACATCTTTTACATCATCTTCCCCACTACCCGGTTTGCTAGACTTACTCATTCCTTTGTTTTCTTCATTATCGTCGACATCATCAACACTTCTTTCTTCTCATCCATTAGTATGCAAATCCGATATCTCTCTGTGGTAGCATAGTTTTTGAGATTTCGGTTTAAAACATAAACACATATGTATGTCTTTTGTTTAGTTTCTATTGTCTCATGAGAAAAACTTGAGAAAACCTTGAAGATTCGATGGTGTTGTGGGAAATAATAGTTCCCAACAACCCGATTTTGCTGATGTTGACCCGAGTACACCCGAGTTTGACCCGATTTTGCAGAATACGATTTTCTTCCCGTTTTTACCTTGTTAGATCGGTGGTCTTCCTTTAGCCGATTTATCGGCTAAATCGGCGATTTCTGTAATACTTACTGCCTAATAATCAACGATTTATAAAAATAATTTTGTAACTAATTTGTACCAAATTACCAACTCTTTTGGACTACACTGTGGTGAATTGTTGGTCTGATGTGCATTCGATTGTGACTTGGATGTTTAAATGGTTTCAGAGCTTTTTCACAGCTGAAAATGCACAAGCACTGTCCGGATTCCGTAATGTTGATTAGGGACTCCACGAGGACGTATACCCAGGTTCCGTAGGTGTATTTGTGGGCTTTACGAGGACATCGACCTTCTATGTTTCTTACATCCTAAATTGATAAGAATTTGAGTATTGTAGTCGTTTTTAAATAAGGGGGCGCTTCCGACTGTCTTAGTGCTTTTGAAGAATTGTTAGTTCTTTTGTACCGATCTATGGTGAGTTATTGGTTTCAGTATACATTTTTGTGGGACTAAATGTTATATTATCAAAATAAAAAATTGTCTCGAAAATTATTTATAATAAATAAGATAAATTCAAAATAATATTATTTACCATAATTTTAGTTACAAAATTAAATTCTTTGAATATACATACAAATTTGTGCGAAAAAATAAATAAGTTTATAAATAGACCCATACCTTATACATATTTTTCTATAAGCGGAGATAACTGGTTTAACTTATTTAAGTTGGCTATATGAAAAGCCAAAAACCCACCTAGTATGATAATATGGGCCCGTTTGAAATATTTTAAAAAATGTAATTTATAATTTAAAATCGAAAAGTGTCATATAGGTGATTGAACATCATAACTTATAAGTTAATTAGGCGTTTGAATAATTTTACTTATAAGTTACTTATAAATTGTTGAAATGTTTGGTAAATCATAACTTATAAGTATAAATTTTCTTTAAAAATTGTTTTTTTAATATAATATAATCGAATACATAAATAATAATTTTTTAAATGCGTGTGCAACAATCTCTTTGTTAGGTAATGAATTACACACAAGGAGGGTGAATGTGTTTTTGTGTTTTTTATACTTTTCTTGAAGTTGTTAGGTCACACACATTGTAGAAGGGGGTTGAATATAATGTTTAGCACAATCAAATCGAATTAAAGAACACAAATAACAGAAAACAGACTTTATTCAATATAATAAACTCTGTTACATTATGGAACTGTCCTCTCTCAGTTATGAACAAATTATCACGAGAGCTGCTAGGGTTACAATGAATATTATTCTCAATAATGATAACACTTATAGTGTAAACCCTATGTCTTTGTTTATATACTACACAGTTACAAGATAATCACTAATTGATATGAAATATAATTCTGCTTCCTAAAATATATCAATCAGATATCTTTTCTTCCAAGTATTCTATTCTTCATAGAATTCCTTCTTCATGCATATCTCTTCTTGCGTTTGTCTTGATCTTCTTTCCTTTCAATCAGCCGCCTTCCTTATCTGAAAGTCCCCTTAAGTCCTGATATTATCTCCTGATAACTTAAGTTCTGACCACTTAAGTTCTGATATCTTAAGTATTGACTTCAGTATAAGTGCTGATTTCCAGTTAAGTACTGATTTGTCCTATTTAAGTAAGATCTGAAAACTAAACACAAATCATATTAAACATGACATTATCAAATATATCTAACAATCTCCCCCAACTTGTAAATTAGCATAATATACAAGTTTAACAGATATTTAATGATGTCAAAAATATTAAGTACAAATGCATGAGAATTTGACTAGATAACTACAACTTACAGTCCTTAAAGCTTTACCAACTTTAACTTCTGATAACAGCTTCAGTCTGTATACACATCAGAATTTGAGCAGTTGTAGATCTTGACTTGACTTCAATTATTGATCTCTTTGATATTAGGAGTTGTTCTGAGATAGTTCTTTAACAAACATCTCTCAGCATATTTAAGTTCATCAATCATCCTCCTTTTAGCATTCTTCAATTCAACTGTATCTTCACCAATTTGAAAGATAGCAACCCTGAGATCATTTATTCTAGCTTTCCTTATGTCCTGATCTAGTCTGATCAAATATGCCTTGTCAGACTAAAGATTGAATTCCACAGCCTTATAACCCAGAAAGGTAGTTATAATCTTAGCAGAGTTAGGCTTCATCTCAACAATATCAACCTTGTGGTCTCTGTACTTGGGACAGTATGTGCTGTCATATTTTACAGAATAAAGTTTTTTCTGTCTCTGAATTTGAGACTTCAAATAATTTGCAGCACTTTCTGTTAATCTGTTCTTCACTTGAAGTAAGAATAAAAAATGTTCTAGTTCCTCAAAATACTTCAGTGGTTTAGCATTCTCCCTTATGTGGTAAACCCTTCCATCTGTCATGAAATATAACAAGATGTGTTCTTTCAAGAAGGTATGGTAAACCATCTGTACAGATTCAAGCTGATTCAATCTTTCAGGAGTTGCTCCAACACCTGGTTCACTTAAGAAAGTTGGATCATTGGTTGTGTTCTACACTCTTCTTTCATCAGCACTACCCATTCCAGATTTATCTCTTGCTTCCTTTCCTGTAACAACTCTTGCTTCAAAACCACTTGATGCAGTCTTCAAAGGTTGAGTTTGTTTAGATTTAGTGAATCCTGGTAGAAGTAACTTTGAGAATTTAACATGAACAATGTCAGAGGTTTCCTTTAACTTATCTTCTGATATCAAGCTAACTTGAGCTATGTCAGAGGTTGCTTGCTTCAGTGTCATATCAGAACTTACTATATCTTGACTCTGAACAACTTGAGCCATGTCAGAGGTTGTTTGAGAAATCTTCTTTGAAATCAGAGTAAGATTAGCATCTTCAACAAATATTTCTTCGTCCATAGGAGGCACATAAACCTTTACAGGTTCACCAACTTTCTCTTTGCCCTTGGACCTTGGATCTATCTCCATTTGTGATTTGGCCTTAGTTGCCTCAGGATTTGTCCTTTCTTTTATCACAATGCCTTTAGCCTTAGGAAGTTTCTTTTTAATAACAGAAGCTTCAAATTTGAAGTTGACTTTTTCTAACTTAAGTCTAGCTTCTTCTTCCTTTAGACTCTCAAAGTCCATTCCTGGATTTTCTTTCAGAAATAACTGTCTTGAAATCTCCTCATCAAGTTTCAGATGTTCATCAGAACTTATCCTTTTACCAGTATCAGAAGTTATTCTTCTCCCAGTATCAGAACTTATTATTTGACTTGTAGTTCCAGCTTTACTTGATGAAAGACCTTTACCTTGACCATGACCTCCACCCATTCCAGAGTTTCCCGAATCATCTTTTCCATCATCCTTTCCCTTCAGCGTCTTAATAGGTTTGCATTTGGACTTAATTACTTTCTCCCCCTTTTTGGCATCAACAGGTAAAAGAAGAGAGAAAAGCAATTTCACTGAGGATTGGATCTCATTGAGTTGATTTTGATGAGAAGCTTGATTCTTCAAAATTTCATCAATCTGTGCCTGTTGCTTCTCCTGAGTTTTCTCAATGTTGGCAATTCTGTTAAATGTAGGTTTGTAAAAACATTTTCTTGTCCAGCTTGACAACCGTATCTTGCTGATTTAAGGATTCTTGAATCTTGTCCACCTTGGCCTAAGTTACAGATTGTTGACCTTGAAGGTGCCTTGTACTAAGTGCAGTAACTCTTAGCTGTATCTTGAAATCATCATTGACTAGCATCTTATCAGCTTTTTTCAAGTGCCCAGCAAGAATCTTTTCAGAAGGAACAAAACTAACTGAGTTCCATTTTTTAGTCCACTTCTGTCCTCGATGAGTTTCACTCCAAGGTACTGGTGCATCTCCTCTAACAAACTTTTTAACTAGTTCAGCTTTTGAAGGAACTTGTAGAGGTGCATGTCCAGAAGGACCAGCTACATCATCATCTATATTCGTAGCAACATTACCAGTATCATCAACATTTGCAGCATCAGAACTTACAGAGTCAACATCATCAACATCCTCTGATAAAATAACAGTATGAGAGGCTATTGAGGCTTCAACATCATCTTCTAAGTGCTAATCTCCAACTAAGTTCTGATCAACATCCATATTCTGATGCTCACCTAAAATCTGATCTTCAGTATCTAGATGCAGAGAAGGTGTTGTAGGCAATTCTGGATTAAAATCAGCATCAAGAAGTGGTGTTGGTGGTGGAGTGATTTGAGGAGGTGGAGCTTCTAAGTACAAGACTTCAGGCACAATCAGGTCGTGAATATCAATCTCAGCACTTGTGCCTGGGTCTTCAGTAGGTACTGGATGAATTACAGGAGACACAAGAGGTGTAGATACTCTGTCTTGAGCAGTTTCCTGAATTGGTGACAATGGAGATGTAGATGCAGTAGCTTCAGTAATTGGCTCCTTTGAGACCAGAGATTCCTGATCTCCTTCCTTAGCTGCTGCTTCCTCATCCTCTGAACCTGTCTTAGCCCTATCCCTGTGAGCCCTCTGTTTCTTGTATCTCTTTGAAGGTGGAGATACCTTGGGAGTTTCATCAGAATACATCCTTCTAAGCCTTTTGAGAAGCTTAGAACCCCCAATTCTAGTATCCTTCTGAGAAGAGACAATCTCAACTTCTTCAACAACAGGTTCTGATACTGGAACCTGTTCCTCACTATCTGACTCATTTCTCAGAACAATCCTCCTTCTCTTCTGTTGTGTCTGAGGTACAGTCTTTGTCCTCTTAGGTTTGGAAGATGAAGGCCTCACAGGATGTGCTGATGGTGAAGGTTGAGATGACTGTGATGGTTTGAAATATGTCCTGATGGAGGGTTGAGTAGGTTGAGGTTAAGAAGTTTGAGGTGTTGATGTGGTATGTTCTGATGGTTGTTATGGTTGGGATGTGTTGGTGGGTTGAACATCAGGGTAAACAGATCTGTAGGTGTGAGGATCAGCATTTACCAGGATCTGTTTTATAGACTGAGGTATTCGTAAGGGTCTAACCACTTTCTTCTTAAGGTCAACATTTAACAAGTCATTAAAAGCCCTTTTTGCAAGCTTAAAGGGTGGAATTAAATCAGTGTTAGGTTGGGGTTCATCAGCACAACATAAATTATATATAAGATGACAGAATCTAGCAAAGTATACTACATTTCTATCCTCTGTCATCTTATCCCCTATGAAACCTAGCACATCACTTGCAAAATCAAAGAGAGTTTGATGAATAAGAGCATACCCTATTTGCTGACTCATAATTGGAATGACATCAAAGTTTGAGCACTTATTGGCGAATGCCTTAGTGATACAATCGAAGAAAAAGCTTCATTCCTTCCTGATATTTGCCCTTTTCAACTGTCCAAGCTTGCCCAAACTCTTCTCATAACCCAAATTGGCCATGAGCTGCTGTAGAACAGGGTCCTCCATTGTTAAAAATGTACAGCCTTCTGGTAAGTGGAGAGCTTTACGAACTGCTCCAGGAGTAACCACGTGCTCAACATCATTCACTTCAAAAATGATACTTGGAGTACCAGTAGCACCAGCATCATAAAAAATCCCAGTCCGCCAAAATGTCAGAACTTGTTGGCTTGAAATATGTTGAGGTTGGGTCAAGGCATACCCAATCTCACTATTTGCTAGAAAATCTTGCACAAAGTGCAAATCAGATGGAGTTTCAGCCTTGTTCAAGATTGCAGCATAGTTGTTAGGTACAAACTTGGCTCCATCTACAATCAAATCCTTGGGTGCCATGAGAAATAAGTGAAAAATTAGGTTGCCTGTAAGGTGTTTGATAAAATGTTTGTATGATAAATCGTCAGTAGTTGGGAGAGAGTATAAGAGTAAAAAGAGAGAGATATGGTATGAAAGTGAATAAAAGATTTTACAATCTTTTCTCTCTTTTACTTATACATGAAAAAAAATAGCCGTTGTGACACCTGACAAACATGCAGCAGTAAAAGATAATTAATGGGCACGGGTATTCAGTAATTATTACTTATCACATGCAGTTTTCAAGGAAAAAAAACTGTTCCACTAACCAAGTAATCCCATTAATCAAGGACGTTCAATTTTGTTTAAAATTTTAAAAAACTGTTCCCACTAAATAAATAATATGGAATTCCTTCATAGAATTCCTTCTTCATGCATATCTCTTCTTGCGTTTGTCTTGATCTTCTTTCCTTTCAATCAGCCGCCTTCCTTATTTGAAAGTCCCCTTAAGTCCTGATATTATCTCCTGATAACTTAAGTTCTGACCACTTAACTTCTGATATCTTAAGTACTGACTTCAGTATAAGTGCTGATTTCCAGTTAAGTACTGATTTGTCCTGTTTAAGTAAGATCTGAAAACTAACACAAATCATATTAAACATGACATTATCAAATATATCTAACAGAAGTGTTTATGGTTATAAACAAAATAAATTAAATCTTGTAGTGAGATGTGTTAATACTGAAATTAAACAAATAATAACGGTGAACACAAATCTTTCAAAACTTACTTAATTTTATATTAAAATTAAAAATGTTTTGATATAAAATTTCTAGACTCTTTGTTGCTAAAGAGCTTAGCTTCTTCCTTGAGAGAATACAAGATTTCTGATTAAATTGTTACTTCTGACAAAGGACCAGTGTTAACTTTATATGATAGTTAACTACATGTTTACACAGTGTGTAATAAGAGACTATTCACTTTAGTAAACTGTCACTAATCATTTTCATTTTAGGAAAAACATATCTTCCATTTCTGGCTTAACATATCTTTGCATCCTGTGTTAACTTTGATCTTCCTTTGTCAGTTAATCCTCACCCTTGATCTTGCACACCTCAAGTTGCCTTTTGTACATTTGTCAATCCAACTGAGTGGATTGTTTGTTGATTGTTAATCTTGGATATTGAACTAGTATGCACTTTGTACTTTGAGTTTTACCTCGAGATCTCCAGTTTGATATATATAGAGAACTTGACATCTCGATAAGTATATTGGCTTATCGAGATCTCTCATTACTTTATAGTTATTTTGACTTATAGAGATCTTTGAGTTCTCAAAAAGAGAATTTAGCTTGTCGAGGTCTCTCAACTTCATGTCTTCACTTTGATTTATCGATATCTCTGATTTCTCTCGTGGCAAATAGACTTATCGATATCTCAAAGATCTCCAGAGACATTTTGATTTGTCGATATCTCAGAGATCTCTAGTGACATTTTGACTTGTCGATATCTCTAGAGTTCTCTGATGAAAAAATGACTTGTCGATATCTCCAATCTTTATCTCTTCAATTTGGCTTGTCGATATCTTTGAGTTCTCTAATAGCGTTCCCGACTTCTCTATAAGTCATTCTGAAGTTCTGGAATGACTTCTCTATAACACTAAATATGTGCTTGTAGAGATCTTAACTTAGAACATTTTTCTCAAAACAAAATTATTCAACTTCAAATTTCTTCATAATTCTTCTGAGGCATGATCTTATTGATCTTCTTCTAGATAGAATTCTGAGACTTGATACAGTTTACAGAAAAAGACTTCAGTGTGTTCTTTGACATTTTTACAGACTTCAAATGTTACAATATAAAATGCAAACTAAGATTACAATACAACTTACCTAGGGTTGTCAATTTGACTTAGCCTTGTTATCGTACAAGCATGTCTTGCACAACACTCTTCAAAATGTAAAGAAATGAGGGGAATAATTGATTATCATATCTAAACTATTTATTAATAAACGAAACCATATATAATTTGGTACTAAAAGTATCAAAATATCAAATTTTGGTACTAATCCAACATAAATTGACTTTTATTCTCTATAAAAAAATTTCAACACAAATTGACTTTTATTTTTTATAAACTTTATTTTCTATTTAATATTGATATATTAATTTCAATCCGTGTTTCGCATGAATTATGAATTCAATTCTCTACAAATATTAATTCAGAAGTTTTTAATTCCGGGTTTGTGTTTTGCACGAGTTATCAATTATCTATACTAATAAACTAAATTATGTTTTTTAAAAATACGGAAATACCAAATTTTAGTACTTCTATTTTCAAAAATTTTATGTAATTAAATCTTAACTAACATAAATTAACTTCCACTCCGTATTAATTTTGTTACACTTCAATTTTTATTTGTTAGTGTACATTCAATCGTAGATTTACTTTTAAATAATCGTATTAATAAAAGTTAACATGTTAGATTTATATAAGTAAATAACTAGATGCATAATTAGAATTATATGGTGAAATTTCGGAATTACACCTAACTTCAATTTTTTTAATTACATAATTTAATAGCATTATTTATCACATTTTAATCTGTATTCTATACGAATTATGAGCTTCAATTTTATGCAGATAATAAATTGATATTATTTTTAATTTCGGGAACAGGTTACTAACTAGTAAGTGTTAATAAGTAATTTAGTTGTTTGGATAAGTGTTAATTTATAAGTTATTAAATATTTTTACAAGAAAAACATAAAATGATATATTTAAATTTAACAAAATATTATTAATGCATAATTTAAATAAAACATTTTAAAATTAAAATCATTTATATTGTATCAAGCGTTCATGATAACTCGTGTTCATACTTTAGATTTAAAAAACATTAAAATAGACCATAAGTTAGAATGGAAATGAAAATGTGAGGGTTGATTCACTTTCATCATATATCTCAGATATGATCATTTTAATCACTATTTTTTATTTACCCAGACACTCCTTGCAAAGTAGAAACAACTTTTGCCTTGTATAAATGTCAAATGTGAGCTCCCAAGAAGACACTAATATGTACTACTTTTTTTGTTGTGGTTTTTTTTAACTATACACACCTATTAAGAATTGTGACTACAAGATTTTTTTCATCATTAACATAATATTTACAACTTACCCTTCATCTGTACTTACTATCATTAATACTAATACGTTGGAATAGTATAAATTTGTTGGTAAACAAGGATACATAGGTAAAAAAAGAGATATACTTATCTTAAAAATATAAAAACGACACTTAAATTGTAATTCAGACTATACTTGAAAATGAAATGAAGGAGGGCATGTTTTATCTACAAGTAACAAGCCTTTTAGATGGCTTCAAAATATGATATGAAAATCATAGTAACAAGTAATCTTTTAAATGAATCAACATAATTATAAATCAGCAAAGATGCTGTAGGTTTTCGAATCTACAACTATAAGCCTTACTGAAGAGACTGTTGCCGCAACAGCCAAGCAACTAAAAAAGATGACATTGAGCCAGTGCCAGATCTTTGATAAAGAACTTAATTCGTGCTTCTTAGCAACTACGTACATGTGGTTGGCAAGTATAAACGTTAGGGGAAATGTGCTGATAGCCCCTGTGAGACTAATGAAGTCTCCGATAAAAGGCAGTATAGCAGCCACGAATGTTGTAAGAGCCAAATAAGCTCCTCTCACCATAACTCTGAATGACAAGTTGCGGAACGCCAATGCACTTCCTTTAATACCATACCTTGTGTCCAAATACTCATACATTGGACTTGCAAAAATCTGCAAACAGATTAGGAAGCTTTAAGTGTTGCACTGACAATACAAAAATATTTTTTGAAGAAAACTCACACAAGAGCCATAAATGTATCCTGGATAAGGTAGGCGGAAATCAAGACCAGAGACTTAAAGAAATAGTCGTGAAGGAGCTACATGTTTCTACAGGAGTAGGAAAAGTGTGTGAGTCTTACATGCAAAGCAATAACAGTTTGCAGGAAGGCAGCAACATTGGCGGCCGTTTTCACCCAATCCGGGCCACTAACACTGTTGAGTAGATAGGAAGATGAATCCGATCCATAGGCCCAATATCCAACAAAAGCAACAGCATATAGAGGCAAAACACCTATGATGAACTGAAAGTAAAGACCTTTCATCATGTTCTTTACCACAGGTTCTCTCACAGTTGCCTGTTTCAAAACAATTGAAATAACTAACTGATGAGCAAAGAAAAACTTATGCATTTCATTTCTTTCCAAAGGAAGTAAATTACACGATTCAAAGCAAGATAACAGATAGAAGACAATTCAACTGCATCTTGGATTATTTTCTTGCCGAGTGGTAATGTGGACTGCATGTGTAGCAAATTACTAAGTATTGCTAAACTTATTAAAATATTAGTTTGCCTTTCTGCCTACAGATAGCAGGCTTTGACAAAAAGGTATTCATATTAGGACAGTAAAGAAGAATGATGCATTAATCGCTAAACGGGAATGTCTCTGAGTTAATCAAATATCAAATGGCAGAAATTTTAGAGGTAGTCAATAATAATGTTATAATTACTGATCAAGATCTCTCAGTTTATTAGCATAATCCGCATCAACTTTTAAGTAAAGTCTTAGTGGAACACGTTCTGTACAAAGGATTTCTTATGAGAACTGTACCTCTGGGATTTATTACAATGTAAACATATCAAACTCATCCAGAAAAAAAAAACGAAAAAAACCTTCTGACATATTAGGATCATAATTGCCTGGATATCATTAATATCATTTGAGAAAAATAATATTCCTGGTAAGCATCTTATTTTAATAGATCAAAACATAATGTATTGCATTATCATATGTCAAGGATTAATCTGTTCCCTACCTGTATTTCTGGAAGCATTCCTGTGTTGAAAGCAAAAACGAGGCTCGACATTCCACCTATAGTTGTAAATACCTTGTTTATCTTTGATCCAGGAATGTCATAATCTCTAGGCGGGCTTCTACTTCCTGCAAGAGTTTACAATCTACTGAATTGCTGAAAGTACATTAACAGCAACTTGATACTTCATTGCATTGGTGATTTTGCTATAATTTTGATCTTAAGCAGAAATTACTATTTTTAACAGGAGATAACATTTATTTAGCACACCAAACATTTATGAGCCAATGATAATCAAGTTTTTTTTTCAATTATATCCAGATTCAAGTCGTTATACGGTAAATTTTCAGGAGAAGCATCAATTGGTCATATGTAAAGTCATTATATTTGTTTAAGAACGGTTTTCCCAAAACGTATAGACCTTAAAGCCCCTGAGCATATGACGGGTTTACAACAACATAGGGCCTTAAAGATCCTGCTTAGGGTAACTAAAACCTACATCTACCAATATAGCATTTAATTTGTTTGGTTTGGTCTCTTCAATATGAACAGAGACCATACGCACATCAATCCTAAAATAAGACAGTTTGGCCAGTTGATGACATGAAACTGATACATATAGGAGTACATACCATCTCTAGCTGACAGTACAATCGCGACAACAATGTAGATAAGGCTAAAGAGTGTTGAAAATCCCAGCCAGACCCTCAAAGCTGACAGATGCGGGGTTGCAATTGCAAACAAACCACATGTGAAGCCAGCAATGATAATGAAGTAGGGGAGCTTCATGGTATGTTCATCCGTGTAAAGAACATAAATAGCCTGCATATATATCAAGTGATTTTTCTTAAGAACTTCTGGAGGTAGCTCATCAAGTGCAAGATCACTAGCATACATAATAAGAGAAAAATAAAAAATAAAGGACTTGATAGGAAAAGAAATATAACATATATTTAAACAAACATTAAAATATAACTTGG
Organism: Apium graveolens; assembly: GCF_009905375.1. Taxonomy (NCBI): domain Eukaryota; kingdom Viridiplantae; phylum Streptophyta; class Magnoliopsida; order Apiales; family Apiaceae; genus Apium; species Apium graveolens. The sequence continues at coordinate 118,789,750 of NC_133651.1, read as the reverse complement.
TATATTTTTTAAACTACAATTTCTACCTTGAACTTACTTTTAGAGCCTGACCAGCCAAAATGACAAATCCAACATTGATCATAAAAAGATTAACATATTGCATCGCCCATGTAAGAGCATAAGCTCTCTTTCCTGCAAGAACGATAGTCTCATCCAAAGAGAAGATGCCTAACATACAATATGGTTTTCGAGTAACAAATTGGAACACAATATACTCATACCATATATAAATCCTGCAAGATCTCTATATCTAATGTGCCTCTTTCCACCGAATTCATGGAGCCTGGCAATCAGAACATTTGCATACAATGATATAGCCGTTGCTGCAATTAGACCAATGACACCTCCTGCCCAACCAAGCGGAACCATGACTGCAGCAGAGTAGCCTAGAACATATGCACTATTGATACCGGTGGTTAGGACGAATCCTACTTGTAACCAAGAATCTACAAAATTTCAACAGGGGAAACATTCTTAATAATAAAAGTCAATGCTGTTAGCTTCTCATTAGCCGAATATATACACTCATCTAATATTGGAGCAAATCCAGTGCACATAGCTAAAAGTGGTGCTATAGCTAAAATATTTAACTAAATATAGAACTACTGAATCCAGTGCATAGCCACATGAATCTAAAGTAGGAAAATAAAAGAGAAGCAAACATGGCTCAGTTACACCAGAAATAGAGATGGCATTATCAACATATTGAAAAGAGGTGGGAAATTAAAATATAGCTATTTATGCCCTATCTCTCAACTATTGTGTGCTGAACCTTGCTAGTTTAGACGCTTCGTATGACATGCCGGCTTTGCGTAAGTTAGCTGAACCTGCAAGGCTGCAAGTGCTTTTCAAGGAAACATGTGCTTAGGCTGTATGGAGAATTATTGAGAAAATTAAGAGAGCTTGTTTACCAAAAAAAGTAGATCCTTTACTTCTAGAGTTCTAGTTCAATTATGAATTTGATAACACAAAATTCTCTCTATAATGCACGAACCAGATACCACACAAGAACTTCAATAACATCTCTGTCACTGTTACATATATAACTTGTAGTAGTTTATAGTTTGTTCTTGCAGGAAAACATATGACCTGAGATCACACAAGTGTACAAAAACTTTTGGCTTTCTCACAATTGCATACATCAGGGGCAAGCCAAATTGCATGTGTAATAGAATATAATGGAAGAGTTGGTCAAGTTAAAAAATTTATGTACTGATGTTTCAAAACTAATAATTGGTGTTAAACTTATATGTTAACAAAAATCAGCTGTGTAAATGAAATATACTAATAATTATAGCGATGTTAACAGTGGCATTGAATTTGTTCTAAGCAACACATCTAGTAAGTAACAGTAATCCTATTGGGACAAACAAACCAATCATACCAGCTTTAGTAATTCCATACCACATAAACCTTTAGGAAAACCTATGGACCATTTGTTTGATAAAATTCTAACCCCATTAACAAAAATGAAAATAAGATTGTACAAGAAAATTGCAATAAAGTTATATTAGAATCTCATTTCCATTTCTATTAACCATGTTAATATCCCATTATCCAAACGGCCACATAACTTCATATATAAAAATATAAGCTACAAAACGCAGCCAAAAATTTTAAAACTGAGATTTCTATGTTAATCTGTATTATAGTCAAGATCAAAACAAAAGAAGAAATAAAAAACATGAATGAGAGTGAGAAAAGTCAACCTTGACTAATCTGATGAGCTGTGTCAGGTATTTCAACCGAAAAATGCTCTCCGGAGTGCACTTCCGGGTGAACTTCGGTGGTGGTATCTTTAGATTCTCCCATTACAACTGAATCCAGATACAGAGCACTCTGTGATTGTATATTTATTATATATAGACACAGACACACACACACACTTTACAATTCGTCAACGTGTGGGCATGGACCGTGGAATTTAAGAAACCAGAAAGGGAAAGTTGAAAAGCAAAACAGAAGAAAAATTAGAGTACGCAATATAAATTTCAGTAATCTTTAACAATTTTGTATACTTTGGTTATTTGGTTATGTCGATCAGTCAAATTCAAATGATTTGCAGGAATTTCGTCAATAATTTTTTTTTATATTATTATTTTTTTATCATACTAATAACGTTAATGGTTCAAATCTCATTAATGATAAATTATTTAATTTTTACTAAAGTAAAATATTTAAATTTTAAATAATTTAAAATATAAAATCAATAAACTATTAATAAGGATATATACAAAAGTGGTATAGATTTGGTTTGTGTACAAAAATAGCCAATTAAAATGTGTTATTTGAGGAGCAATAACTCCCTGGCAATGTGCATGTGGGAACAGCTGAAGGTCAAACTTATCAACATATCTCTATCATTGTTGCCTGATCATTATTTTATGTGCCATTAGCCTATTTGTTTAGATGTGAAACCAAGAAATTTGGAGCAAATCAATTATTTTCAATAGTTTGAACAATCGAAATAACTAGTACATTCTTCAGCAAAGTTAACTAGGATTATGTCAATCGAACGCCGGTCTTATTCACTATACCATACGTAATATTATAGAGTGCTAAGATACTTGTAGATTTTACAAAATATCGGTTTCCCCACACTCGAATACGTACATGGTATATAATTTCCTGTTTTTTATGGGTGTGGTATATTAACAGTGATGCGCTGCTATTCACTCGGATAGTTTGATTTATGTTTAATGAGTTGGTTTAACATTCACTTAAGACGAGTAAATCATGTAATATCCGGCATATATCGTGTAATTATTTTTCTATTAAATAATTATTGTATGTGTTCAGTATCTATTCTGGGAGTTAATTGTTAAATGTTATCTGTATTTGGATATTCAAAAATATTATTAATTGAGTATTTTAATTTTTATATGTCCAAAATAAAACATAGATAATTGTCATATCTTCCTAATTATTTTTATGTTGATTTATGGATTTATAAGGATCATATGAAATTTATAAAATCTTTTTTCGAGTATTTAAAATCTATTTTACAAAAACGGGAATCAATCGACGTCATCCGTTGTTACGTTTTTGGAATCCGAAACTCTTCCGAGAACTCCTTCCTAACCTAATTGTAATATTCCGAGCATATTCCATGTTTCGACTTTTTCGATCCGGCGTACGGTTTGTTCTGCGCGGGTCCCGGCGCAACATTTTCGATACAATATTCGTTTCGGTAAATCAATAAAACCCGTATTTTCGATAAACGGGAGCTTTTTATTAAACTATCCCAATTATCACTTCGTAGTACGTGTAACCAGGCGCTGAGACCAAGACCGCAGTACAAATTGTACTGATTTGGATAATTATCCCGAAAACCGATACCGTTTGGATCAGTTTTTATAAATAAACGTACCGTTTTATATCCGGAATGAACCAACGGGATACTAATTTTCCGTAATTATAAATAGCCTTTTTCCGTATTTTATTTCGTATCAAAATCATTTGCAGATAGTTAATTATATAATTTTCAGAGAAAAACCCTAATTACAAAAAACTGTTTTAAGAATCAAACAGCAAAACGAAGGCGTTACCGATCTCTGTTTTCAAAGCTTGAGTAACCAAAACGAAGGATTTGAAGTGTTCTATCAGATTCTGAGCTTTGTTTCACTGCAGAATCAAAGGTTTATTTTCTGGAAATTTATTTATTTTCGAATTAAATTTATTAAAAATATGAATTTTTGTTCGGATGATTGTTTGTATGATTTGATGACTGCATGTTGTAGAGCTTGTTTTCCTGTTGATTTTGATATATTATACGTCTGATTTGGAGTTCAATAACATGTTCAAATTTGAGTTTGATTTTCGAATTTTAAAATTAGGGTTTATAACCCGTATGAATGTTTTCAATTGAAATTTGGGGGTTTTTGATTTAGGGGTTATTAGCTGTTGATTTATAGTGGGTTGTGTTCCTTATGAAATTTGCAATCGATTGGTATATAGCTCGTTAACAGAGGATGTCTGAATCGAAGGGAGTTGTGTTTTTAAAATTCACGATGTTCGCCGGAAACCGGCGATGTTCTTGGCCAATTTCCGGTCAAGTCTGGGGTTATTGATGAATTTTGATTGCAGATATAGATTCCTGGTGTTGTGTAGTATTGATCTGGAGCTTGTGGTGGTGGGAGGATGACGGAGTCAAGTTCTCCGGTCACCCCCGACATTTTCCGGCGACTGGAATTGCAAAAATTGCAGTTTGGTCCCTATACTTTTGAAAATGATGAAGTTTGGTCCCAAGGGTTTTCAGACTTTGCAAAAATTGGATTCCTGTTTTAAAAATGTTTAAAAATCATATTTTCTATTTATTTTTATTATAAAATTCGTTTTTAATTTCTGAAAATTCTAAAAATTAGTATTTTAATTCCGAAAATTATTTTTAATTCAGAATTAAATCTGAATTAATTAGTTAATTAATTTCAGTTAATTTTAATCGATTAATTGGTCAATTAATTTGGAAATTAATTGATTAATTGATTTAATTAATTATTAATTGATTTTAATTAATTATTTAATTAGATATAATTACTTAAAAATGATTTAAAAATTTTGAAAAATAATTTCGAGATTTAAAATATTATTCTAAATTATTTTCAAGGCTCGATAATTAGTATAAAATTGTTTCGGAGCCAGAATTGGCCAACCGAACCCTGTTTATTAACCCGAAATTGATCCAACGACCCGTTTTAATTCCGAAAAATGTTTTAAAAATCATTTTAAATACCCGAAAGCCTATGTATGACCCGAGACTTCTTTATAAATAATATATCATTGAGTACGTGATGTATTATGTGCTATATGTGACTTATTAATTAACTATCTGTCTATATATTCAGTGTTTACTTGATTATTACATAACTTTCAATCCGTTAATCGGATTTGGGTAAAACGAAGGGTAGATAGAAGTATGTGTTGAATAGAACTCTATGAGTCGATTATTGATAGATGTTTATGATATGTGAGCAGAAGAGGCAAGGCGTAGGAAAGGGAAACAGGTAGTTGAGGAGTAAGACGATTGTGATTGGAAGCGAGTGCAGTGTAGTAAGCTAATACCAGGCAAGTGTTCTGAACTTTCTCGAGATATTGTGGTACTTGATAATCCTGTGATATTGCAAGTGCTTTGAAGCACATAAACCTAAACCCTGATTCCAGTTATTGATCTTGAGCCGTAACTTGATTCTTTCTAGACCATTGATTGTTGTATACCCAAACACGAACCACGAATCTACGATACTACTCCACAAATACATACAAACTAAATACCAAACGCTGAACTGAATTACTTATATACTCAATCCATGATATCTTATGCTTTGAAAGACCAAATCCTTGAAACCCTGAAACATTGATTCCTTTGTTATCCAATTCTTTCATTACCCAGCATTTAAGCTTTGAAATTACTTTATTGATCCTTACAAGGATTAAAACCCTTTCATTATTAAACACTCATTGTTGTTAATGATTCTGGTAATTGTTTATTATTGCTTATTCAGCTATTATATTAGAATTGGATTGTTTTTATAAAATTGTGGACCAGATTCATGGTCAGACCATATAATGGTCAAGTTAGGCCAATGTGTGCCTTGGATCCAGTAGTTAGAGCAATGCTGTGTGCCTTGCTCGGGGTTAGTGCGTGACTGATCAACAGCCTAACCTTGATTTTTTTTAAATTAAAAGTATAATATCCAATTCTAAATCATAATCCATTGTTCACTTGATATCATAATCATGTTCTATTGATGATCATTATTCTCAGTTTTGTCATTGTGACTTGCTGAGCTAGTTAGCTAATTTGTGCGATGTTCTTTATATTCTTTCCAGCTAAAAAGGAACCAGTTGGTAACGAGGATCCCCAGTCCAGCGCGAGAGCTAGGGGTTCAGGTTGAGAAAGCTGAGCTAGTAGGCTTCTTTTGGAATAATTTAAGTCTATAAAAGTTTGTAATAAAGTTTAATACTCAGTTTGAGTTTGAATGATTGGGATTTGAATGGTATGTAATATAAGTAGATGTGTGGCTTGTGTGCATACTTTAGCCTGTTGCGATCCGTGGTAGTTGGTAAATAGGGTCACTGCATATTATTGTTATCTTCACTATTGTTATAAGCAGGTTATAAATAAGGTATGTGTATGTGTGTGTGGACCCCAAACTTCTGACCCGGGTTTGGAAGGCGCCACAGGTTTGGTATCAGAGCTACATGATTATAAGTCACTGACACAAGCCTAGGTTGACGGGAATGGGTAGAGGGTTAGGATTAGAAGTAAGGAATAGAAAGATAGAACATCGAGAGGTTGAGTGCTTCGGTATATCAGGTATTAATGTAATTCGCGTTATGAGTTGAGATTCTGATATTGCGATATGATTTCAGATAGCAGCGATGGCCGACTCTTTTATTCCCGTATCAGCTGATCACTCAGAGCCTTTAGTTGGAGTGCCGTCTTCGGATCCACGTCCTGTTATTCCACCAGTGTTGGCTATACTACCTCCACCTGTATTGCAGCCCGTACCATTGCAGGCTATTCCACCTCCAGGCATGAGGCCACCTGTCAGAGGACCCCCATCTGCTGATTCAGGCTTTACTAGTCATTCAGTCACAGGAGTACCTTTCCAGTTCTCTTCCTATCCTGTCCCATATCATCAGTTTGAGGCTTGCCTTATGGAGCAGCGATTCCTACAGGGTCAGATCCAGGAGTTATTGCATATCATGCGTACCAGAGAGATGGGGAGTGGTGAGAGGCGACTTAGGGAGAGGCTCCAGGCGTTTCGTAGAGCAACTGCTGTGAGGATTGCTGAGGCTACACATGAGGACATCACTTCTGATTTCTTAGTGGAGTGGGCTAAGTGGGTTCTAGAGGAGCTTGAGGAGATTGGAGGTCCAGATTTGCCATGAGCCAGAGATTTAGAGATGGATATGCTGAGCAGTGTTGTGATGGTTATATAGTATGTACAGTAGTGTGTAGTGTGTATCAGTAGACTTTTGAGTTGTCTTTATAGACTAGCTATGCTGACCAGTGAGTAGGTTGTTGTACCCTTTTGCTTTTACTTCCGAAGCGTCTTTACGCTTGTACTACCTAAAAATTTTGATCTATATATATCAGTACCTTTTTCCTTTCCAGCACTGTCATTTATTTTATTGCACCTATTTTACCTTACCTTATCTATTGCACCAGTTATACCCCTGTGATACCATGTACCCTGTTTTCCATGACTGTTTATATTCTGTAAAGAAGCATGCAATTTACTTAGTTACAACTGTTTTCAAAAAGAGATACCTCTATTTTACAAAACTTTTCTTTTATACAAAGATTTGATTCAAAAGCTGAATAAGTTGTTTGATTCTTTACAGAAAATGCCTCCCAGAAGAAATACCCGCACCAACACCCAGAATGAAGGAACCAACAACAATAACAACCAAGATGATATAAACCTAAATGTGAACCCAGGACCCATAGACCCAGCAATAGCCCAGATTCTTCAAATTTTGGCCCAACAAACAGTTCACCTGGCACAACAACAACAAAGGCAGACCAACCCCCAGGTAACTTTCAAAACTTTTCAGGCAGTAAACCCACCAGAATTCAAGGGTTCCTTAGAGCCAATTGAAGCAAATGTGTGGTTAAAGGAAATAGAGAAGGCATTTGCCTTAGTGAAAGTAAAGGAGGAACATAAGGTTGAGTTTGCAAGTTACTATCTGAAGAATGAAGCCACCTATTGGTGGGAGATGGTGAAGACATTGGAAGGTACAGATGTTATTACTTGGGAAAGGTTTAAGGAATTGTTTTTTAGAAAAGTATTTTCCTCAGTTTGTTCAGGATCAAATGGAGCTGAAGTTTTTAGAATTAAAGCAAGGGAACATGTCGGTAACAGATTATGAGGGTAAATTTGAGGAATTGTCAAGGTATGTACCGTCGTATATGGATACTGATAGAAAGAAGGCTAAAAGATTCCAGCAAGGTTTGAAACCCTGGATCAGAGGGAAGGTAGCCATTTTTGAATTGGATACCTATGCAGGAGTAATACAAAAGGCTATGATCGCAGAGACAGAGAGTGAGATGTTCCAGAAGGAGAAAGAAAGCAAGAAAAGGAGGGTTGAGGGAAGTGAGGGACAGTCACAACCAGGGAAGTTTCCAAATTTTAAGAAGGGCAAGTTTCATCCAGGGAGAAATTTTAATTTCAGAAAATAGAATGCAGGAGACGGAGGCCAGAGTAACCGTCCAGTTAATACAAATCAGCCAAATCAGTTGAGACTAACTTTTCCAGATTGTCAAGTATGTGGAAAGAAGCATGGAGGAGTTTGTAATAAGTTGAATGTGGTATGTTTTAAATGCAACTAGAAAGGGCACTATTCGAGGGAGTGCCGAAATCAGTCAGCAAGAGAACCAGCAAGTAAGGATCAGCCTATCCGGAATCCAGCAGTAAAGGTTCCAGCCATTGGATTTACGTGCTTTAAATGTGGAAAGCCAGGACATATGGCCAGGGATTGCAAGACATCAGCCCCAGTCAGTAATGCATTAAGGATTATGGGATCTACCCCAGCAGTGAATGAGACTCCAAGGGCTAGAGTTTTTGACATGTCGGTGAAGGATGCGATCCAAGATATGGATGTCTTGGCAGGTACGCTTAATGTGAATTCTTTATGTGCCAAAGTGTTAATAGATTCGGGAGCAACTCGATCGTTTGTTTCACAAGATTTTGTTAGTAAGTTAAATTGTCCAGTTGAGTGTTTAAATGAAATAATGACTGTGGAATTAGCAAATCAAGAACGTGTATCTGTTAATCAAGTTTGTGGGAATTGTGAGATTGAGATTTCTGGTAGTAAGCTTTGTGTAGATTTGATACCATTTAAGTTAGGAGAATTTGACGTTATATTAGGAATGGATTGGTTATCTAAGCACGATGCCCAGATAGATTATCGAAATAAGAAGGTAATGGTGAAGACGCCTGACGAAAGGATAATAACGTTCAAGGGTCAAAAACAAGTAAAGAAGTTTTTAACGATGATTTAAGCCAAGAAGTTACTACGACAAGGATGTGAGCATTTCATGGCATATGTGATTGACAGAAGTCAAGAACCAACAAAACTTGAAGATATTCCAGTTGTGAATGAATTTCCAGACGTATTTCCCGATGAGTTACCAGGTTTTCCTTTAGATAAAGAAATTGAATTTGCGATCGACTTAGCACATGGAACAGAACCAGTATCCAAGGCCCCGTACAGAATGGCGCCTGTTGAGATGAAAGAGCTAGCAAAACAATTGCAAGAGCTGTTAGAGAAAGGAGTAATCAGACCCAGTGTATCCCCGTGGGGAGCCCCGGTATTATTTGTCAAGAAGAAAGATGGAAGCATGAGACTGTGTATTGACTATAGGGAGCTCAACAAGCTGACAATCAAGAACAAGTATCCGTTTCCCAGAATTGACGATCTGTTCGACCAGTTGAAGAGAGCCAAGTATTTCTCCAAAATTGATTTAAGATCAGGATATCATCAACTAAAGATCAAGCCAGAAGATATACCAAAGACAGCTTTCAGAACAAGGTATGGACATTACGAGTTTTTAGTGATGTCTTTTGGATTGACCAATGCCCCGGCAGCCTTTATGGACCTGATGAACATAATTTTCAAGGAGTTTTTGGATAAGTTTGTTATTGTGTTTATAAATGATATTTTAATCTATTCAAAGACGGAAGAGGATCATGCGGAACATGTGAGAACGGCTTTGGAGATTTTAAGGAAAAAGAAGTTATATGCTAAATTGTCGAAGTGTGAGTTTTGGCTACAGGAAGTTCAGTTCTTAAGGCACATAGTTAGTAATAAATGGATCAAAGTGGACCCGGCAAAGATCGAGGCAATTACGAATTGGGAGAGACCGAAAACACCCACCGAGGTAAGAAGTTTCTTAGGATTGGCGGGATATTATCGTCGATTTGTTCAAAATTTCTCGAGGATTGCCACACCATAAACAAAGCTTAAACGAAAGAATCAGAAGTTTATATGGAACGACAAATGCGAGGAAAGTTTTCAGGAGTTGAAGCGACGATTGATCACGGTACCTGTTTTGTCACTTCCAGGTGATCAAGGGAATTTCGTAATTTATAGTGATGCTTCTCACAAAGGATTAGGATGTGTTCTAATGCAGCACGAAAAGGTGATTGCGTATGCGTCAAGGCAATTAAAACCACACGAACAGAAGTATCCTACTCATGATTTGGAGCTAGCAGCCATAGTTTTCGCTTTGAAGATTTGGAGACATTATTTGTATGGAGAAAAGTGCGAGATTTTCACGGATCACAAAAGCTTAAAGTACATATTCACACAGAAGGAACTTAATATGAGACAAAAGAGATGGTTAGAGTTGATCAAAGACTATGATTGCTCGATTAATTATCATCCCGGTAAAGCGAACGTAGTAGCAGACGCATTGAGTCGGAAGGAAAGGTTGAATGTGTTATCAGTACCTGAAGACATATATAAGGAATTTCAGAAATTGGAATTGGAGATTAAAGTTTGCAAGCCTGAGGAAGCGAAAGTATACAGTATGACTTTCCAACCAGAATTATTTGAGAAAATAAAGAAATGTCAGGAAGATGTAATGGATCAAGATATAAATCATTTGGTAGGTGAAGAATTATGCACGCAAAAGGATGATCAAGGTATTCTGAGGTTTTCCTCTAGAATTTGGATTCCACCAATGACGGAGCTGAAAAATGAAATTTTACAGGAGGCACATAATTCAAGGTATTCCATCCATCCAGGGAGTACCAAAATGTACAGAGATTTAAAGAAGAATTATTGGTGGCCAGACATGAAGAGGGAAATCGCGGAATGGATTAGCAAATGTTATACCTATCAGAGAGTTAAAGCAGAGCATCAGAGACCAAGTGGATTGTTACAACCATTGAAGATTCCAGAGTGGAAATGGGAACATATTGCCATGGATTTCATAGTTGGATTACCAAGGACAAGGGCTAATCATGATTCCATTTGGGTTATAGTAGATAGACTTACCAAGTCAGCTCATTTTCTGCCTATAAATGAAAGATTTTCGCTCGACAAGTTGGTCCATATGTACCTGAAGGAAATTGTAGTTCGTCATGGAGTTCCTGTATCTATTGTATCTGATCGAGATCCAAGGTTTAATTCAAGATTTTGGAAGAGTTTTCAAGAATGTTTGGGAACAGGACTGAATATGAGTACGGCCTATCACCCCCAGACGGATGGCCAAAGTGAAAGAACGATCCAGACAATCGAGGACATGTTACGTGTTTGTGTTATTGATTTCAAAGGAAGTTGTGACGAACATTTACCTCTGGTAGAGTTTGCTTATAACAACAGTTATCATACCAGCATTGGGATGCCACCCTATGAAGCCCTTTATAGACGCAAATGTAGATCTCCAATATATTGGGACGAAGTAGGAGAACGCAAGATACTTGGACCTGAACTGGTACAGCAGACAAAGGAAATTGTTGAAATTATCCAGAAGAGATTGATAGCCGCACAAGATCGTCAGAGGAAATATGCAGATCAGTCAAGGAAAGATATGGAATTTGAAGAAGGAAGCTTGGTATTACTGAAAGTATCACCATGGAAAGGACTAACGAGGTTTGGAAAGAAAGGAAAGCTAAGCCCAAGATATGTCGGACCTTTTGAGATTTTAAAGCGCGTTGACAAAGTAGCTTATGAGTTGGCGTTAACCCCGCACATGGAGCACATTCATAATGTTTTTCACGTATCGATGTTCAAGAAATATAATCCAGACTCCAGGCATGTAATAGAATATGAGCCAATAGAGCTTCAGGCAGATTTGTCATATGTAGAGAGTCTGATAGAGATTCTAGAGGAGAGAGAGAAAGTATTGAGATATAAAGTGGTAAAGTTAGTAAGAATATTGTGGAGAAACCCAAAGGTTGAAGAGTCAACCTGGGAGTTAGAAAGTGATATGAGAGAAAAGTACCCTCATTTGTTTTCTTAGGAGATTCTGAGGACAGAATCCTTTTAAGGGGGGAAGGATGTAATATTCGGGATATATCGTGTAATTATTTTTCTATTAAATAATTATTGTATGTGTTCAGTATCTATTCTGTGAGTTAATTGTTTAATGTTATCTGTATTTGGATATTCAAAAATATTATTAATTGAGTATTTTAATTTTTATATGTCCAAAATAAAACATTGATAATTGTCATATCTTCCTAATTATTTTTATGTTGATTTATGGATTTATAAGGATCATATGAAATTTATAAAATCTTTTTCCGAGTATTTAAAATCTATTTTACAAAAACGGGAACCAATCGACGTCATCCGTTGTTACGTTTTTGGAACCCGAAACTCTTCCGAGAACTCCTTCTTAACCTAATTGTAATATTCCGAGCATATTCCATGTTTCGACTTTTTCGATCCGGCGTACGGTTTGTTCTGCGCGGGTCCCGGCGCAACATTTTCGATACAATATTCGTTTTGGTAAATCAATAAAACCCGTATTTTCGATAAACAGGAGCTTTTTATTAAACTATCCCAATTATCACTTCGTAGTACGTGTAACCAGGCGCTGAGACCAAGACCGCAGTACAAATTGTACTGATTTGGATAATTATCCCGAAAACCGATACCGTTTGGATCAGTTTTTATAAATAAACGTACCGTTTTATATCCGGAATGATCCAACGGGATACTAATTTTCTGTAATTATAAATAGCCTTTTTCCGTATTTTATTTCGTATCAAAATCATTTGCAGATAGTTAATTCTATAATTTTCAGAGAAAAACCCTAATTACAAAAAACTGTTCTAAGAATCAAACAGCAAAACGAAGGCGTTACCGATCTCTGTTTTCAAAGCTTGAGTAACCAAAACGAAGGATTTGAAGTGTTCTATCAGATTCTGAGCTTTGTTTTACTGCAGAATCAAAGGTTTATTTTCTGGAAATTTATTTATTTTCGAATTAAATTTATTAAAAATATGAATTTTTGTTCGGATGATTGTTTGTATGATTTGATGACTGCATGTTGTAGAGCTTGTTTTCCTGATGATTTTATATATTATATGTCTGATTTGGAGTTCAATAACATGTTCAAATTTGAGTTTGATTTTCGAATTTTAAAATTAGGGTTTATAACCCGTATGAATGTTTTCAATTGAAATTTGGGGGTTTTTGATTTAGGGGTTATTAGCTGTTGATTTATAGTGGATTGTGTTCCTTATTAAATTTGCAATCGATTGGTATATAGCTCGTTAACAGAGGATGTCTGAATCGAAGGGAGTTGTGTTTTTAAAATTTACGATGTTCGCCGGAAACCGGCGATGTTCTTGGCCAATTTCCGGCCAAGTCTGGGGTTATTGATGAATTTTGATTGCAGATATAGATTCCTGGTGTTGTGTAGTATTGATCTGGAGCTTGTGGTGGTGGGAGGATGCCGGAGTCGAGTTCTCCGGTCACCCCCGATATTTTCCGGCGACTGGAACTGCAAAATTGCAGTTTGGTCCATGTACTTTTGAAAACGATGAAGTTTGGTCCCCCAGGTTTCCAGACTTTGCAAAAATTGGATTCCTGTTTTAAAAATGTTTAAAAATCATATTTCCTATTTATTTTTATTATAAAAATTCATTTTTAATTTCTGAAAATTCTAAAAATTAGTATTTTAATTCCGAAAATTATTTTTAATTCTGAAATAAATCTGAATTAATTAGTTAACTAATTTCAGTTAATTTTAATCGATTAATTGGTCAATTAATTTGGAAATTAATTGATTAATTGATTTAATTAATTATTAATTGATTTTAATTAATTATTTAATTAGATATAATTACTTAAAAATGATTTAAAAATTCTGAAAAATAATTTCGAGCTTTAAAATATTATTCTAAATTATTTCCTAGGCTCGATAATTAGTATAAAATTGTTTCGGAGCCAGAATTGGCCAACCGAACCCTGTTTATTAACCCGAAATTGATCCAACGACCCGTTTTAATTCCGAAAAATATTTTAAAAATCATTTTAAATACTCGAAAGGCTATGTATGACCCGAGACTTCTTTATAAATAATATATCATTGAGTACGTGATGTATTATGTGCTATATGTGACTTGTTAATTAACTATCAGTTTATATATTCGGTGTTTACTTGATTATTACATAATTTTCAATCCGTTAATCGGATTTGGGTAAAACGAAGGGTAGATAGAAGTATGTATTGAATAGAACTCTATGAGTCGATTATTGATAGATGTTTATGATATGTGAGCAGAAGAGGCAAGGCGTAGGAAAGGGAAACAGGTAGTTTAGGAGTAAGACGATTGTGATTGGAAGCGAGTGCAGTGTAGTAAGCTAATACCAGGCAAGTGTTCTGAACTTTCTCGAGATATTGTGGTACTTGATAATCCTGTGATATTGCAAGTGCTTTGAAGCACAGAAACCTAAACCCTGATTCCATTTTACTGATCTTGAGCCGTAACCTGATTCTTTCTAGACCATTGATTGTTGTATACCCAAACACGAACCACGAATCTATGATATTACTCCACAAATACATACAAACTAAATACCAAACGCTGAACTGGATTACTTATATACTCAATCCATGATATCTTATACTTTGAAAGACCAAATCCTTGAAACCCTGAAACATTGATTCCTTTGTTATCCAATTCTTTCATTACCCAGCATCCAAGCTTTGAAATTACTTTATTGATCCTTATAAGGATTGAAACCCTTTCATTGTTAAACACTCATTGTTGTTAATGATTCTGGTTATTGTTTATTATTGCTTATTCAGCTATTATGTTAGAATTAGATTGTTTTTATGAAATTGTGGACCAGATTCGTGGTCAGACCATATAATGGTCAAGTTAGGCCAATGTGTGCCTTGGATCCAGTAGTTAGAGCAATGCTGTGTGCCTTGCTCGGGGTTAGTGCGTGACTGATCAGCAGCTTAACCTTGATTTTTTTAAATTAAAAGTATAATATCCAATTCTAAATCATAATCCATTGTTCACTTGATATCATAATCATGTTCTATTGATGATCATTATTATCAATTTTATCATTGTGACTTGCTGAGCTAGTTAGCTCATTTGTGCGATGTTGTTTATATTCTTTCCAGCTAAAAAGGAACCAGTTGGTAACGAGGATCCCCAGTCCAGCGCGAGAGCTAGGGGTTCAGGTTGAGAAAGCTGAGGTAGTAGGCTTCTTTTGGAATAATTTAAGTCTGTAAAAGTTTGTAATAAAGTTTAATACTCAGTTTGAGTTTGAATGATTGGGATTTGAACGATATGTAATATAAGTAGATGTGTGGCTTGTGTGCATACTTTAGCCTGTTGCGATCCGTGGTAGTTGGTAAATAGGGTCACTACATATTATTGTTATCTTTACTATTGTTATAAGCAGGTTATAAATAAGGTATGTGTATGTGTGTGGACCCCAAACTTCTGACCCGGGTTTGGAGGGCGCCACAAATCATACCCTCCTCATCCGTATCATTCAAATTCTTATTTTTCAATTCTTATTTCGCATTATAATTTAAACGCCCTTTCGGTTCTATTTAATTTTATATACTTTTTTTAGATATTTTTCTCGATTTTGTACATAACAAAAATTGTAAAAATTTATAAAAATTAACTACATCCATTACATTTTTCCACTATCTATCACTTTAATCATTTTTATTATTTTTTCTCACTAAATTAATTTTTTGTACCTCCGCGCGATCCAAAACGTTGTCATATTAATCAATGGGACGGAGGGAGTAGAGCTGCAAATGAATATAGCCGAGCCAAGTTTCGTCCGAACCATACCGAGCTTAATTTTTTATAAAATGAGTCGAGTTTAATAACCGAATGAAGAGTGAAGTGATGTTCAAGATCCTCGTTAATAATATAGCCAAGCCGAGTTCTGTCCGAACCAAGCCGAAGTTAACTTTTTTATAAAGCGAGTCGAACCCAGCCGGGTTTAATAATCGAACCGAGAGTGATATTCCAGATCGACTCGTTAATGAATGATTCGAATCCAAGCCGAAAATGAGTTTGCTTATGAACAATCGAACTAAGCCGAATTCGAACAAAGTCAGGTAGTCCCCTAATACAAGTCATATATATTTTTCGCTCGAGCAAACTTAAAGTATAATTTATATTTTAACAAGTTATGACGATTAGTATTTATTTTACACTGATATATGGAAACATACTTTACTCTTATTTCTTAATTTATATATTATATTTTTAAGTCGAATTTAAGAACTTATTCAATTTTATTTTAAACTATCGGGACATTGCTAATTTTAGATGATAATATGCAGAAAATTTTATTGTTTTTCGATGTTTGACTTAAATTTGATTTTGTAAATTACAAGTTATGTAGCGAGTGTTTATGAAAATGTAAAGAATTAGAGGCGAATAAATCGTGATAACAATGTTCAATAGTTACTTACGGAAAGCTAAGTGTATAATTTAAAGCTATAAATCGATTTTCTAAAATAATTAATTTATTAATAAATGACGAGAAAAATATAATAAAACATTTAAAATATAAAAATATAAACTTTATCTGAGCCCATGCCGATTCCCGTTAGAATATATATTACAATTAACACCCCGGAATCTTGTATTATTATTTTAACACTCCCCCTTACACGAGATACCATTTTTGGGTTGAAAATTGGATCACGAACGTCCATTTTTTGGGTATAACTTTTGTCTTTCTTATTCATAATAAATAGTTAGAATGTTGGTGATGGCATAGAGTTGAACCTAAGTACTCCCGACAGTCTGACCCTTTGATACCATGTAAAAAAAATAATTACTCTAGAATCTCAAGATATTAGTTGACTCCAAATTGAAATGACAAAAAGCTCAACTCATTTTTTAATCCAGACTCATTTTCATGTTTAAGATCGACTCGTTTAAAAAATTAACTGAAATGAGTTTACTTAAACGAGCCGATACCAAATTTTGCTCATTTAATATCTTAGAAGGAAGTAATGTATAGGCACTCAGCAGTCTGCACCTAAAATTAAACCTGACAACATTCCGTGTCGTGTACAAACGTTTCATGTACTTTCATGTTTTCATGTACCAAACCTTAAACCCGAACCCGACCGGATTTAGATTTGTGTACCAATTTGGTGACATTAACCCGACACTAATATATTCGTATTTACCCGCTTTAGTACACTAAAATACACGAATTATATATTACAAAAATTAAATATTAACAAATGCAATAGATAATTAAATGGTCTTAAATAGTGAACAACAAAGTTTTGAATATAAAAGCACGAAATAAGTGAAAATATTTTTGCGTACAATAAATTACAAATTATTCAACATTCAAAAAAAATTAAAATCATAAATTCAACTGCTTGATCAAAATTAAGTAATATGTATGGATCTAAATTAGAAATAGAAGAGTTTGGAAGCGGGATATAAGTTTGTACAAGAGGGGCGACCTGTTAAATTGGGGTGAAATGAAAAGTAAAGGGACAAAAGTTAAAACCCTAAATGCTCACAACTACTCAACTAGTCAAATGACCCATAAAGTGTATTTTAGACTTTTAGTATTTACAAATTACAATTATATATATATATATTATTTAGAATACGTAAAATTCATATTTTGTATGTACTATATATATATATTATATTTTTTTAAAAATTTAACCAATTCATTTATTCTGTGTACTTTCGTTCTGTGTCGTGTACCTATATCGGAAACCCAGACCCGACACTAATTATATCCGTGTTTTTTCATTTTCGTGTACCAAATTTTCGAACCCAAATACTAATTATTCGTGTCATTTCATTCCGTGCGTGTCGTATACCAGTATTGTCGGGTGTACCTCAAATATGCAAAGCTGCGGGGGTAGGCAAGTAGAAGTAGTATATCGCAGTAGTTAGCTTAGTCAAATCTTTGCCGATTGTTGTTGTTGACTAAGGTAAGGGTGACCATGTGACACGCCTTAGCTCTCATATTCAACCCTCGCAATTCACTGTTCATTTTGTAGCCCAGGTTAGGACCCAAAGCCTTCACATAAATCCAGTTCGTTTTAACACCCCCATGGATAAATCGACCGAGTATAAATAATTTTTATCATCAAACAATGTTCGTATTTACAATATATATATGAGATAATTTATTTCTTCAAATGATATCTTATTTACAAATTCGAGAATTTAATTATTCATCCCAAAATTTGTCTTGTCACAAAATTTAATGAGATTACAAGAAAATGATCCCGTGACATCACCATTAAGACCGATTTCAACTCATTAATTTTTGAACTTCTCTTTCCTCCCGTAACAACATACTGTTTCGTGGAATCAAACTAACACAAACAACATCTGCTCCGTTGAGCATAAATGATCATATATTTTGTGTTCTTTTAGTATTAGTAATATGTTACGAATTTTTTATTATGTGTCAATTTTTGGGTTTATGTAGTTTAATTAAACTCATAAAAATAAATTATTCAAATTCAGATTCATGTCAGATTATGGATTAGTCTATTTTTCAGATTTGGATTATAATTTAATTCAGTCCCAGTTTCTTCTCTTATAAATACTCATGTAATTGTAAAATCATAACACAACAAATTATGAGAAATTAATACAAAATTAGTGCGGCTTGGGGAGTAGTAATTTCCGAACCACGTAAATCTTTATCTGGTGTGATTGTCGTTTATTTTCTTATTCTTATTTATTCGCTTTGAATTTTGCTTTCGTTGGTGTATACTAAACAACTGATACCAAGAGTCTAGGTTTTCAGGCGACTGAGAGCGATTGTAGAAGACAAGAAGGTAATGATCGACAAATTTGATGACAAAGATTATGGATTTTCAAAGATGCAAATTGAAGATTATTTACATCAGAGAAAACTACACGAACTGCTGGAAGAGAAGAAACCAGCTTAAATGAAGGATGAAGACCAGAAGTTATTAGACATGTAGGCTCTGGGTGTTGTCAGGTTGACTTTGACGAATAACGTTACTTACAATATCGTCAAGGAAACGATAACTTATAGTTTGATCAAGGTTTTGTCAAATATGTATGAGAAGCAATTTGCTTCAAATAAGGTGTATTCGATTCACTTTTTAGTTACCACGAGATTGAACGAAGGCGATTATTTTGCCGATCATGTGAAATAATATAATTCTATCCTAGAAAGATTAGCATCAGTGGATATTAAATTCGATGATAAAGTACATGACTTATTGTTAGCATCCTCATTACCAGACAGTTGGTCAGGATTTGTTACTATTATAAGTAATTCATCTGGGAGCTGTAAGATGATTTTTGATGGAGTTCGAGATTCGATTATATGTGAAGGTATTCGTAGGAAAAACTCAGGAGAGTCTTCAGGTTCCTTGTTGAGTGTTGAGAGTAGAGGCAGAAAGTTTAAAAATAGGCGGAATAAGGGGCGTAGCAGATCGAAGTCACAGAAGAGAGGACAATCCAAAGATCACAAGGATATTGTTTGTTGGAATTGTCAGAAGAAGGGTCACTTCAGGATTCAGTGCACAGCTCCCGCGACTCCTAAAGGAAATAGTAAAGAGGATAATTCAGCTAACATAGTTGAAGAAGTGGTGGATGACGATGCTTTGATTTGTTGTTTTAAATGTTCTGTTGAATCATGGGTTATAAATTCTAGTGCATCATTCCATGCTACCCTGTTAGATATTGAGTACAACACAAGGGGGGGGGGAGGGGGTGAATGTGTTTATTTAGATTTTTAGCCTTTTTGAACAGTTTGGATATTAGGTGAACAAAGTAGTTTATAATTTGCAGAGATATTGTGTTTAACAGAAATAAAAACAACAAGCACAATATTTCAAAACTCACTTAATTTGTATTAATTAAGTTTGTCTTGCTAAAATTTTGTGTTCTTAAAAATATAAGAACTCAGCTTCTTCCTCGAGAGAATACAAGAAAATATGAATCTGTTTGTTACTTTTAAACTAAGGACCAGTTCATGCTTTATACACTGATAACACGGGTTTACAAGACTTGCACTAAAATGTACTAAACTACTTTCTTAACCAACCTTTTTCTATTTCCATTTCTAACTTAGCAAATCTGTGCAGAATCTTGCAGGTCTTTGACCATCCTTTGTCTAGTTAATCTTGGCCCTTGATCTTGTATTCTTCCAGCTACTTTGTAGAATTTTCAATCTAGTTGATAAATTATTTGTTGACTGATAATCTTGAATTTTGAACTTGTTTGCATTCTGTTTTTGAGAGGCATATCGAGATCTCCAGTTTGTTCTATAAAGAAGTGACATCTCGATAAGTATAATGACTTACCGAGATCTCTGAGTTCTCTATAGGTATATTTGACTTGTCGAGGTCTCTTGATCTTTGCATATGAAATGACTTGTCGATATGTTTGAGATCTCTAAATGTAGAATTGACTTGTCGATATCTCTGAGATCTTTATTTATATTTTAACTTGTCGATATCTCTGAGATCTCTAATTAGAAATTGACTTGTCGATATCTCCAATTCTTCACATCTTCATTTGACTTATAGATATCTCTGAGTTCTCTACATGCAGAAATGACTTGTCGATATCCCCAATCTTCACATCTTCATTTGACTTGTCGATATCTCTAAAACTTCTCTATAAGCCATTTTGGACTTCTCGATAAGTCATTCTGGATTTCTCAAATGACTTCTCGATATAACTTGATATGTAACTTGTTGATATCTTGACTTAGAACATTTTTCATAAAACAATTTTATTCAACTCCAATCTTCTACACTTTTCTTTGAGACATGATCATGGCTTGATCTTCTTCCAGAGTTTATATCTTAGCTTGAATCTGTTCACAGAAAAATACTCCAGTCTAATCTTCTAATCTTTTTACAGACTTAAGAAATATAATACATAATATAAAATTGATTATCAAACAACTAATCTCAGAGGTGTCAATGTGACTTAGTCTTGTTATTGTATAGGCATGTCTTGCACAACAATCTCCCCCAATTTGTGAGAAGATTGCTTGTCACAAATTCGTGCCTGATAACAAAATTAATCCTAAGCTAAAAATAATTACATAAAGTCTGACAGACTAAAAATACAACTTTTATATAGTTGAAGATTATATAAGTTCAACAATTACAACCATCAAGTGAATTTTTCATAGCTTGGTTCTTTTCTGATGAGGTCCTTGAGATTTACAAGTACTTGAAGTTCTTCAATTACTTTTGTCCCTCTTAAAGCGTCTACCAGCTTGATCCATTCATCCAATGAGTAACCATTTAGGTAACCAACTCTGAATCTTGAGAATCTGCCTATTTGAATGTTCAAAAATGTCCATCTTTTGATATTCTACTCAACCCCCTTGCCTTGAGCTCATTTGACCTCTTTCAAACATCTCTATTTTCTTGGCATACTTTCTATCCCTTTCTTCCTTTTCAGCTTTCAATCTTGCATGTCTTTCATTCCTTTCCCTCAACCTTTCATACATTACAGCCTTTCACATTCTTGTACTTGTGTCCTTGTCCTTCATCAAGATAATCACCCTCTTCAATTCTGTGGTTGAAAATGTTTCCATTACTACCCTGCTAATCAAAATGATGGAGTCATCCAAATAGTAGATTCTGACTTCTGCTAAAGATACAACCCAAACTTTGACATTTTTTTAGCTAATTATTGGAAAAATTCATCATCCGGATGCATATATTTAGAGGCAGAAAGTCACTTTGATTGAAACAGTTCTAGATGACACCAATATCAGCTTGCATTTTTTTAGTTTTTCCTCCAACAGACTTGAAGTGAGTTATGGTTGGAGGCTTGATTGAGGGTAGGTTTATGATTTTCTTTAGTATGACATGGCTGGATCTGATTGATATTTTGAGTAAGGTGTTTACAGTTTGTTTATACAAGAATTAAGGTTTTTGAGGTAGGTTTGGTTGAGATAGTGTTTGGCTAGGTTTGGTGGTTTGAGTTTGTGAGATTTGGATTTGTTGGACATATTTCTTGGAGCCTTCTTCTCCTCCCCTTTTCTTCCACCTGCTTTCATCTCCCTTCTTACCATCCTTCTTCTTCTCATCTACCTTACTGCCAGTTGCCTTGGAATATTGACTTGGGTTTGATCCAGAAGATTTTTGCTCATCATTCTTCTACTCATCATCATCCATGTCATCTTTGATGTTGAATTGAGTATTTGGCAGTATGGTTTCAGTATTTTGCAAGAATCTTCCTAAAATCCTTATCACTTCCTCATCTTCATCTGTCTTCTTCTTCTGTGTCTTGAGATCCGTCTCTAATATCATGATTAGTCTTAGATTACCCCTAACATAGTTTTTGGGGATTTTGAAGTATTTGCACTTTTTGATTTATGGATAGATGTAGGACACCCCGTTTCTTGGAAGAAGATAGGCTTAAGGAAAAGTAGCTATCTGGCCATTTTTAAGTTCATTGACCAATTGAGTGTCCTCTGGAATAACTGGATTTACTCTATCAATGATGACATCCAGCTCAGATATTATTTTGGATTAAAGATTTGAGAGAGACACCTATAGACACCTATCTAAACCACAATCATTGATATTGGCCACTATCCTTTTCTCTAGGAAGTTTCCACTTTTTACAATCACCACTCTCAGAAAGTTTATGTTTTTTACCAAAGCTCTCTTATATGTGCTGTAGTTATTGTGAAAAGAGACTCTTAACACAGTTAGTAGCTCATTGAACTCCTCGTCTTGACAGGGTCCTTCTGTAGCTTTCTGGAGTCTGTCTTTATTAACATCTTGAGAAATTTTAACCTGAGTAGAGCTTTATCCAGAGTGTGATGTTGATTTTCCAGCTTCTTTTGAATGTAGTCCAGCTTCTTTTGATTGTTAAATTCTAACTTCTATCTCCCCCTTAGTCTTGGTAGCGGTCAGGAGTAGATGACTAGGAATTTGTGGCCTAACAACTTCAGGTAATGCAGGTAAAGGAATTTTCAAGGCACCCATAATAGCTCCCAAAGAGACAGAATTCTGCATTTGGAGATGTTTTTGGGAGTCTACTATGGACCTTATATCATTTTGTCGACTCTGTACTAAGGTAGTGAGAGCAGTGACCTGAGCTGTAAGTGAATCATTGGAGGCTTGGAGAGTGGAGACTTGTTGCTGTAGAGACTGGATCTGTAGATTGGTTGTTGTGAGATTGAGTAGAGAGGAGCACCAAATATGGCTTGAACAGATTCTTTGATTCCCTCCATCAGTAAGGCTGAGGGTTCATATCTGGCTTGGTGGAGTTGGTCCAACTTGACTCTTATGTCATTGTTATTAGTGATTTGATTTTGGACAACTTCATGAAGAGCCAGAAATGATTGCTTTAAGTTCTTGATGCTTTGCTCCATACTAGTCACATCAAACCTGGACATTTTCTCAACAAATTTATTGAATTTATTTTTATTTCAACCTGAGTTGACACAAGTTCATCAAGTTTATCTTTTACCAACCTCCTGATCCTGTCTTGATGACTATTTAGTGTATGTTCCAATGCTTTACCAATGAGGTGGAAAGCTTTGAGCTGTGCCTTATAGAACTCTATAATAGCATCATATACTTCCTGTGGACTAAGAGCCTTGGCATTTCTTCCTAGGATGGTGACTTATTCTTCTCTGAATCTAGCCAGGACCTCATCCATTTCCAAACTGAAATCCTTAGATAGCCAATCATCTACATTCCCATCCTGCTCAGCTTCATTTACAATCTTGTGTTGCTATTTTTCAACATCTTCTTTATATGACAACAAGATAGTCTGATAATTCTGACTGGACATGTCAGTTTTGAGTAAATGTTGGGTAATGTTTGCAAGGCCAACTAATTGGTCTATAAGGAGATCATTCATTGTAATGGGCGGAGATTGAGCATCCTGCAACCATTGAGAGATGAGGTGAGAAGGTTATTGAGTAGGGTTGGATGTATAAGGGATGTTTTTTTGGTTTGAGGTGGAGGGTTGTGAGGTGGTAGGTGACTAGTGATTGGAATAACAACTGAACTCACAGTAGAAACTCTGGTTGTGATAGTATATTGTTCACCAGTAATGGGAACCTCCATTTGAATTGGAGGGGATTTGACCAGGTTACTGTCATGTACCATGGCCTCACACCCTTGTTCTTCTTACAAAGAACTGGCACTTGAATTTTCTTGACTTTTCTTCCTAATGGTTGGATCACTGACAATTTTACTCCCAGCTTCTATTGACAAAGTGATTTCAGCTAGGGTTTTGAGGGGAGTTCTCCCTATTTGAGGAACCTCCAATTGAATTGGAGAGGATTTAGATAGCTCCCCCTCAGGAGTACTACCCCCAAACCTTTCAATCTGTGAATATTGATTTGCACATGAAGGTGTATTTGGTACTACCACAGGGTCTTCAGTGAAAACTAATTAAACCTCTGTATTTTTGTTGGTATCATCAAGGTCTACCCTAGAGTGTAGCCTCTCCCTCATTGAATGTGGTTCCTGGGTGGTAAGCACAGTCTCTTGAACTGTGTCACTTAATTTTGACAACACTTGAGAAGTGGATTCAAGTGTTTCATTATAGGTAGAAGAAATTTGAGATATGAGATTAGTGATTTGAGAATTGAGTGTTGGTAGCTCCCCTTGAACAGATGAGGGAGCTTCAAATGATATGCTCTCATTATGTGTGCCATCCTAATTTCTTCTTTCATAAACTTGAGTGTGCTCAAGTTGTGGTGCAGACTTTTTACAAGATGCACTAGGGAGAGTGTTTTGTTCAATAGAGACACCCTGTGGAGTGCCTCTAGAGTCTGTTTTGATCCCTCTTTTACAACTACATCCTTTTGGGAAGATGCAGAGGTATCCAATTGAGTGGTCAACTCAGCTTTCTTGGTCTTCTTTGGTTTTTTGACCAGGTGAGACTCAGGTTTTGTTTTTTCCTCACCACTCTCAGTAATTATTGTTATGGGTGCATTCTTTCTCTTCTTTTTACTCACCTCACCCTTTTGAGAGGATGAAGTGGTTGGTTTCCTAGCTTCTAGGGGTAATGAAGAAGGGGTCTCGGTTTGGGAAGTCCCCTGTTGTTGTTCTTGTGTTTGTACTTTCACAAGTATATGAGCCATTACTGAACTAGGTATAACACTTGACCTCATATCATGCATAGGGTATGGATAGGTCCTGAGTTTCTCCAACATAAATGGAGTTATTCTAAGACCTACCTGTACACTGCTCTTTATAATTAGTGAACCAAATAAGATTTTGGACACTTGTTTATAATTTCCTATTTTACTTCTATCAATACCACTAAGTAAATGTCTGTCTGCAACTTTATTATTTAAAGTAGACATAATAAACCTAGGAAAGAAAATTTCCTTACCTCTTGTGGCCAAAGGCATTGTGAGCCTTGTGCTGAGTTCTTCCAGGATTAATAGCCCCACATTATTGTGCCTATTTTGAGCCATGAAGAACACCAGCTTCTGGACTACACTGGATATATTGTCATATCCAATCTTTCTACAAGTAAAGGCCCTCACAATTGAGTCAAACATGAATGACCATTCCCTCCTCTCATGCTTCTTGTTCAAGATAGCCAGATTGATCTTCTCACTGTAGTTGATAAAGTCCATGAACTCAACTAGCTCTTGTTGAGTTGGGACCTCCACCATATTGTCAGTAGGAATGCCCAAGCCTTGTTGACATCATCTTCATTGAATTTCGCTTGTTGGCCTAGGATTAAGCAGTTCACCACTAGAGATACAACTTGAGACTCATGCATAACTGAAAATCCATGTACAGAATGGGGTTAACAGTTAAGGCACCTGCAAAGTTTGTCTAAGACAAAAACTTGACAAAGCTCTTGAAGCTGTCAGGAGCTTGATTAGCATTTGTAAAAGCTAGGTAGTTGGTTCCCTTCTACGGGATGAAAGCTCTAACAGTGTTTGATGCCATTGTAAGTGTTTAAATTTGAGTGAGTAAGAGATTTGAAAGAGAAAGAGTTTGAAATGAGAGAGAACGGTTAAGATTTATAAAAGCTAGGTCACTTGAGATCTCGAAAGCGTAAATAGGGGTTATGTCGAGATGTCTGGGTATTTATAAAAAAATTAAATGACTTATCGAGAAGTAGAAATAAACGTATGGGATTTGCTTATCGAGAAGTCACGTTAGAAAATAGATACATATCGATATGTCACTTTTCTGACTCTTATCGAAAACTAGATAATGACTTAACGATATGTCAAATAAATACCCTATTTATCCTGAATGGACTGAATATTTCCAATTTTTATTTGAATAAATCAAAATAAAATTAGAATGATTTTATATCAGAAGCATTTTACTAAAATAATTTATTAAATTAAATTATTCCAGTTTTAAGTTATCGAGAAGTCTAAAAGTGGACACTTGTAGAGAACTCTATGAATTAACATATGTCGAGATCTCTACAAGAGTTATCGAGAAGTCATAATGAGGCTTGTCGAGAAGTCCTTCGAGAAGTCTAGAAAGAGACTTATCGGGAACTCTATCAAGAAGTCTCAAAATGACTTGTCAAGAAGTCATTTTGACTTATCGAGAACTCAGTTCTCTACATGCCTTTGTTCTTTTTGGTTATGTCTTATAATAAGTTCACATATTGAAAATGTAAATTAATATTTAGATAATTTATCTTAGAATTTGAAAAATTCCAAGCTAAATTTTGAATTTTGAAAAATAAATACTGAGAATTCTGAAATATTTATAACTCATATTCCAGTTAATTTCCAATTAAATCAAATGAATTTTGATTCACTAGAAACTAATCCGCTGCAACATATTAGCTGAGTTCTTGCCTTTAGGATGAAGAATTTAACATTCCAATTTCACCAACAAGTCTAGTAAAATTTGCTTCATCCAAAGGTTTAGTGAAAATGTCAGCTAATTGTTTTTCTATTGGAACAAAAATAAGCTCAATAGTACCATTGCAGCATGTTCTCTAATAAAATGGTACCTCACATCAATGTGCTTTGTTCTAGAATGATTAACTGGATTAGAAACAATAAATATAGTACTAGTATTGTCACACATAATTGGAATTTTGTGTAACATTAGACCATAATCCATTAGGTGATTTCTAATCCAAAGCACTTAAGTACAACAACTTCCAACAGTTATGTATTCAGCTTCAGCTGTGGAAGTTGACACATATTGTTGTTTCTTACTATACCAGGATACAAGTCTTTGTCCAAGAAATTGACAGCTTCCACTAGTGCTCTTTCTGTCAACCCTGCATCCAACAAAATCTGCATCTGTGTATTCAACAGCTTCAATTCCAGTTCCCTTAGGATACCACAATCCCAAGTTTGGTGTACCCTTTAAGTGTCATTTGGTTTGAGGTATTCCTGATGTTTGGTTGAGAATTTTTTTCCTCCAAAGTCATTCCTCATACCCCCAAGGTATGAGTTTTTGATACCCAAGGGGAGAGGTGGGTATGAGGAAGGGGTATGGGGAATCAATTTTATTTATAGTATTTCAACTTCATTTAAGCAGTCAAATGTAAATGTTTAAGACAACAATACTTTAATGAACTAAAATTTATTAAAATGATAATTCAAATAATATTTAAATTAATTAAAATTAATAACTTAAAAAATATATTTTAAATCTAAATATTCATTCCAGCACTCAACCAAACACATGATATCATAAATGATACCTCAACCCCATACCACCTTAACCCGATTCCAACCCCATACCACTTGTCGAACCAAACGACCCCTTAAGTATCTCAAAATTCTCTTCACAACCATCAAATATGACTCATTTGGATTGGCTTGAAATCTTGCACACAGACATGTTGCAAACATAATGTCTAGTCTACTAGCAGTCAAATATAGCAAAGATCCAATCATTCCTCTATAATATGAAATGTCTGTTATTCCTAAAAAAATCTAACAAAGAATTACAGAAGTGGGGGGGGGTTGAATGTAATTCTGGTTTCTTTTTCGATTTCAAGAACTACTCTATCTCAAATATATATAACAGTGTTTGATTAAGCAAAAGTGCAGAATGAAAATATTGATGTCATCAAACACAAAGTAATTAAACACGAGTATTTAAAAATATTCTGGTGGATTGAAGTTTTCCACCAGATATATATATAAGATCGAGAACTCTGTGATGCAAGGTTTGCACACAGCTGCTTACAAGTAGATTTACAAGAACAGAGAAATTCTTCACAAGTACAGCTTTTCTATTTCTCTAATTCAAGTACTCAATTTACTACTAGCTACTATTGGTTTATATATTACCAAGATACAAGTGAATAAGACAAACTAATAAAACAAAATGTGTCTTTATCTAATCACATGCTTCTTGATTTCTCCATCCAAGATCTTTGATTTTCTTCAAGTAAGCATGGAATTGGAAATGCTTCTTTGTTCTCTAAAACCTGTAAATAGGCTGCCACATTCCATTTGCATACAATTAACCCATGTGATTGTCAAGTCACTATCAACTGCAATTTGAATTAGAACATCCGTTGAATCTTCATTGGATCATCTGTTGAAACTGTGTTGGGTCATCAGCTGAAACTTCATTAGATCATCCATTGAATGTGACTTGGATCATCCATTGAAACCTTGTAGAATCATCCTTTAAAAGTCTTCCATAGCAGTTAACTCTATTTCACTTATGCAAAATTACAAGGCATCTAATATATACAATTGGCCAACCTATTTTGCATATCAATCTAGTAGTCAACATGACTTTGAATATCCTATAACATCTAGATCTTTAAGGTATTATAGAATGTAGGAATGTGTTACAAAACTTATTAATACATAAGTTAATCTCTCAACGAATATTGAAGTAAATCATCCATTAAGAGCTACAAAAACACTAAATTAAATCTACTAAAGTGTTTTGGTGAACTTATCATCAAGCCTATGACATATTCCTAACAATCTCCCCCAATTTATGTCTACTAGAATTGTAGGCATAAATTAAGAGAAACTTGATGATAACAAAACACCTTATAAATATAGACTGATTAAAAGTAGATAAAATTGATAAGTGCTACAATTTATTGAAAATTATACAGTCGAAGATCCATAGAAAATCTCACAAGCCATTTTCAAGGTGCTACTTTAGACTGAGCAAATTTATCTTATTTTCTTGAATGTCTAGTCTTCTTTCCCAGTTTCTCATTGTTCTCTTCAATCCGGTGTTGAAGTTTCCTGTAGAATTCATATTCATCTTCATTAGTCTGATCTAGCAACTCTTGCATCTCCATGAGAAAAACATTGCTTGAAATTTTTAGCTGATCTTCTAATCTACAGAATCTTCTAGTGTTCTTCTCATCCTTGAACTCCATTATCCAGTATGGCCTCAAATGCACTCTATCTCCATTGTAGGGAATAGTTAAGACTCTTGGGAGTGCATTTGGGTCTCTCCAGCTATCTTTTATCTTCTCAATTCTATTCAGTATCTCCCTTTTGGCAACAATATTGAACCCAAAGTTCTTCTTTATTGAGGAGAATATCTTCACTAAGATAGAATAGCATTCATTGAGTAAAGAGACCAAGTTAGCCCTTTTCCACCCTTGTACCTAAACACTAATCTCTCTGAAAGCTTCTTTTGAGCATCAATAGCTCTTACTTCATCTAGCTCATCCAGATAGAGATTGAGGTCTGAAAACTCCTTGATGTCATAGATGTAAAGTTGATCTCCCTTGTTAACATATGGTTTTGGTTTGGCTAAGGCTTTGGATTGAAGTCTGACTGGTTTGGCTTATTTTACTGCTCTTTTCTTTATTTTCCTTGGTTTGGTTGGGATTGGAATATTTAAATCAGGGATTGGTAGGCTTTTCCAATCTATAGGTTCATCCTTGGGAATTATGGGTTCACCATGGAAATTTTTATTAGAATAAACCTTGAATTCAACCTGCTCCATTGTGGGAAAGGTTGGTTGACTTTTAGTGGTAGATTGGGTTATCATGTACTCTTCCTTTTCTTCATCAAAATCCAGCTTCCTCTTTGTGCTGAATTTCTGTCTTGGTACTTTTTTCCGCTTTGGTTCCTCTTGCTTTTCTTAATTCACAGATTCATCTATCACAACAGGCATTTCAGTTTCTGTGGTTGCACGCTTCTTAGCTTGGTTCTTGGCATCTAAGGCAGCTTGCCTTTTCTGTTGTTTGAACCTCACATTTTCTTCTTTCTTAGCTTCTGCAAATTGTGGATGTCCAGCCATCACATAGATCAATTTGCCATGCCTGTAGACTTTAACAATTCTCTTCTTCAATACTGAGTCTCTTGGATCTTTGTGATAAGAAATAGATCTACCAAGCAGCTTCTCTTCATCAGGATTGAGAGTTACATAGACTAGGTGCAATGGATTTTTTTTTTGAATTCTTTGGGTAGTTTTTCTTTGGTTTTAAAATCACATTGGCATGTAGAAGTCTTCTTGTTGAGGGTTGAACTTTTCCAAATTCCCTAAGCTCATTTCATTAATTGAAATTGGTCTCAATTGAGTGAAGTGTTTCACTAGTTTTTCATGTTTTGCAATTGGACCAAAATTATTCTCAATCTCCTTATCAATCTTTTTCCATTTATCTTTCATCTCTAGTTCAGCTGCTGCTATCTATATCAGGTCAATGCTGTCTATCATTGGTGGCTTTGTGAAGGAAATTTGTGGAACAATCACCTTACTGACTTGAATGTGCACTTTCTCCCCCTCACTA
The DNA here is from genome assembly GCF_009905375.1 of Apium graveolens. Taxonomy (NCBI): domain Eukaryota; kingdom Viridiplantae; phylum Streptophyta; class Magnoliopsida; order Apiales; family Apiaceae; genus Apium; species Apium graveolens. The sequence continues at coordinate 118,759,088 of NC_133651.1, read as the reverse complement.
ACTGCATCCCCCTTTCTAACTGGAATGATTGCATTATTATCCCCCTTTTTGTTAGCATCAAATTGAGTAGGGGTTGAGGTTTGTGCAACCACTAATTGTTGTAGCAGACTTGTCCGAGCTTCCTGATTTGCAAGCATCTTGGCCATTGATTGTTCCGCATTTGTAAGTCTTGAATCCATGGACTCAACTTTTCTGTTCAAATCAGCTTCTTTTCTTAACTTCTGGACTCTTTCTAGCATAGTTGCTTCTGAAAGCTTAAGATCTAATTTTTGTAGATATTCTCCTTGAGTTAAGAAAAATCATGTTTCAGTATATCCATACTTTGATGATGTTGAAGAGCTTGAATCCTATGCAACTGTAGAGACTCCAGATGGGTTTGAAGAAGTTTCTTGGTGCTGGTGTTGTTAGTGGCCTGAATGACAGCTTGAGTTTCATGAACTAGCTTGAACAAGATGGATTTGAAGTGGTGAGGATTGCAGTCTTTGGAAAACATCCATTCTGGAATTTCAGTTTCTCCCCCTATGTCCATGCCTATGTCTTCATGACCCTCTCCAAGAGAATCATCAAAAGAATCACCAGAAGCTGTAGAATTATACTTAAAATCCTCACCAGTTGTGGAAGGAAGTGAGTTGATGACATCTTTGGCCCTTAGCATGGATGTTGTTGTGTGCACCAAATTTAGAATCAGCTCTGCAGCCTCATTTCCCTGTCCAGCAAGAGCTTGATATGTTGGATTAGGGTGAGCAAATGTCTCAGCATCGTAAGTGACAGAGTCTAAAACAGCTTGATATTCTTGCTGAATTAGCTTTCTCTTTTCAACTTCATTGACATTCATTAACTCACTAACAATGGGCTCTTCCCATCCTTCATTTGTACCTGCATTTCTCTCATGTTCTCTCTATTGTTGCATCAAGGGCTCCCCTTGGCTTCCCACCCTCACACCCTCACCTTCACCATCTAAGGTGGGACTCCTCTCACTTTCTTTTGCCAAGCTGGAAGAAATAGCTTGCATTTGTTCACTTTTTTCCTCTCCTTTCTCCTAAGAGTAACTCAGCCTCGTTCACTCCCTTCCCTCAATCCTAGTAGTGATTGAATTACTACTAAGTCATCTGCACTTGTAACAATTGTTGACATTTCAAGTGGTGTCGTGACATTCAACGGATGAGAGACATCTGTCGAAATATTAGTTGAGAAATTCAACGGATAATTGCTGTTAAGCACATCCGTCGAGATACAATCACTAGTCGACGGATGAACAATATCCGTCAAAATAGTGGAAATGAATGAGTTTGGAGTTGAAATTATTGTAGAATCTGTGATGATTGCTTTCAGATTATCCACAGATTTCTCAATACTTCAGAAAGAAATGGCAAGTGAGCCAATAAATCATCTAAAAGATGATGCCCACTTGCTTGAGATTTTGGCTCCTCCAAGAGAGTTAAAGATGGAGAATCAGGAAATGATGTGTGAATCATGTCCACATCCAGAGAATTTATGGGTGAGTTTTGTGTGTGAGTTGCTTTTATTGTAATCAATTTTGGCTGTGACTCCATATTTATTAGAGCCACATCAATGTTGAGTGGCATTTATGACACTTTATTATGCTCTAATAAGCATTGAATTGATATATTTGTACTCAAGTTGTTATATGTTTTAATGTGCTTTCTAGTGTTTTTGCATTTCAGGCACTATTCAGGTAATCAGGTGAATTAACATTGTTTTGGTGCTAATTTGGTGTCCAGGTAGTGATAGAATAAAAGCTCGTGGAAAGCCGGCTCGAAGCAGTAAGATTTAAAAAGAAATCTGAGTTTTTCCCAGAAGGACGGCGCGCCCGCACTGTGATAGCGCGCGGCCGCGCCGGGTTCCAGAAATGCAGCGCACCCGCGTTGTGATAGCGCGCGCCCGCGCCAAGGTCAAATTTCAGAATCCTGTTTCTACTAAAATTCTAAAAGGGAAGGCTTCCAGATTATTGAGGGCTGCTATATATATTAAGATTAGGTCATTTTTAATAGATATCAAGTCAGAGACAGACCAGAGCGCAAGGAGAAGACGACAAGAGACCTTAGCACAATTCAACAAAGGCGAAGACGATCTAGTTTATTCTTGTGAATCTATATTTTGAGTTGTAAATTGGATGCTTGTTTCTTGTTTTGCTGAACCTATACTCTTGTTTGTACTTGGTTTTATTTATTCATATAAAGACTATGTTTGGTATATCATATTTTCATCGGATTCCACGTTGATGATGTGTCCGATTATCGGCTAATCGTTATCGTGGGGTTCTTGCAGATTTATTAATGGATTTCTTTAGTTAAACTGTTTGATGCCTTAGTATGTGATGATTGTATGATATCCTAGTATCGGTTGTCCGTATTCGTCTTATGAGCGTCGCGAACTTATAAGATAGTGTGTTAATTCTTAATGAAGCGAAAGTGAATTTAAGGATTTAGAACTTGCCATGCTAGCATAGGTTCATGTATGTGTCATGCATGATTCGTAGGTAATTTTAACCATCTTACTTGCCCTATGTAATCAAGATAGATAAATTGTGCTTAAACCGTTATGTTGTCAAATTCTATAGACATATAGGGTCTCAATATAATTGGTGCCTATTCAGCTTCTATCTCTTTTGTGGATGTCTGGTAGAATGGTACTCGTGCAACGAAAGTTGGCGTTTATCAGTTTCGTGTTATCTAATTAGTGTCATCACCATTGCATGCTAAGGTTAAGAATAATAAGGCTATTGAATGAAGTATTTAATGAAGTTAGAATCCCATGTTTGTCATATATATATATCAATTCAGTCAATCTTATTCTCGTAGTTATAATTATTAGTGTAATTCTTAGTCTTAAACAATCTCAATTTGTTATCATCTTAGAATTGGATAATAACCATACATTGTTGCTTAGGTGCATAAATTAGATAGTTAAACAATACAGTCTCTGTGGGAACGAACTAGAAAAGATTCTATACTACTTGCGTACTCGTATACTTGCATGTATTATTAGCGCGTGTTTAGCGACTAAAAATCAATCTAAATTTAAGAAGGTACTATAACTGAGTCTTTGACTGCAGTTTGCATAATGTGTGCACCCTGTGTATCCCCAGTATGTTTAGATTTCTTCTTTCTTGTGTAAGTTTGAGGTAGGCCTATGTCCCTAACCCTTTTGGCCTGTGCTCTTGGCTGAGAGCTTTGTTTAATAGTCACATCCTTTTGGGAGGATGCAACTAGTAATGAGCTTGATTCCTTATTAATAACTACAATTTGTTGGGAAATTGTAGTATGGCTAGGCTGGGTTACACACACCTCTCTCTCCTTATTCTTAGGGCTTCTTTGATGTTCACCCTGTCCCTCACTAGTCTCACTTCCCTTCTCACTCCCCTATGAAGTTTTGGTAGTTTTTGAAACTAGTCCATTTTGAGAGGAACTAGAGTGGGGTCTTTGAGACTTAGATTTAGAAACTTTTGTTTTAGTGGCTTGGGTAGGCATCTGTTGGGTCAAACTCACAAATGCCATAGACACACTTGTCTGCAAAGAAGTTTGTGGTAGAGAATTAGTAGAGACAGTGGAACTTACCTCACTTACCTGAGGCCCCTCCATGATTGACAGGCAGAGGAGAGGAACCTCACTGAGATTATTTGCCCTGTTTAAATAAGCAATAACTCTTCTCTCTTGTACCCAACAATCTAACTTGTTTGTTGGGTTATCAATAGGGAGAACTTTAGAAACACGGTTAGCCAACATCATAAAGAATCTAGCGTAATAGATGTTTTTGTTTCTTTTCTTAATATCTCCCAATTTGTAACCTAACTCATACAAGACAAACTCACTAAAATTATAGTTCCTCCGTCCCTCCCAATTGTTATCGTTTCTGGGAGAGTGTCCGACACACATTTTAAGATTAAAAAAAAGTATAGTTTTTAATTTTTTTTTAAAAAATTATTTTTCTGAATAAAAGTTTAAACCTTTTTTTTTCAGAAAAAGAAAATATTTTAAAAAAGTTATAGAACTATACTTTCTATTCATCTTAAAATGCGTGCCGGACACTCTCCCATAAATGATAACAATTGGGAGACGGAGGGAGTAATACCTATCACTAAGTAGCATATAGAGCATGTTAACAAGTGAGTAAGTCACATCATCAAAATTGCTTATCTTTCCAGAAAAGTCTTTAATGAAAGAATCACAGAGAAAGCTCCATTCATTTCTAAGGCCTTTCCTCCTAACCTCACCAAGCTTAGCAGGGTCAAGAGAATAGCCTATAATAATAAGCATAGAACTTACATCTGTGTTTGTGTGTGGAACTAGTGTATTATTCTCAGGAAATTGAAAACATGCTTGAATTTCATCACTATTTATGCAGTAATCATTACCTTTCAGAGTGAAGGCAATAGTTTTGTCCTTTGAGTTGTACACTTCTGTTGTCCATATCTCTTCCACAACCTCACAGTAGATTACTGGTGATGCCAATATAGCATAGCTCAATTTGCATCCCTGAATGAAGTCCATCATCTTGTGATAGGCCTCAGAAGCAGTGGTATTCTTGTTGACAAGTGCTACAAAATTGTTCATTTTATATAAGAACCCAATTTGAAACATGATCTTTACAACAGGTGCCATTGTAGTGATGAGAGCAGTTACACATAAAGGTTTTGAGTTTTGGAGACGAAGAGAGAGAGAGAGAGAGAGAGAGATAGAGAGAGAAAGAGAGAGAAATTGCTTGAGAAAGATAAAAGTAAAATTGAAAATGAAATAGTCTTTTATACTTTCTCAGAAAAAAATGATTAAAAATTAAAAAGTAAAAAATAAGTAACCAATAAAATTTTCCCAAAATAGCCGTTTAAAAATGAATAAACTATCGAAATTCTAATGATTATCCATCGAAATATACTTACAGGCTATAAGTAAATTCGACGGATATACATAGAATTAATGGCTATGATGAAAGCAATTCGACGGATGAAGATTCAACAGATATCCGTCGAGATAAAAAGTACCCAAAATAATATTTGATTATTTAACAGATAATGAGATTCACCGGATATTCATTTTCGACTGATAATGAACATCCGTCGAGATGTAAATTTTGACTTAGACAAAATGTCATCTTTGACAACAAGCACCAAATTTTATTCTGGTTGCATTTCAACTAGAAAAAACATCAAAAGTAATTTAAGAGTAATTTAGCAAACAAACTCACTTACAAACCTAGTAAAGGTGGACTCATCAAGTGGCTTGGTAAAGATGTCTGCAAGCTGCTTCTCACTTGAAACAAAATGAAGTTCCACAGTACCATTCATGATATGTTGTATAATGAAATGGTACTTGATGTCAATGTGCTTTGTCCTTGAATGTTGTACTGGATATTTAATAATTTCAATGACACTTGTGTTATCACAGAAAATAAGAATCTTAATACCTGTAGACCATAGTCCAATAGTTGGTTTTTCATCCATAAAATCTGTGCACAACAGCTACCAGCAACAATATATTCATCCTCAGCTATAGAAGTAGATACTGAATTTTACTTTTTACTGAACCAAGATACTAGCTTGTTTCCTAGAAATTGATAGATTCCTGTTGTACTTTTTTTATCAATTTTACAACCGGTATAATCTGTATCTAAATAACCAGTTATATCAAAACCATAAATTCTAGGATACCAATTGCCAAGTTTTGGTGTTCTTTTGAGATATCTGAAAATTCTCTTAATAGCTACTAAATGAGATTCTCTAGGATCATCTTGAAATCTAGTACAAAGATAAGTAGCAAACATTATATCTGGCCTACTAGCTGTTAAATATAAAAATGAGCCAATCATGCCTCTATAACTTGAAATATCCACAGACTTTTCAGTAGTGTTTAATTCAATTTGGTGGTAGTGGCCATGGGAGTTTTTGCTGATGTGCAATCCATTAAGTCAAACTTCATTAAAAGATCATAAATATATTTGGCTTGACTAATGAATATTCAATCACTAACTTTTCTAACTTGTAAACCAAGAAAGTAAGTTAGTTCTCCCATCATGCTCATTTCATACTTACTTTGCATCAGTTTGGCAAACGTTTTGCAAAGTTTTTCATCTGTAGAGCCAAATATAATATCATCTATATAAATTTGAACAAGTATAATAAAACCATTAACATTTCTAAAGAATAAAGTTTTATCAACAGTACCTCTTGTGAAATGATTTTCTAAGAGAGACTTTAACAAGGTGTCATGCCAGGCTCTAGGTGCTTGCTTCAATCCATAAAGTTCTTTCAAAAGATAGTAGATATATTCTGGAAAGTTGGGGTCTTCAAAACCAGGACGTTGACTGACATAGACCTTCTCCTCCAAATCTCCATTCAGAAATGCACTTTTAACATCCATTTGATAGACCTTGAAATTGGCATGGACTGAATAGGCTAGAAAAATTCTGATGGCTTTAAGTCTTGCAATAGGAGCAAATGTTTCATCAAAATCTATTCCTTCTTGATGACAATGGCCATTAGCAACCAATCTAGTTTTATTCTTGACTACTATGCCATTTTCATCCATCTTGTTTCCAAATACCCATTTGGTGTCAATAGGATTTTTGCCGTTAGGTTTGGGTACCGGCTTCCAAACTTTATTCCTTTCAAATTGGTTTAGCTCTTCCTGCATAGCTACAACACAGTCAGGATCCAACAAAGCTTCTTCTACCTTTTTAGGCTCTTCCTGTGACGGGAAGCTGCTGTATAAACATTCTTCTTGAGTTACTTTCCTATATTGCACTCTTGAAGATGCATCACTAATAATTAATTCAAATAGGTGATCTCTAGTCCATTTTCTTTGTTGTGGTAGATTAGCTCTAGATGAAGAGGCCTCATAATTGTCTTGATGTGTGACTGAGTTTTGATTAGAAGAAACTCCCCCTGAGTTTCTGGATCTTTGACTTGAAGTAGGGGTCCTTTCTGAGTGTGATCTATATTAACTTTCAACTCCTATTGATGGCTCAATGGATGTTGATCTTTGCCACTTGACGGATGATGTATATTGTCTCTCGACGGATGATGCACTTTGTCTCTCGATGTATGTTAAATTGTGTGCTTCATTTGTTGTAGATTTTTCTGCATTATCCTTAGATATTATTTATTGATCACTTTCATCATCACTGTCATCACAAATTATCTCAACATTGTCAAATTTGAGGTTGTCATAGAAACCTTCATCTTGTAGTCCTTCAATCTTCTTATCATCAAACACAACATGACAGATTCCATAACAATGTTGGTTCTGAGATTGTAGACTCTGTATGCTTTTCCAACTGCATACCCAACAAAATACTGTTGTACAAGACATGCCTATACAATAACAAGACTAAGTAAAATTGACAACCCAAAGTAAGTTGTATTGTAATCTAAAGTTTGCATTTTGTATTATACCACTTAAGTCTGTAAAAATGTTCAAGGACAGACTAGAGTCTTTTTCTGTAAACAGTATCAAGCCTAAGAATTCTATATGGAAGAAGATCAAGAAGATCATGCCTCAGAAGAATTATGAAGAAGCTTGGAGTTGAATAAATCTGTTTTGAGAAAAATATTTTAATCAAGATCTCTACAAGTCACAGATTAAGTGTTATAGAGAAGTCATTCGAGAACTCCAGAATGACTTATCGAGAAGTCAGAAAAGCTACTAGAGAACTCAGAGATATCGACAAGCCAAATTGAAGACATGAAGATTGGGGATATCGACAAGTCTTTACTTTACTAGAGAACTCTAGAGATATCGATAAGTCAAACTATCACTAGAGATATCTGAGATATCGAAAAGTCAAAATATCACTAGAGATCTCTGAGATATCGATAAATCTATTTTCCACTAGAGAACTCAGAGATATCGATAAGCCAAAGTGAAGACATGAAGATAAGAGATATCGACAAGCCAAATTCTCTTATAGAGAACTCAGAGACTTCGATAAGTCAAAACAACTATTGAGTGATTATAGATCTCGATAATTCAATATACATATCGAGAAGTCAAGTTCTCTATATTCCAAACTGGAGATCTCGAGGTAAATTCAAAGTACAAATATGCAGGTCAGTTTAATATCCAAGATAACAATCAACAAACAATTTAATCAGTTGGATTGACAAGTCTACAAAAAGCAGCTTTAAAAGTACATGATCAAAGGCCAAGATTAACTGGTGAAGTAAAGTCACAGGCGTGCAAGATTAGCAAAGATACACTAAGCCATTAATAGAAAGATTTGATTATCCAAAAATAGGACTTAGTACATGCTGTTGCATACTGTGTAATAACCAGTGTTTACAGTTCTATAAAGTAAACACTGGATGCTTTGTTAGCTGTAACAATTTAGATAATTATCTCAAGGAAGAAGCTAAGCTCTTTATCAACAAAGAGCCTAGAAATTTTGTAGAAAACATTCTTATTTTGAAAGATTAAGTGAGTTTTGAAAGATTTGTGTTCACTATTTTATCTGTCTAAATTCAGTACTAACACAATTAACTACAAGATTTTAATTTACTTTGTTCATCACCATAAACACTTCAAGAAAAGCAGAATAGCAGAAAAACACATTCACCCCCCTTTGTGTGTGATTCATTATCTAACAAGTGCTATCAGATCAAAATCTGAAAGTAAACAGATTCAAGATCTTGGAAGAATGAACACACAAAAAATCAGTATCATCAAAATCCATACTTTTGATAAGACTAATTATGCTCTATGGAAAAAGAAAATATTATTGTTTATGAGGATAGCCAATCCATTATATATTCAGATCTTCAAAAATAGGCCTTTTACTCTTATGGTAAGAGTTGATGAATCTATAGATGGAGATATGGTCATCCCAGCTCATTATGCTCCAAAAGATCCTTCATAGTACACTGAGCCTGAGAAAGAAAAAGTTTCCCTAGATAGTGGCTTACAGCTGATCTTGATAGAGTCACTTGATAATGTAATATACAATAATATTGTCAACTGTGACACTGCTAAGCAAATCTGGGAAAAGATAGAGATACTTTGTGAAGGAACAGAAGAAGTTAGATCAAATCAAAGAAGGATACTGATTTCACAGTATGAGGGTTTCATGGCTAAGTCAAAGGAAATTATTACTGATGTATTTGAAAGTTTAACAAGCTGATTAATGACTTGCAACTGCATGATAAATATTATGAAGCTGAAAAAGTGAACTTGAAGTCTTTGCTCACACTCCTTGACCATTTGGAACAGAAAATTTCAGCAATCAGAGAAGGGAGAGACTTGAGCAGAATAATTATGGAAGTTCTATATGGAATATTAAAAACATATGAATTAGAAATGATTCAAAGGAAATTATTAAGAGCTGGTCAAGGGCATGTTGTGGATGGCTCAAGTGCTCTAATTGTCAATGAAAGCTATAACACCCTCCAAATCCGGGGTATAGATTTAGGGTATTACGAACACTAACTACCTTACTGAACCTGTACAATTATAATATGAATATATAATTACCCCTTACTACTACTCAGGATCTTTTCAAGGTTAAGGATTGAAAACAAGAATGACATACAATCTTTATTACAACAATTCTAAATAAACTGTCTTACAAACTCTTTTTGTTACAACCAGTTTTCTATTCAAATTTTAAACTAAACAACTTTTATTCAAATTACAACTACCACTTATCCTGTTACACCTGCTCTGGCAATTCAAAACTCTCTTCTGGGAAAGGGACAAACACTCTTGGAATTAGAGGGTCCCACAGCTTGACCCACTTCTTGACTATTCGGGTTCTGATGGGTTTCATTCTCAACCTTAACTGAAAAATAAGGTGAACAACAATAATAGGGGTGAGCCAAAATTGCTCAACAAGCCTGCAACAATATATATAGTGTAAAGAGAGAAAGATAAATGAACCAGTAATCTGCTGGTTGGAACAACCATTTGTTTCTGTAAAGAATAATGTATGCCATTACTGGCGAGTACCGAATGAAAGAGACTGGATACAAGAACCAACATATGCACTATAACCTGCTGATTAGTCAGGATATAGTGCGGATCTATACCCAACTGTATAGACCCCACCAACATATATGGTACCGAGGAACTATGGCCTAATAATCAAGGGTCCGGTTTATACCCGGCCCGTATCGTAACCTTTTAGTCCATAGCTTAGCATCCATAATAATCGGTATGCTTTCGATGTATCCCAACATCGGAATATATCAGAGTATATATATATGAGTATATGTAATTATTGTAATATGAATAGAGGATTCAATGAATTAGGAGAAATCAAGAATCGAAATGAAATGGAAACAAATGATCAATATTTGTGTATTTGTGTTTGTGAACAAGAATTATCAAGGTGTAGCTATCATGGAAAGTTGGAAGCAATTCACTATTCTGAACTTATAATAGGGGAAAAAATTGTCTGGTATGCACTTCACCTCGGATAACTCACAACCTTCTATCTCCGGCTTGATTCGCCTTGCTGGTGCTGAATCTATCAAGGAAAGATACTTGTTTACCTGACTTACATCGTACGCAATCTCAGATTGATATCACGTAGTCCTTATCGTCTACCCATACGATACTATCCGACTCGTATATAATTATATAACATATAAAGTTCACATAATCACGTAAATCACACAGCATATAAGGCACATAATTAATTTAGACTTATAAATATATTTTTAGAAATAATACTAGGCCTATATTCGTATTAACAAATAATATCTGAATCGATTCCTATTTTTCTGGGATTTATTGGACTCGTTTTTATCAACACTAGGGTCTACAAACAAATAAGTATCATAAGCCGACTCACTTTTGAAAGAAATTATGATTTATAACTATTTTAATGAAATTGGATCATTTTTCTGAGTCTAAGGGTCTTCGTTTCACTTAAATCGGATACACGGTTTAATTATTACACAACAAACAAGATTTAATTAATTATAAATCAATTATAATTAATTAATCACAAATAATTAAACCTTAATTATATTTTTAAATAACTAATTAAGAATTATCATATTTTAAAATAATTATTCCGTAATTTTTGGAATTAATTAAAATATATTACAAATTCTCTAGTTAAATTGATTACTTATAATTAATTAATCGATACGTATAAATATTAAGTAATCCGTACATACGTAAATAAGTAAATCGATACTCGCACGTCAAATTCTTAAAAATCGGAATGCTACTCGAATAATTACTAGTCACTCGCTTGAATCAATCAATTATTGAACCATTAATCGATTTAATTAATTAATCTCAATTATTGAATAATTAACTAATTAATAAATAATAAATAATTAAGTAAAAAAATAGATAAATAAATAATTATATTTCCGAATTTCTAAATTAATAAAATAATTTAGAAATTATTTACAAAATAATTTAGATTTTTAATCTAATTGTTTTATTTGATTTTATAATTTACAAAAACAAATTTCTGTTTTGATAAAAATAGAAGTAAATAATTAAAATACAGAAACAAAAATCAGGAAAATGAATTGGGGTTTTCAGGATCAAACCCGGGTCAACTTCCGGGTTGGAATCAGGTCGAACCGGGGTCAACCAAGAACATCGCCGGCAATGACGCCGATGAATTTTTTGGCAGATCGAACGACGGGTAAACGCGTGATTTCTGGCTAATTACTTCCGGGTTCTTGTTCCACAGCAGCAAAGACCATTCCACCTCCGTCCTCGTCGTGGTTGAAGCCGGCGAAACCGAGAAACGCCACCGACAGCGGCGGTTTCCGGCGAGCTTGGTTCGTGGTCAAAACGGAATCGTTTGGTTCGATTCAAGCATCAATTTCATTCAAAATCTCCCCAGAAATTCAACCATAACATCACCTAATCCTAATAACCCCTACAAAGAATTCTCCGACCAAATCAAAGCATTTTCCGGCCAAAATTCAAACTAGCTATTTTGTACATGAAAAATCACAAATAATATCTTAAAATAAAGCTTATAACTTCCATAACCTAATCCCTATAACTAAAACAACCTCAGATTCATGTAAAATCAAAAATGAATTAATTAATAATTGCATAAACCCTAGAATAAGAACAACTAATTATAGCAATCGTTTGATGAATTGAATAACACAAATTAATTGTAAACAAGCATCTAAAGCTATCCCAAGCATCAATTTCATCCCATAACCCCACAATCAAAAACCCCCAATTTGAGTTCATGAACCCTAAATTACGAATTGAAAATCTAAGTAACAAAACATGAAATTGATGGTATGAGCAGAAAGTAGAGATCATAAGCTTCGTTTTGGTTACTCACATGATCAATTTGGATAAAAGAATCACAGTCAAATCTGGGGTTGAATTCTTGAGTTGTTCTTCACCAACACTAATATTTTCTTGATTTTTCTGATTTTCTATAATTAAATAATAAATAATTATCTATTTATACTAGTAAAAATAATACCCCTAAATAAAATTAAGGCCCTAATTATACATATAATAAAATTAATTGGCCCCAATTTTTATAATTTTTGGGTATTAATTATGAATTTTTAAATATCCAATAAATACAAAATATATGCCAAAATTTCTCAAAAATTGCGAATAATACAACAATGCAAAGGAAAATGATATTTGATAATTTCATGATCCTACAAAAATAAAAATATGATTTTTGTGGGGTTTTTGACACCCGAAGGGGACAGGAAAAGTCGTTTTTCGCGAAATAGGTAAATTTGTAAAACGTCTAGATGTTTAGATAATCGATATGGCATAGGCCATATTTGGCAAAATAGGGTCAATGATTTTGTTTGAAATATTAGCTTTTAAAACACTGTTTAGGCTGTACGACTTTTGATATAAAGCATTTAACTTACGATAAAATACTCGATAAATACCTGAAACACATTCTGATCGAAACAGATAACACGTAGCACATAGCAATTAGGGTCTTATAACTCAACACACTTACTGACATAATAATACACATAAATAACCTTTATTAAGATATAATACAAATGTAATTTCTCGGTCATTACATTCCCCCCCCTTATTAGGATTCTGTCCCCAGAATCACGCTATAAAAATAACTGAGAATACTTTTCTAACATATCACTTTCAAGCTCCCAGGTTGACTCTTTAACCACGTGATTCCTTCACAAGACTCTTACTAATGGTACAGACTTACTTCTCAATACTCTCTCTTGTCGATCTATAATTCTTACTGGCTGTTCTATATATGATAAATCTGCTTGAAGCTCTATTGACTCATATTCTATTACATGTCTCGTATCAGGATTATACTTCTTAAGTATTGACACGTGAAAAACATTATGGATATGCTGCATATGGGGTGGTAAAGCTAACTCGTATGCAACTTTTCCGACTCTCTTCAAAATTTCAAATGGACCGATGTATCGAGGCTTTAGCTTGCCCTTGTTGCCAAACCTAGTCAATCCTTTCCACGATGATATCTTCAGCAATACATGTTCTCTTTCTTGATAGTCCACATCTTTTCTGGTTGGATCTGCATATTTATGTTGTCAATTTTGCGCTGCTTCAAGTCACTTTTGGATAAGTTTGACTTTTTCCTTGGTTTGCTGAATCAGTTCTGGACCTAGAATTTTGCGCTCTCCAACTTCATCTCAACATGTAGGTGATCTGCATTTTCTTTCATTTAAGTCTTCATAAGGTGGCATTCCAATGCTTGTATGGTAGCTATTGTTGTAAGAGAATTCCACTAACGGTAAATGTTCATCCCAACTACCTTTAAAGTCTATTGCACAGACACGTAGCATATCTTCAATTATCTGAATAGTCCTTTCACTTTGCCCGTCCGTTTGTGGATGATAAGCAATGCTCATGTTTAGTTTGGTACCTAGACATTTCTGAAATTGTCTCCAAAATCTTGAATTAAAGCGGGGATCTCGATCGAATACAATGGATACAGGCACTCCATGGCGCATCACAATTTCCTTGAGATATAGGTATACTAACTTGTCAAGCGAAAACCTTTCATTGATTGGAAGGAAATGTTCCGACTTCGTTAACCTGTCAATGATAACCCAAATTGCATCATGATTTGCTCTAGTTCTCAGAAGTACTACTACGAAATCTATTGCTAAGTGTTCCCATTTCCATTCTGTAATATCCAGTGGTTGTAGTAATCCGCTCGGACATTGATGTTCAGCTTTGACTTATTGGCATGTATAACACTTACTAACCCATTCCGCTATCTCTTTCTTCATATCTGGCCACCAAAAGTTTTCCTTCAAATCTCTATACATCTTGGTGCTTTCGGGATGAATTGAATATCTTGAGATATGAGTATCTTGCAAAATTTCCGCCTTCAGTTCCGGTACATTAGGTATCCAAATTCTTGAAGCAACTCGAAAAATTCCCTTGTCATCTTTCTGGCTGGTAATTTCTTCTCCCGACAAATTGTCAATTTCATGATTCATTACTTCTTCCTAACACCTTTTTATCTTTTCCAATAATTCTGGCTGGAATGTCATTGCGTAGTTCATTTCAGTCGAGTTTTCTGGAATACGAACTTCAATTTCCAATTTATCGAATTCTCTGATCAATTCTTCTGAGGACGTCAACAGATTCAATCTTTCCTTTCGACTTAGTGCATTTGCTACAACATTTGCTTTCCCTGGAAGATAGTTGATTGATACATCATAATATTTAATTAGCTCTAGCCAACATCGCTGTCTCATGTTGAGTTCCTTTAGTGTGAAAATATACTTCAAACTCTTATGATCCGTGTAGATTTCACATTTCTCACCATACATATAATGTCTCCAGAGTTTCAAGGCGAACACAATTGCTGCTAACTCCAAATCATGTGTCGAATATTTTTGCTCATGAGGCTTTAGTTGTCTAGAAGCATATGCGATTATATTGTCGTGCTGCATTAGCACACATCCAAGTCCTCGATAGGATGCGTCGCTGTAAATGACAAAGTCTCCTTGATCAACAGGTAACACAAGTACAGGTGCAGTTACTAGTCGATTCTTCAATTCCTGAAAAATCTCTTCACATATTTCATTCCATTCAAAGTTTTCATTCTTTCGAGTCAACTTGGTCAATGGCGTGGCTCTCTTTACAAAGTCTTTAACAAATCTTCTATAATAACTGGCTAATCCCAAGAAACTTTTAACTTTTGTCGGGGTCTTTGGTCTTTCCCAATTTAAAATAGCTTCAATCTTCGCTGGGTCAACTTGAATTCCCTCGACACTAATTATGTAACCTAGAAATTGTACTTCCTTTAGCCAAAATTCGCATTTTGAAAACTTCGCATTTTGAAAACTTCGCATAAAGCTGTTCCTTTCTCAATGTTCCCAATGTGATTCTCAGGTGCTCTGTATGTTTTTCTGCAGTCTTCAAGTAGATCAAGATGTCATCAATAAATACAATGATAAATTTATCTAAGTACTTTTTGAACACTCCGTTCATCAGATCCATGAATACTGCTGGTGTATTGGTTAGTCCAAACGCCATCACGAGAAATTCGTAGTGTCCGTATCTCGTTCGAAAAGCAGTCTTTGGAATATCTTCTGCCTTGATCTTCAACTGATGATAACCCGATCTTAAATCGATTTTCGAAAATCATGCCACTCCTTTCAGTTGATCAAATAAGTCATCGATTCGTTGCAAAGGGTATTTGTTCTTGATACTTAACTTGTTCAGCTCACAATAATCGATACATAGTCGCATACTACCATCTTTCTTCTTTACGAACAACACCGGTGCACTCCATGGGGATACACTGGGCCTTATGATTCCTTTATCAAGAAGATCCTGCAATTACTTTGCTAGCTCTTTCATCTCAATAGGCGCCATTCGATACGGTGCTTTTGAAATTGGTTCAGTTCCTGGTGCCAAATCAATGGTAAACTCGATTTCTCGATCCGGAGGTAGTCCTGGAAGTTCATCTGGAAAGACATCGGGAAACTCACAAACCACAGGAATATCTTCGATCTTCAGACCTTCTTTTTCTGTATTCACTACGTAGGTTAAATAAGCTTGACATCCTTGATGTAACAATCATTTCATTTGCATCATCGTTAAAAATCTCTGCTTTTGTTTTTCGCCTTTAAATGTTACCGTTGCATTTTCCTCGGTTCGTAAATTCACTTTCTTATTTGCACAATCAGTTTGAGCACTGTTACTGGCTAACCAATCCATTCCTAAAATAACATCAAATTCTCCTAACTTGAAAGGTATCAAGTCAACTAAGAAATGATGTCCCGCTATTTCGATATCACATCCTAGATACCCTCGATCTACCGTGATTTGATCATCATTTGCTAACTTTATGATTAACGTTTCGTCCAACTATTAAATTTCACAATATAACTTAGACATAAATTCTTCAGAAATAAAAGATCTCATAGCTCCAGAATCAACCAGTACTTATGCATCTACAGAATTCACAGGAAGCGTACCTGCAACCATGTTAGGACTCTGCACAGCTTCTTTCATCGACATGTTAAAGGTCCTTGCCCTAGGCTGGTTCTGTTGTGGTGGTGGAGGTAATGCCAAAACCCTTGGAACACTGGCTGCTATTATTTTCCCCTATAGTCTTTAGCGATGTGTCCCTTTCTTTCGCATTTGAAACAAGTGATCTCTGTCTTCCCTGTCAGGAATTCTCCAGAGTAGTGTCCCTTCTGCTTACACTTGAAACACGTGATGTTTGGCTTATTACAAGTTCCGGTATGCTTCTTCCCACATATTCTGCAGTCAGGTATTGGTGGTCGAATGATTTTCTGTTAATTTGGAGCTGGGAGTCGGTTACCCATCCTCTGATTTCCCTGTTCTGTCCTTCTGAAATTCATATTCCCTCGGGCTTGAAATCCCGGCCTTCTATTGGAACGGTTCTGAAAACTTCCTGACCCTTTTTCCTTTTGGGACGATTCACTTTCTCCCTCAATTATCATGGCCTTTTGAACTACGGCTATATAGGTCGTCAGTTCGAACACCGCTACTCTGCGACGAATCCACGACTTCAATATCTGTTGGAATCTCTTAGCCCGCTTCTCATCAGTATTCACCTGCTCTGGAACAAGCCTAGCCAATTCGGTAAACTTGGCTTCATAGTCCGTGATCGACATATTTCCCTGCTTCAACTCTAAGAACTTAATTTCCATTTGATTCTTCATGTAACGGGGAAAATACTTTCCAGAAAAAGTTTGGTGAATCTGTCCCAAGTCACTACATCCTCGCCTTCCAGTGCTCTCTTGGATTCCCACCAATAATTGGCCTCTCCCTTCAAGAAGTAGCTAGCAAAATCTGTCTTTTGATCTGCTTCAACTTTAACCAACATAAAGGCTTTCTCCATCTCTTTTAACCAGGCTCTTGCCTTAGTAGGATCCGCTGACCCTTCAAATTCCGAAGGCTTTACCGACTGGAATTATTTAAAAGTAACAACATGTGCATCTGGTGGTGTTTGTGGTTCTGGACGAACTGCTTGCTGTAACATCTGCTGCTGGAACTGCTGCTGTTGTTGTTGCATTTGTTGCTACATCATCATCATTTGTTGTTGCATAAGGTGAAACATTTGGTCCATTTGGTGGTTATTGTTGTTTTGGCCTTCGGTATTGTCATTAGATGACTCATTTCTTGTTTTTCTTTTTGGTGCCATGGTTCTGGTAATAAAACAAATGGTTCTTTTAATAACAATTTATTAAATAGGTGATATGAATAAAGAAACAATTTGATGGTATTAAAACATAAATTTAAACAGTTGATATTGGAAAGAAAATAATACATCAGGTATCCAAAACAAGAAATTAAAAATAGTTTAGAATTTAAATAAATCCCTTGGAAATAATTGAAATTTTTTTGGAATAATAAATGATACAACATTGTTTTAAATAAAAACGGCATTTGAAATATGAAAACTATAAAACAGTAAAGTAAATGTAAATGCTCGAAAGACTGAAATTTAAATAAAAGAAAAATGGAAAAAGTTCCTTATATATATATATATATGATACCGACTACAAGTGTTAGTGCTTGATACAAAAAAGGTCTACATCAGATTAGTCATACTAATGCTGCTACCAGTCAAAACTAGATGCTACACACATACAAGCCTAGTCACACTATACTATGATGCCTCTATCTACATATGTCATATATAGTACAACACATTTGGCTGATATCAAAATCCAGGTGGCACTCGGTCTAACTCTTGCTGAAGTGACTCTAACACTGCCTCTGTCATTCTCATCGCTCTACGATATACGACATGAGTATGAACATCCTCCTATCCCAACTCTCCAACTTCCTGTGAAGCTGCTCGATAAATCTGTCGGAGCCGTTATTTCATAATGTAATCTGGCTATAATGCTCTCACTGGTCCGAACTCTATGCTCTCAAACAATCTGAGGATCTTCCTACACTGGTCTCTCCATGTCTGCATCTCCTCCCTCAGCCTAACGTACTGCTGATAGGGCACAGTCCGTGGCTCACAAAGATCTGTCTGTGAACTTATGGTAGGTAGTGGCACAGGAGCATAAATGGCTATCGGTGCTGGAAACAACACTGGTGGAACTGGTGGCTCAAACATCTGAGGAACTGGAACTACATCAGGCTGTGGCGGTGGAACCTCTGGCTGCTGTACTGGCACATGTGGCTCCAACTCATCCCACTGAGGAAAGTCAACCATATCAGGTATATCAAATATCAGAAACTCTAGTGGAGGAAACTCAAGTATCTCTGGCTCAAAATAGGAGAAATAGTCAATAAAGTCAGGTACCTCTACTATTGGTGGAACTGGCAACTGCTCCGGTGGTGGAACTGGAAACTGCTCCGGAGCTGGTGGTGTTAATCCCTGAGCTAATGGTGGTGGTGGTGGCAGTGGGGGAAATACCTGTACTGACCGTGATGGCAATGCGGGTCCAGACTCTGTCCTCTCTGACGAAGATGCTGAGGATGCCATCTAACACAATAATCATAACACATGAAAAGGTCAATTACCATTTCTAAAACTTACAATTTTCAAATCTAAGAACTTATAACAAAACCCTAATACCGCTATTCCTATCTTATGTGATCATCCTGTCTTATCTTAACTCTAATGTTCTTGTTTTCAAGGGCCAAAACCTAAGCTCTAATGCCAACTATAACACCCTCCAAATCCGGGGTATAGATTTGGGGTATTACGAACACTAACTACCTTACTGAACCTGTACAATTATAATATGACTATATAATTACCCCTTACTACTACTACTCAGGATCTTTTCAAGGTTAAGGATTGAAAACAAGAACGACATACCAACTTTATTACAATAATTATAAATAAACTGTCTGACAAACTCTCTTTATTACAAACCAATTTTCTATTCAAATTTTAAACTAAACAACTTTTATTCAAATTACAACTACCACTTATCCTGTTACACCTGCTCTGGCAATTCAAAACTCTCTTCTGGGATAGGGATAAACACTCTTGGAATTAGAGGGTCCCGCAGTGTTAGTCGCTAAACACGCGCTAATAACACACACAAGTATACGCGTTGGCAAGTAATATAGAATCTTTTCTAGTTCGTTCCCACAGAGACTGGCTTGGTTAACTAATTAATTTATGAACTTAAGCAACAATGTATGGTTAATATTCAATGCTAAGACGATAACAAATTGAGGTTGTTTATAACTAAGAATTAAACTAACAATTATAACTAAGAGAATAAGAATGATTGAATTAATATATATGACAAACATGGGATTCTAACTTCATTAAATACTTCATTGAATAGCCTTATTGTTCTTAACCTTAGCATGTAATGGTGATGACACTAATCAGATAACACAAAACTGATAAACGCCAACTTTCATTGCACGAGTACCATACTACCAGACATCCACAAAAGAGATAGAAGCTGAATAGACACCAATTATATTGAGATCCTATATATATATATAGAATTTGACAACGCAATGGTTTAAGCACAAGTTATTTATCTTGGTTACATAGGGCAAGTAAGATGGTTAAAATTACCTACGAATCATGCATATAAATACATGAACCTATGCTATTATGGTAAGTTCTAAATCCTTAAATTTACTTTCGCTTCATTAAATATTAACACACTATCTTATAAGTTCGCGACGCTCATAAGACGAATATGCATAACCAATACTAGGTTATCATACAATCACCATATACTAAGGCATTGAAACAAATCAACTAAAGAAATCCATAAATAAATCCGTTAGAACCCCACGATAACGATTAGCCCATAATCGGACTCATCATCAACGTGGGTTCCGATGAAAGCATGGTATAAAAAACATAGTCTTTATAACGAATAAACAAAACCAAGTTAACACAGAGTAGATGTTCAACAAAACAAAAAACGAGCATCCAAGATTACAACTCAAAACAAAGATTCACAAGAATAAACTAGATCGTCTTCGCCTTTGTTGAATTGTGCTATAGGTATCTTGTCATCTTCTCCTTGAGCTCTGGTACGTCTCAAACTTGATTACCTATGAAAAATGACCTAAAGTTGTTTATATAGCAGCCCCATGAAAACCAGAAGTCCTCCAATTGTAATTATAATAGAATCAGGATTCTCAGATTTCACACCGGCGCGGCTGCGGGCTATCATAGCGCGGGCGCGCTGCCTTTCTGACAAACTGGCGCGGGCGCGCCGTACTTCTGGAAAAACTTTAGATTTTCTTCTTTTCCTTGCTGCTTCGAGCCGGCTTTCCACGAGCTTTTATTCCAACACCACTTGACACCAAATTAGCACCAAAACAATGCTAATTCACCTGATTACCTAGATAATGCCTGAAATGCAAAAACATTAGAAAACACATCAAAACACTTAACAACTTGATTATAAACGCATCAATTCAAGGCTTATTAGAGCATTATAAAGTGACATAAATACCACTCAACATACTCCCAAACTTGAATCAATGCTTGTCCTCAAGCATAAACAGACTCAAAGAACAAGAATAAAAATGCATGAATGCAACTAATATGAATGCAACGAATCCAAATAGAATAACTAAATCAATCAACGAGCAACATCTCAACAAATGCAGTTACTCGCATAAAGATCAATCAACTTATACAAATCAACTTACAAACTAGAGACGTGCGTGTATGCAAATGCTTACAGATATACTATCGCAACTAGATCATTAATCATGACTCACTGCTCAACAAGGCAATCGCAAGGTTATAAATAAAATTAAAAGCTAGACTCAAAATAATTTATAACAATTTAATTCTTATATTGGAGTTTTATACGGATTCATGCTTTTATTCAAATGAAACAAAACACATATGTTTATTTGATCTTGCAATGAGTGAGGTCCACAAAAGACTTATATAATAGTACCCATGTAGCGAGCGTTAGGTTAGTGGATCCCAGACTATAAAAGCCTTAGGTCACTAGGCACAAAGTCCCCTAAGAACTTAATAACTCGAGTACTAAAGAGCCCACTCGTTATCAATTATACATAACACTTATTTTTTTTCTTTTTTTTCATTTTTTTTCATTTTTTTTCCATATTACAAATTTCTGAACGAGTGTGTTTCGCTCCATCTCGCTTAACCCTATACTACTCATATAAATATGAGCCGGCTACTAACCATTTGACACCTAGCCACAACAACTAGCAATGAAATCCAATTTTCTCCAATTTCTAAAAATCCATGTTATTTTATTATTAAGAGAATATCCTAAATTTTAAATATAAACAAGCGATTAAACCTCGACAAAAAAACAAACCATGATCATGATCTAGCACTCTAGCAACCTATAAGACTTGGTGAAATATAAGTGTCCTGAGCATGTAAATTAATTCGATAAGACTTAACATCACTAAATACGACATCACTACACTACATCAATATCACAAGTCAATCGGAAAAATCATCTAAGGGATCATGTTATAATGCACATGCATGAAACTATATGAACAAAATATCATAAAAACTCCCAAAAATAAAAAAAATTACATGGAAAATATGCAAACTATATGTACTACACTATCATGAATATGCAAACTAAATGTGACTCACACAAAACATATTCCTTCAACTACTACCCCAAACTTAACATATTCACTGTCCTTAGTGAAGGTAATAGTAAGGAATTCAGGCATACCTAATCAGAATCAGGCTTCTCACCCTCAACGGGTGGAATGTCAGGTGTATTAAGAGGCGGATACACAGAATCCTTACCAAATACTGGCCACTGGATGTCAACACCGGTGGCTCTAAAAGCTGTCCCCAATGCCTGGGTGAGATCATGTGCAAACCGACTATGGATGTCGTGCATCACATCCATCCTCCGCGCTAGACGCCTATACTTCGTTGAACTCAAACCAGCTCCAACATCTTCTCCAGCCTCCTGTTGCTGCTGCGATGAACCAACCTCCTCTCCTAACTGAGCTCTCCAAGCTGCCTTACTTGCCTGCTGCGTACCACCCGCATACATCTGATCCATGGGTACACCACAGACAACAGACAACCCATTCTTTTCAGCCTTTGTGTTCGCATAGAACTCGTGAACCACGCTCATCGGAACCGCCTCCGGCGACTCACAGAAAGAAATCCAACCCTTTTCAGCAATCATTGGCAACAACTCACCATCCCTCCCCAATGGTAAGAATCCCCTCTCCTTCAAAATCGGCTTACCCAGAAGCCTAGTATACTCCTGCTCAGCAGCCCTATCAAACAAACGAGGCCTCACAGTAGTACCCCTCGAAGAATCAGCAGTAGGAATAGTGTTGCTGCTATCAATCGTCCTGGATCTCTTGGGTGCCATTGAAACTGAGAAAAAGTGCTTAAGATTTGTGTTTTTGAATATGGGAGAGAGTTTAAGGTTGAAAGTGTATGGGGGAGTATATGGAATAGTTGTATGTATATATAGGGTAAAGATTAGGGTTAAAATTTGATTAGGAGTGGGGTTGAGGGTTAAAAATGTGGGTTTATGGGAAAAGGATTCGTGGGTAGTGGGTTTGTGTTTGTATTTTTGTGTTTTATGATTTTTTTTTGCTTTTTATTAGGCTTAAAAAAATTTCAGGCAGTCGGGCCCTGAGCGGTCGCTCAGCAAAGCTGAGCGGGCGCTCAGCTTGCTGAGCGGTCGCTCAGCAGAGCTGAGCAGGCGCTCAGGGACCTTCTGGAATTTTTTTTTTTGGCCTGATTTTTCTGATTTTTTTATGGTTTTGGATAAGTTACTAACTTCTAAGGGTTCCTACAGTCACAAATCATGGGTTGCCTCCCAAGAAGCGCTTCTTTTTCGTCAATAGCTTGATGTAAGGTACTTCACTCAAGTTGACAATAAAACGACACTAACCACTTCCCGGTTTGCTGTGTCCCCATAGTAATGCTTCAAACACTGACCATTAACCTTGAATGCTTAGCCCAGATCATTCTCAAAAATCTCCACCGCTCCATGTGGAAACACAGTTTTGACAATAAAAGGTCCAGACCACCTTGATTTCAACTTTCCAGGAAAAAATCGGAGACGAGAGTTGAATAAGAGAACTTGCTGCCCTGGCACGAATGACTTAGGATATAACTTCCTGTCGTGCCACCTTTTCACTTTTTCCTTGTACATTTTATTGTTCTCGTACGCTTAGAGTCGAAATTCATCATGTTCATTTAGCTGAAGCATCCGCTTCTTTCCAGATGCATCTAGATCAAGGTTCAACTTCTTCAACGCCCAATAGGCCTTATGCTCAAGCTCCGCAGGTAAATGACATCCCTTATCATAAACAGGTTGAAATGGGGACATCCTAAGTGGAGTCTTGTATGCTGTTCTGTAAGCCCAAACAGCTTCATCGAGCTTTAAAGACCAATCCTTCCTTGACGGACAAACAACTTTCTCTAAAATGCACTTGATCTCTCTATTAGACACTTCCGCTTGACCATTCATTTGCGGATGATAGGCATTAGCAACACGATGATTCACATTGTAGCGCTGCATCATAGAAGTGAACTTACGGTTACAGAAATGCGACCCCTCATCACTTATGATTACTCGTGGCGTTCCAAACCTTGTGAAAATCTGCTTATGAAGAAAATTCAACACTACCTTTGCATCATTTGTCGGTAGAGCCTTGACTTCTACCCATTTTGAGACATAATCGACTGCCAGCAAGATGTACTGATTATTGCAGGACGAGACAAATGGTCCCATAAAATCGATTCCCCAAACATCAAAGACCTCGACTTCAAGCATCATATTTAATGGCATCTCATCCTTCCTCCTAAGATTCCCCACTCTTTGGCAACGATCACACCTTAAAACGAACTGATGAGCATCCTTAAACAAAGTAGGCCAGAAAAAACCTGCTTGCAGAATACGAGCTGCTGTCTTCTCACCACCATAATGTCCACCATAAACTGTGGAGTGCCAGTCTCGTAATATCCCCTCCGTCTCACAGAATGGGATACATCTCCTGATTATCTGGTCAGCTCTTTGTCTAAACAAATACGGTTCATCTCACATATACCACTTCACCTCATGCAGAAACTTCTTCTTTCGAGATGCATTCATATTAGGAGGCATTATATTGTTGACAAGATAGTTCACAATATATGCGAACCATGGCTCTTCCTCCTGAACTGCGAACAACTGCTCATCCGGAAAAGATTCGTTGATCAATGTCTTAACATATGAAGTAAAATCGGGATTCTCCAATCTAGAGAGATGGCCAGCTGCTTGATTCTCAGTACCTTTTCGATCCTTGATCTCTAACTCAAATTCCTGTAGTAAGAGCACCCAACGAATAAGTCTAGGTTTCGAATCCTTCTTGGAAACCAAATAGCGAATGACCACATGATCAGTGAACACTGTCACCTTTATCCTGAGCAAATAAGATCGAAATTTTTCGAAACCAAAGACTATAGCCAAGAGCTCCTTCTCAGTAGTGGTGTAGTTCATTTGAGCTCCATTTAAAGTCTTACTAGCATAGTAGACCACATGAAAGAGATTATTCTTGCACTGCCCAAGAACTGTGCCCACCGCATAATCACTCGCATCACACATCATCTCAAAAGGCTCTGTCCAATCAGGTGTCGTAATAACTGGTGCAGTTATCAAACTCTTCTTGAGAGTCTTGAATGCCGTCAAGCATTCATCATCGAATTTGAAAGGCATATCCTTCTCGAGCAAGTTGCACAACAGCTTTGATATCTTCGAGAAGTCCTTGATGAAATGTTGATAAAAATCCGCATGACCAAGAAAACTACGGATTCCTTTCACAGAAATAGGTGGTGGAAGATTTTAAATGATTCCCACCTTGGCTTTGTCCACCTCGAGACCCTTGCTAGATACCTTATGCCCAATAATAATGCCTTCACGCACCATAAAGTGACATTTTTCCCAATTGAGCACCAAATTAGTTTCCACACACCTTTTGAGCACCGCACGAAGATTGTTCAAACATTCATCATAAGAATGTCCAAAGACGGAGATTATTTCCAATCATATCAGAGAATATAGCCATCATACATCTCTGAAAAGTGGCAGATGTACCACATAAGCCAAACGAAACTCTGTGAAAAGCAAATGTGCCAAATGGACAAGTGAAGGTAGTCTTTTCTTAATCCTCTGGTGCAATACATATCTGATTATACCCCGAATAGCCATCCAGAAGACAATAATACTCATGACCGGCCAACCTGTCAAGCATCTGATCAATAAATGGAAGAGGGAAATGATCCTTCCTCGTGGCCTTGTTCAACTTTCTGTAGTCCATGCATACCCTCCATCCTATGACTGTTCGAGTAGGGATGAGCTTGTTCTTCTCATTTACTACCACAGTAATACCTCCTTTCTTAGGTACACATTGCACGGGGCTCACCCAAGAACTGTCAGAAATAGGATATATGATTCCTGCATCCAGCCACTTCAGAATTTCTTTCTTCACCACTTCTTTCATGATATGATTAAGTCTTCGCTGTTGCTCCAACGTTGGCTTACTACCTTCCTATAGCAGAATTTTATGCATGCCGTACGAAGGGCTGATCCCCTTTATGTCTGCTATAGTCCATCCGATAGCCGATTTGAATTCTTTCATTATCCTCAAGAGCTTATCCTCCTCACTACCTGAAAGGTCAGATGCAATAATAACAGGTAAAGTAGATGCATCACCTAAAAAAGCATACCTCAAGTGTTCAGGCAATGGTTTAAGCTCCAAAGTAGGTGCTTCCTCAATAGATGGTTTGAGCTTTCCTTCAGCATTCTTGAGGTCAGAAGTACCAAGAGATTCAAATGGCATTTCTATCTTTCGCCTCCAAGGAGAAGCATTTAGATATTGTAGTTGCTCATTGCCATCCTCATCATCACTGTCAAACTCCCCCATTAAGGCTTTCTCTAATGCATCAGACATTAGCATATGATCAAGTTCTGAAGTTACCACAGAATCAATCAAATCCACCTTTAAGCACTCCTCGTCTTCTGTAGGGAATTTCATCGCTTTGAATATATTGAATATCACATCCTGATCTTGTACCCTTATAGTAAGTTCACCTTTCTGCACATCTATCAAGATACGGCCTGTAGCCAAGAAAGGTCTCCCCAAAATTATGGGAATCTTCTTATCTTCCTTGAAATCCAGAATAACAAAGTCTGCATGAAAGAAGAGCTTATCCATCTTTACTAGCACATCATCCACTATGCCTCGTGGGTATGTCATAGAACGATCAGCCAACTATAGAGACATGTAGGTGGGCTTTGGATCAGGTAAATTCAACTTTTTGAAGATAGACAACGACATCAGATTGATGCTTGCTCCCAAATCGCACAGGCATTTGTCAAAAGACAACTTACCAATGGTGCAAGGAATGGTGAAGCTACCTGGATCTTTAAGCTTTGGAGGTAATTTTTGTTGCAACACATCACTGCACTCTTCCGTTAGAGCAACGGTCTCAAGATCATCCAGTTTCACCTTCCTTGAAAGAATACTCTTCATAAATTTCGCATAACTAGGCATTTGCTCCAGAGCCTCAGTGAAAGGTATATTGATGTGAAGTTTCTTGAACACCTCCAGAAACTTACCGAACTGCTTATCCAGCTTTTGTTGTTGCAATCTCTTATGGAAAGGTGGTAGAGGATAGAGCTATTTCTCCCCTGTATTACCCTCAGGAAGAGTGTGTTCAACAGTAGTCTTCCTTGGTTCCGCCGCTTTCTCCTTTTGCTTCTCTTCTTCATCACCAACTTCAGCTTCTCCTTCTTTTGCTTTTTCAGCATCAACAACTATTCCAGACCTTAAGGTAATAGCCTTGACTTACTCTTTAGCTTCCTTTCTGCCTGGCACTTCAGTATCACTGGGGAGTGTACCAAGTTGACGATTGAGCACTGCATTGGCTATTTGACCGATTTAATTTTCCAAGATCTTGATAGAAACAACCCGACTTTTGCACAATAACTTAAGTTCCTCGAAATCAGCACTAGAAGGTGGAGCTGCCCCTCCTTGTTGAGGATATGATTGCCTTTGAGCATAATGCCGTGGTTGCTGGAATCCAGGTGGATTAAACTGTTTACTTACGCCTTGCTGATATGGTTGCTGAATAGCATTCTGATTATTGCTCCAGCTGAAATTGGGATGATTTCTGTTGTTAGGATGATAGGTAGCTGGCACAGGCTGTTGCGGTCGCTGATAATTGTCACATACTGAACATATTCATTGACAAGAGAACACTGATCTGTAGCATGAGAACCTGCACAAAGCTCACAGACCATAGCTATCTGATTGACTCAATAGGTGGCTAAAGAATCGACCTTCATAGACAGTGCTTTGAGCTGCGCTGCAATAGCTGTAGCTGCATCAACTTCCAGAATACCTGCTACCTTCCCAGGCATCATCCTTTGAGTTGGGTTTTGATGCTCATTTGCAGCCATCAATAAGATTATAAACCTCAATATAGCTTTTGGCCCACAAGGCACCTCCAGCTGCTGCATCGAGCATGGGCCGAGACTGGGCCTCCAAACCATTATAGAAACCAGTGATCACCATCCAATCAGGCATACCTTGATGTGGACACTTTCTCAACATCTCCTTGTAGCGCTCCCAAGCTTTGCACATGATTCTGTAGGCTGCTGCGCAAACTGAGTAAGAGCACTCCTCATAGCCGTAGTTTTCGCCATTGGATAGAAGTTTACCATAAAATTTTGCGCAAGATCTTGTCAAGTAGTGATGGACCCAGCTGGTTCAGAATGTAACCAGTCCTTAGCTTTATCCCTCAGAGAGAATGGGAAAAGCCTTATCTTGATAGCCTCATCAGTCACACCATTATATTTGAAAGTACTACATATCTCGACAAAATTCCTGATGTGCATATTGGGATCTTCAGTAGCAACACCTCCAAAAGAAACAGAATTCTGCACCATCTGAATAGTGCCCGGCTTGATTTCAAAAGTGTTAGCCTGAATAGCCGGATGAAGGATGCTTGACTGAATGTCATTAATTTTAGGCTGAGAAAAGTCCATAAGAGCTGGATCTGCCGGAACTATACGATCACCATGATTACTGGTTCTTTCTGCTCACTTTCTTTATCCGAATCTTAAAAATCTATTTTCTCCGGAATATCAAGAACTTCGTCTGTCTCTTCAGCCGTATCTAAAGTCCTCTTGCGAGTACGAGAACGTGTTTGCATAAACGCTCGCTAAAGTACCTGAAACACAACCGGAAACAATAAGTAACACGTCTTAATCAATGAGTCCTAATGACCACTGATGGTAAGTACATAAACTAAACAAATACGCCGAGTCCCCGGCAGCGGCGCCAAAAACTTGTTAGGGGCGAAAACACGCGCTAATAATACACGCAAGTATATGCGTTCGTAAGTAATATAGAATACTTTCTAGTTCATTCCCACAGAGACTCAGACTAATTATGTTCAATTACACTTACTCACCAATGTATAATTACTTCTCAATGTCAAGACAATAACACTTATATTTGATTAACTAATTATTAACTACAATTAACTACGTGAATTAAACACTTAATTGATACTTGAATTAACAATATTAAACACACATGAGATCACAACTTCATTACTACTTCCTTCAATAGTTATTGTTATTACCCTTAGCATGTAACATTGTTAGTCCCTTAACAATATAGCAAGAATTACAGAAGGGGGGTTGAATGGAATTCTTGAACCTTTTTCTTGAAATAAAAATGTTCAACTCGATTATAGATATATTTGTTTTGATTAGCACAATGCGGAATGTAAACTTGAATGAATCAAAACATAAGTAATTAAAAACAAGAGTCTTTAAAAACTCTCTGGTGGAATTCTGTGTGCAGAAATGCTCACAGCTGCTTACAAAATGGAACTACTGAGAAT
Source organism: Apium graveolens (assembly GCF_009905375.1). NCBI lineage: Eukaryota > Viridiplantae > Streptophyta > Magnoliopsida > Apiales > Apiaceae > Apium > Apium graveolens. Next base: position 118,729,784 of record NC_133651.1, on the reverse strand, counting down.
ACAGGAAATGCTAAAGATTATGCTTACAAAGATTTCTCTGTTTTTTGTGTTTTTCAGCTATCTCAGTCATTTTTCTATTTGCTACTCTCTTGGTTTATATATTACCAAGATTACAAAGTCAAAAAGACTGAACAAATATAAAATCTAACAGTCTTGATCTTTGCTGCTTTTCATCCTCTATTACCCAGTTAATGGGCTTCCACAGTGTGTTTGTATCCTACTCGACGGCTGTGTGTCAGCTTTCACTGTTCAACTGATGTTTGAATTCTTGATATGATCATCCGTCAACTTTCAGATCATCCGTCGATGACATGATTGATCATACGTCGACTGCTATGTTAAACATCCGTTGATAGTCATTTGATCATCCGTTGAAGGCTTTGTTAATCATCCGTCGGTAGCTATTTTGGCACTTGACTTCATTTCACTTATACAGAATTACAAGACACTGCTTATGTATAATTAATCAACCTATTCTGCATATCTAGTTAAAGTCAACATGACTTATATGCTACTACAGATTCTATACAAAGGTGCATACATCACTGTGCTACAAACTTATTATTCCATAAGCTACTCACTCGATGGATAATAAGTTAATCATCCGTCGGGACTATAATGAGTTATCCGTCGGGACTATAATTCTTATCCGTCGAGAGCTACATAATTTCACTAAGTAAAATCTACTTAGACATTTTGTTTAAGTGATCATCAAGTACACAACATATTCACAATAATCTCCCCCAATTTATGTCTGCTGGAATTGTAGCCATAAATTAAGAGACATTTGATGATTACAAAACATCCTAAACATATATCTTTAAAGATAAGTAGATAAAACTGAAAGTGCTTGAATTTAAACAAAATGTACAAGGTTTGGCTCACAGTCAGTTCAAGATGCTCCTCTAGCCTGAGCAGATTTTTCTAGTTTCTTGAAGGTCTGGATCTTCTTCCATGCTTTCTGTTGTTTTCTTCAATTTGATTCTGGAGGTGCCTGTGGAATTCTAATTCATCAGATTCTGAGAGATCTAGCATTTCTTGCATCTCCAAGAGAGTCTCATTGCTAGAGATACTCAATTGGTCTTCTAGTCTGAAGAATCTTCTCACACCCTTGTCATCCATGAATTCCATCAGCCAGTGGGGCCTTAGATGCACTCTTCTCCCTGTGTATGGGATGATAAGAGTCTTGGGAAGTCCATCTTTGGCTCTAACACTCCTTAGCTCTTCAATCTTCTTCAATACTAATCTTCTTGCAGTTACATTGAACCCAAAGTTTTTCTTGAAGGATGAATAGACTTTGATCAACACAGCTTGGCTTTTGTATGCATCAATTGCCCTTACTTCATCCAGCTCCTCCAGATAAAGGTTTAGATCTGAGAATTCTTTGATGTCACACAAGTACAAGTAGTCTCCCCTGTTGACCTTGGGTTGAGCTTTGACCACTAACTTGGATTTGAGAGGTGACAACTTCACTTTCTTGACTGCCCTTGATTTTGTCCTTTTTGGCTTAGTAAGGATTGGCAAGTTGAAATCAGGAATTGGTAATTTATCCCACTCTATTGGCTCATCCTTTGGCACAATAGGCTCTCCATGTATGTTCCTGTAGGGGTCCACCACCCTTATGTCTTCAAATACCACAGAGGGCTTTGATGCTTGAGTTTTAGCTTGAGTGGATTCCTTAGGAAATTGATCTTCCAATTCCTTGTCAACAACATCCGGTTTCCTTTTTGTTCTTCTAGCCAGTTCTTTCTTTCTTGGGGATTTCTTCTGTTCTTCAATCTTCTTCTTTGATTCAGCAGCTTGAGATGGTTGAGAGGGAATTTGTTGAGAAGAATTCACAGCCTGTAGCTTGGCCAAGATGGCAAACTGTTCTTTCTTTTGTTTAGACTTCTTTGCATCTAGAGCAGCTTGCCTCTTTTCCTGCTTCAATCTGGCTTTTTCTTCTTTCTTTGCATGAGCAAATTGTGGATGTCCAGCTACCACACAAATTTCCTTTCCATTTCTGAATATCTTTGCAATTCTCTTTCTTGAGGCTGAATCAGCTGGATCTTTGTAGAAGACAATAGATCTTGACAGAAGCTTCTTTTCATCAGGCTTGGGTGTCTCATACACAGTATCCATAGGGTTCTTCAAAGATGACGTTGGATAGTTTGCCCTTGGTTTAAGAATTATCTCAGCCTTTGTAGTCTTGATGCATGAAGATTATCCTTTCTCCAGATAGTTCATGCTCATCTCATTCACACTGATTGGCTTGACATGAGAGTGATGGATGGCTGACTGAACTGGTTCCTTGACTAATTCAAACTTTTTCTACATTTCCTCATCAATCTTTTTCCATTTGATCAGAGTCAACTTTCCTTTATCAGCATCTTTCAAATTTTCTGCTGCTGCATTGATAAGATCTATACCATTTACAACTGGTGGCTTGGAGATAGTAATTGAAGGTACAATTACTTTGCTGATTTGAACTAGAAGTGTCTCCCCCTCAGTTGGTCCTTTCTCCCCTTTACTTGATTTTCTCCCCCCCTTTTTTTATCATCAAGTGGAGGAGTTAGGCCTTGTGCTTTAGCCAGTTGCATAAGAAGATTTGTCTGAGTCTGTTGATTTTGAAGAAGTAGAGCCACTGAATTCTCAATAACTTGAACTCTGTTCTCCAGCTTGGCTATCTTCTTGTCAGAATCTGATTCTCTCCTTAATCTCAGTAATAGATCTTGCATGGTACCATATGGCATTACTGAATCCAGCTTCTCAGAGTTATAGGTCTTTAAGTCAGCTATATCCCTTTTTAATTCATCCACACTGAGATTCTGTCTTAAGTGCTGGATCTTCATTAGATGTAGAGAGTCCAGGTGAGCTTGAAGAACAGCCTGGGTACCAGCATCTGAAGTTTCCTGAAGAGCCTGTTGAATAGCTATTACTTGCTTGACCAAGGACACCTCAAATTGTCCTGGTGTAGATTCCTTTGCCCATGCCCATTCAGGTAAACTTAAAGCAGAACTTGGGCCTTCAGCTCCCCCTAAGTTCATGCTTCCATCCAAGGAACCAGAGTCATCATCATCAGAATTTATTCCAAATTCTTCAGATGGCTCTCCAGCTTGAGAAAGCATCCTGTTAACAGCAGCTTTATCTCTTTGAAGAGATTCTGTGGTCTGCACTAAATTCAAAGTCTGCTCTGCCTCCACATTGCCCTGAGCAGCCAAAAATTGATAGGCTGAAACAGGATGAGTAAAAGTGTCAGCATCCAAGGAAATGTTATCAATTACAGCTTTGTAATGTTGCTGAAATTGTCTTTCCTTTTCAGCATCATCCACAATCATTGACTCACTAGCAATGGCTGGTTCCATCCTTATTTCTCCTGTACCTGCCTTTCTCTCATATTCTCTCATTTGTTGCATCAGGGTCTCACCCTGGCTCCCCACCCTCACACCCTCATATTCACCTACTAAGGTGGGACTCCTCTCACTCACATTTGCCAATCCTGAATGAATGGATTGCTGAGATTCACTCTTTTCCTCTCCTTTTGCCTGGGAGCAACCCGGCCTCTCACTCAATGCACTCTCCTCTCTCAGTCCTAAGAGTGATTGTATTCCCACTAAGTCTTCTGCACTTGAAATTATTGAAGTTTGAAGTTGTGCAGAGACACTCGACGGATAAGTGATATCCGTCAGGTGAGTGGTAAAGCTATCCGACGGATAACTGCTGTAAAGCTTATCCGTCGGGATACAATCACTACTCGACAGATGAGCAATATCCATCGAAAGAGTAGAAGTGAATGAGGTGGGAAGAGAAACTATTGTAGACTCTGTGTTGATTGAAGTTATTTGAGGCACAGATGTCACAATAGAATCTGAAAGAATTGGCAAGTGAGCCAATAAATCATCTAAAAGATGATGCTCACTTGCACTAGATTTTGGCTTCCCCAACAGAGTTAAAGAAGGGGAATCAGGAATTGAAGTGTTTATCATGTCCACTTCCAGTGAGTTAGTTGGTGAGTATAGTGTTTCAGTGGCTTCTATAATGAGAGATTTTGGCTGTGACTCCACATTTATTGGAGCCACATCAAACTGAATTTGAGAAGGTGCAGGGACTGTGTCTTTAGCACCAGTTTGCACTAAGTGTGTGCCCTGTGCATCCCCAGTTATTTTGGATTTCTTCTTTCTAGTGTAAGTTTGGGGTGAGCTTATGTCCCTAATCCTATTGGCCTGTGCTCTTGGATGAGAGCTTTGTTCAATAGCTACATCCTTTTGGGAGGATGCAGCTAGAAGAGAGCTTTTGTCCTTTTTAAGCACTGCAATTTGTTGGGAAACTGCAGTGTGGCTAGGCTGGGATTCACTCAACTCTCCAACCTTATCCTTGGGGTTTCTTTGATGTTCACCCCTTCCCTCACCTATCTTACCCTCCTTCAGACTCCCCTCTTTGGCTTTGGTAGATTTTTCAACTGGTACCTTTTGAGAGATACCAGAGGGGGTTTTCTTTGATTTGGATTTGGAAATTGCAGTTGTTTTGGCAGCTTTGGTAGGCAACTATTTGGTCATTGTCACAGTTGCCATAGCTATGCCTGAAGTCAAAGAAATAGAGGAGATTGGAATAGTTGAGGGTATGGATGAACTTACCTCACTTACCTGAGGTGTCAGCATTACAGGAAAATAGAACATTGACACATCCCTGTGATGGTTGGCTCTGTTCAAGTCTGCAATGATTCTTCTCTCTTGAACCCAACAAGCCAATTTGTTGTCTGGGTTCTCAAGTACAATCTCTTGACAAAGATGGTTAGCCAAAAGCATAAAAAATCTAGCATAATAAACATTCTTTCCTCTTTTGGCTAAGTCACCTAGTTTAAAACCTAACTCATACACCACAAGGTCACTGAAATTGTAAAATTTGTCTGTAACTAGCATGTATAGCATGTTAAGCATGGAAATTTTCACAGAATCAAAATTACTGATTTTTCCAGAAAAGACTTTAGTTACAACATCACACAAATAACTCCATTCCTTCCTAAGACCTAGTCTTCTAATCTCACTTAGCTTATTAGTAGGAAGTGCATAATGCATGAAATTAAGCATATTGATCAAATCAGTGTCAGTGTGTGGTGAAGTTACATTATCATCAGGAATCTTGAAACATGCTTTTATCACATCACTATTGATACCGAATTCATTACCTTTGATGGTCAGAGTGATGGTTTTGTCAGTAGAGTTGTAGATTGCTGTTGTCCACATCTCCTCAACAACTTCACAATAAATTATGGGTGATTCCAGCATGGCAAAACTTAACTTGCAGTTCTTCATGAAGTCCATCATCTTGTGATAGTCCTCTGATTGCTGAATACCCTTATTGACCAAAGTAGTGAAGTTGTTCTTCTCATAGATGAACCCAGTCTCTGACATGATCTTTACTACGGGTGCCATTGTTAGAGAAGAAAAGCTTGAAGAGAAAGAGGATTTTTGCTTGAGAAAGAATGAAATAAACACAGTTGAATTTAAGAATGACAAAAGAAAATGATTAGAATGAAATAAGCTTTTATACTTTGCACAAAAACAACGGATAAAAATAATAAAGAGAAGTAAATTATCCAATAGAAATTGCCTAAATTAGCCGTTTTAAAATAAACTGTAAAAATTCCACCCATTATCCGTCGTGTAATGCTTACAAACTGTAAGTATACTCGATGGATAATGTTCAGGGAATTAACGGTTAAGATTTAGACACTTCAACGGATGAGGATAAACTGTTATCCGTCGAGTTTTAAAAGATTCTAGAAAAATAATTGGTTTTATTATTTATAATTTGTATATCGACGGATGACTCAACCCGATGGATAATGGTCATCCGTCGAAATGCAAATTTTGACTTAGCCAAAATTTCATTCAAGACTAAAAATCAGCTAAATTTCTGGCTACTTTTCAACTTGCAAAATAATTCAGATAAATTCAAGAGTAATTAAGCATACCTAACTCACTTACCAACCTATAAAAGGTGGATTCATCCAATGGCTTGGTAAAAATATCTGCAAGTTGCTTCTCACTTGGAACAAAATGTAACTCTACAGTACCATTCATTACATGTTCCCTTATGAAATGGTACTTGATGTCTATGTGCTTTGTCCTTGAATGTTGCACTGGATTTTCAGTGATGGCAATTGCACTTGTGTTGTCACAGAAAATAGGAATCCTTTCAACTTGCAAACCATAGTCTAGCAATTGATTTTTCATCCATAAAATCTGTGCACAACAACTGTCAACAGCAATATATTCAACTTTAGCTGTAGAGGTAGAAACAGAATTTTGCTTTTTACTGAACCAGGACACAAGCTTGTCTCCTAAAAATTGACAGGTTCCTGTTGTGCTTTTTCTATCAATTCTACAACCTGCATAATCTGCATCTGAATAACCAGTTAGATCAAAACCAGAATCTCTAGGATACCAAATGCCAAGTTTTGGTGTTCCTTTGAGATATCTGAAAATTCTCTTAATAGCTATCAAGTGAGACTCTCTAGGATCAGCCTGAAATCTAGCACACATTTCTGAAAAATAAAGTTTTATCTACAGTACCTCTTGTGAAGTGATTTTCCAAAAGGAACTTTGATAAAGTGTCATACCAGGCTCTAGGTGCTTGCTTCAGTCCATAAAGTGCTTTCAGTAGATAATAGACATACTCTGGAAAATTTGGATCTTCAAAGCCAGGAGGTTGACTAACATACACTTCTTCCTCCAAATCTCCATTCAGAAAGGCACTTTTGACATCCATTTGATAGACCTTGAAATTGGCATGGGCTGCATAGGCTAAGAAGATTCTGATGGCTTCAAGTCTTGCAACATGAGCAAATGTTTCATTAAAATCTATTCTTTCTTGCTGGCAATAGCCTTTAGCAACCAATCTTGCTTTGTTCCTTACTACTATGCCATTTTCATCCATCTTGTTTCTGAATACCCATTTGGTGTCTATTGGATTCTTTCCTTTAGGCTTGGGTACCAGCTTCCATACTTTATTCCTTTCAAATTGGTTTAGCTCCTCCTGCATAGCTAAAATCCAATCAGGATCTAACAAGGCTTCTTCTACCTTCTTTGGTTCTTCCTTTGACAGAAAGCTGCTGTATAGACATTCTTCTTGAGTTGCTCTCCTGGTTTGAACTCTGGAAGAAACATCACCAATAATCAGTTCAAAGGGGTGATCTTTTGTCCATTTCCTTGGTTGAGGTATATTAGCCCTAGATGAAGAGACCTCAATGTTGTCTTGATGTGTGATTGAGTTTTGATTGCTAGAAACTCCCCCTGAGTTTGTGGATCTTTGCTTTGAGATAGGGGTACTTTCTATGGGTGATCTGAAAGGAATATGTCCTAAGTCCAATCATGTATTAGGATTTAGGAATAACTTTTATGTAATCTGTTTTGATTTCATTGATATTAATAAAAGACTTGTTTTGTTTTTAGTACGGGCTCTATCTATTTAAGTGTTTAAATAAGATATACCATAGTTTAGAGTAAAGCTTTTATTGATTATGATGAGATCATAATAGTGAGACCTAAAAGATGATAACTCTAAACTTAAATAGTTCCTGGTCATAGAATTACTAACTGGTAATTAATAATCCGCAAAGATCGGTACATACTATGCTTGCTTCATTTTGAAGGATGTCTGTTCTCATAGATATTTGTGTGGTGACACTATAGCTAGTATGTAGGTGCTTATTATAGAATAAGTTCACTGAACATGACTCGTACAGCTGAACAACTGATGGAGTTCACTCACGTGTCAGCAGTTGTTCACATAGTGATAGTTGTACAAGTATCCTTAGACTTGAGGTCATCATATTCATTTTATGTACACTGAACTATGCTTTAGTTTAGTTCTTAGTCTCCAGGGACAATTATTAGGGCTCTACTGGGTATAGGAATTTGTACACGAAGATAGTGTATGATCAATAAAGGATCTACCCCTTCCAGTGCAGGAAGCGAATGTTCAAGGCTGATCCACTTATGCTAGTTCAGGAATCTCTGGCCAGAGTGAATGAAATTAAAAGGAGTTTCTAATTTGCATAGAACTAAGCATAGTAAATGGTAAGCAAGTGATTAAATTAGATAGGCTTGACACGAGATCCATGCCTTGTATTTAATCAGGACATTGTAGGGTAGAAGGAGTTAATTGTACGGTAACTATTCACTGAATAGGTTCTTGGTATTCTAAGCAGTGAATTCGTATTATCCGGATAGTCACGATATGCTGAGAAGTATCCCTCACGATGTAGAATAAATATGATTAATTAATTAATCATATTTAATAAATTAGAGAATTTATATAAATAATGATAAAATAGTTTTATTATTATTTATTTCTACTACCGGCTTAATATTGAACCTACAGGGTCACACCATAAAAAGAAAATGATTTAATGGTGGAGGAATTAATTAATAATGGCTAATAATTATTTATTTATGAAATAAATAATTAATTGGCAAATTTAATAATTGATTAAATGAGATTTAATTGATTATAAATTAATTAAGAAAAGTTCTTAATATTATTAATTAAGAATTTAATTTTTGGAAATTAAATCAAGAGAGAGAATTATTTCTAAAGTGTTTAGAAAAAGGATTAATAATTAAAAGGTGTTTTAATTATTAATGAGAATAATAAATGGGTTAATAATAATAATATTTTATGGGAAAATTTCAGCTGAAAATTTTGCCTATAAATATACTATTATAAACCCTATTTTTATTCCAACCCGAACCATAACCCAAAAGTTTTTAGAAAACCTAATTCTCTCCACCTCCTCCTCCTCCTTAACGTCGTTTTCTTGGTGGATACCGGTGGAGTGCTTCACGTTTGAGGAGCAGCTGCTAAGGATCTCCGATCGTTGCTTTTGGATCGCTGTTAAAGGTTAGTAATCGATTCATATATTTTAATCACGATTTATATGCTTTTATTTGGATTTTATATGTGTAAAAGTGTTTTACCATGCCTCCGCTGTGATTAAAATCCAACAATGGTATCAGAGCATAGGTTGTATGCATATAGATCTGTGGTAAAAATTTCAGAATTTTATGTGCTTGTATGAATTAATTATGATTTTTACAAGTTATATCATGAATTAATTTTGTCTGATGAGAAATCGTTTCTCAAAATAATTTTGAATGTTGATCTGGGTTCTACAAGTGTTGTAGATCGTCTGGGTATTTTTTTCATAATTTTATGATGTATAGATTTTTATTGATCAATTTTTTTAACATTATAATTTAATACATATTTTTAATTTGTAATTCATTTGCATTATAAATCAATTTAAATATGATTTGATATTAAGATTATAAGATATTATCAATATTTTTATATATTACGAATTAGTAGACTATTTATATATATATATTAAATAATTTTTTATAAATATAGTATTTAAAAAATATAATAATTTTAAAATAATCAGTACTTTTATTGATCAATTTTTTACATTATAATTTAATACATATTTTTAGTTTGTCATTCATTTGCATTATAAATCAATTTCAATATAATTTGATATTAAGATTATAAGATATTATCAATATTTTTATATATTACGAATTGGTAGACTGTTTTTTATTTTAAAAATATATTAAAAATATAAAATTAATATTTTTAATATCCCCGCATCCCCGTGGGAATCCCCGTTCCGGCGGGAATCAGTAATGAAAAGAATTTCCGTTTAGGATTTAAGGTGTGTTAGGATGTAAGGTGTTTACGAATTTAAATCAATTTAAATATGAAAAAAGCAACGGCGGCTGCTGCAGGCGCGTGTGGCGCACGCGCGCGCGAGGGGGTTTCGCGCATTCCGGGAATGCGTTACACCCTCTGGCGCATTCACGGAATGCGTTACACCTTTTAATGGCTTAAAAGGCTTGTAACGCATCACCGGAATGCGTTACCGAGCTAGTAATGCGTTCTTGTAATGCGTTACAGCCCATCTGTTATTTTTAAATTTGATTTCTGGGAGTTTCGTAACTCCGTTTTAGGTGTGGAATATATTGTTGGATTCGTTTTTCCGAGACGGATCTAATGGAGTGATCAAATTTTAGTTTATATAAAAGTTTTGAACTGTTTATATTTCCGAAAGTGTTTTAAAGCTGTTTTTAACTGTTTTAACTGCTTTTAAATGCTTCATGTGATACATAGAGATGTATAATGCTTAGACCAATATGCTAGATGATGTAACATGCCTACCTTGATGTTTATTCATGTTGATATATGTGATATATGCTTAGTTTATCATGCGATGATAGATTTAGGTGAACTTAAATGAACATAAGGCGTTTGTTAGACAACCTAGTATAGTGAAATTGTTTCATAACCTAAATAATAATATTATGAATACAATCATGAGATTCTTGTGTTTATGAAACACGTAATTGAATATGAATTTTCGATATGAGAGAAAGGATGATTCTGTTAACAACAGATTTCTATCTGTAAGAAAGGGTTATTAAGTGACGCCTCTTGACAATGCTCCACCCGATCTGGGAATCATCTGATTATTGATTATTGATTTGAAATATTTAATTTAAAAGGAAGAATCTCTTTATAATATGATTATGATTGTAACGTAATATAATCCCTCTAAAATTAAATAATATCAAGTAGTAATTGGCCAATGATATAACGGGCTTGTGTCGGTCATAACCTTCCAACATGATAGAAAAGTAGTTCTTATTTTTGAATCATTGTCGGTTCGTGCTACAGCCGAGGGCTTTGATTTCGAAATAAGAAATACTTGTCTATTACATAGAGATGTGTACATTGAATTAGAATCTAAAGGTCAGTACGTGCCACAGCCGTGGGCCGTTGGGGACTGATTTAATTGTACGGAATGTTGGCTTAGACTTGACTTAGAATATTGAGTTTATCGTGCCACAGCCGTGACTCAATTATTCAAGAGGCTAAAGTTTGATTAGGGAATAACATAAGATGTAATTGACAAGAGTTGTCTGCCTATTGAACATTACATGGCGGTTCGTGCTACAGCTGGGTTTGTGTAATGGAATGTAGGATCCCTATTCCCACTAGCATTATGAATGCTTAATTTTTCATGTAGGGGGTTGAATAAATTAGGTAAACTAGTGGGAGCCACTTATGAATGAAGACCCGATTCATATAGTGTTTTAAAATGAAATCGAATATTTGCTAAGTGTTGTTATGTGTTTATCATTTACAGATTTACAATATACATTATGTCTTCTGCACTATCACTCAGGAGCATACTGGATGCTCACAAGTTGACTGGTCCTAATTATGCTGACTGGCTTCGAAACTTGAGAATTGTTCTCAGGATTGAGAAGCTGGAATACGTGATTGACTCACCTAAGCCTACTAAACCGGCTATTGATGCACATATTGATGAACATGTTGTGTATCGTAAATGGGTTGATGATGCAAATGTTGCTCAATGCATCATGCTAGCTTCCATGAACATTGAGCTACAGAAGCAACATGAGCATATGGATGCTCACACTATCCTCATGCATCTACAAGAGTTGTATGATGTGGCAGGGAGGACAGCTCGATATGAGATATCGAAGGAGATGTTCGATTGTAGGATGTCTGAGGGATCATCTGTGAATGACCATGTACTTAAAATGATCAATTTGATTGAACATCTTGGACAACTTGGTTTTGCCATGGATGGGGAGCTGAGCCAAGACTTGGTCTTGCAATCGCTTCCGAGTTCGTTCTCGCAGTTTGTTGTGAACTTTCACATGAATAAGTTGGATGTCAGCCTGCCTGAACTCCACAACATGTTGAAGACTGCGGAATCGAATATTCCCCTAAGAAGAGTTCTGTTCTTCTAATTGGTGAAGGTTCCAATCCTAAGAAAAGGAAGAGGAACCCTTCCAAGAAGAAGAAATTAGGTGAGAAAACGCCGGTTCCAACAAAAGCTGAAGGCCCCAAGAGCAAAGTTGTTTGCTTTTACTGTAACAAGGTGGGGCACTGGAAGAGGAACTGCAAGGTTTACCTTGCAGAATTGAAGAAGAAGAAGGGTAGTGAGACTACCGCTTCTGATTCAGGTATGTTCATGATAGAAGTGAATATGTCATTAAATCAAATTTCTACTTGGGTATTATATACCGTCTGTGGTTCTCATATCTGCAATTTGTTACAGGAACTAAGGAGAAGTAGGACTCTTGAGGAAGATGAGGTGATTCTACTGATGGGAAATGGAGCAAGAGTTGCTGCTGAAGATGTAGAATCATTTCATTTACATATGCCTACGGGCAAGACTATTGTTTTAAATAATTGTTATTTTGTTCCCTCGATTGTGAGGAATATTATTTCTATTCCCATGTTAGACTTGGCTGGATTTTCATTTATTTTTTAGAATAATGAATGTTCTATTCTTAGAGATAATATTCTTTATGGACGTGGTACTTTAAATAATGGTCTGTATAAATGTGACATAATTTACTTCAGATTGAACAAACTAATAAAAGAAAAGGGATGATGAAAATCTCACTTCATTGTGGCACTGCAGTCTCCATTTAGTAGACATGGAGAGAGGGCTGCAAATTTGCTAGGAATGGTACACACAGATGTATGTGGACCAATGTCTACGCAAGCCATGGGTAGATTTTCATACTTCATTACTTTCATGGATAATAGATCTAGATTCAGATATGTGTTTGATGAAACACAAGTCTGAAGCCTTTGAAAAGTTCAAAGAGTATAAGTATGAAGTGGAGAAACAAACCAAATATAGTATTATAATTCTTCGATTAGATCGAGGTGGTGAATACTTGAATGGAGAGTTTCTGGATTATCTCAAAGTAAATGGTATAGTCTCCCAGTGGACGCCTCCAGATTGGTATCTGAAAGGAGAAATCGAACTTTGTTAGACATAGTTCGGTCCATGATGAGCTATGCAAATCTTCCAGTATTCCTATGGGGTTATGCATTGGAAACCTCAGCATATTTACTGAATAAGGTGCCTTCCAAATATGTTCCTCAAACTCCGTATGAGATATGGAAAGAAAGGAAACCGAGTCTTAAATACGTTAAGATTTGGGGATGTCCAGCTTATGTCAAGAAAGTTGAACCAGATAAGCTGGAATATCGATCCGTAAAATGTAGTTTTGTGGGATATCCTAAAGAAACTTTAGGGTATTACTTTTACACCGATCATCGGGTGTTTGTCTCCAGACATGCTACCTTCTTGGAAAAGGAGTTTATCCTTGAAGGAAATAGTGGGAGCAAAATTGAACTTGATGAAGTTCAAGAAGCACAAACTACTACGGATCAAGTGGAAACACCTGTTCAGACTGAACAACCTTCTGTGGAACAACCCATTCATAGGTCAGGGAGAGTGTCTTGCCAACCTGAGAGGTAATATGGCCTTGTGATTGAGAATGACAATGAGTTGTCGATCATTGATGATGACGACCCTGTGACCTATAATGAGGCTATGAGTAGTGTTGACTCAGAGAAATGGCATAGTGCCATGAAATCCGGAATAAAATCTATGTATACGGGATACAAAAGAATGATTAGAGCAGATGGCCAGGTGGAGACCTTTAAGGCCAGGCTTTTAGGAAAAGGATTCAAACAAAGGCAATGGATTGACTTTGATGAAACCTTTTACCTTTAGCCCTGTTAAAATCAGTTCGGATTTTGCTTGCGATTGCTGCTTACTTGCCAGATGGTTTTATTTCCAAGAGAAATGAAAACCTAGTGTGTAAGCTGCTGCGAACCATATGTGGTTTAAAGCAAGCTTCTCGTGGATGGAACATCCGTTTTGATGAGACAATCAAAGAGTTTGGTTTTATGAAAAACGTAGATGAACCATATGTCTACAAAAGGGTTAGTGGGAGCGCGATAACATTTCTTGTGTTGTATTGAAATAGAGTTGACATACATAACAACATAACAGACCCACACATAAAGCTACTTTATGAAAGTCACTTTGATCGTCATAAAGACTAGATGGGTATTAGATACCAGAGTGATTGGCTTTAGTACAAGTGGGAGATTGAAAGGAATATGTCCTAAGTCCAATCATGTATTAGGATTTAGGAATAACTTTTATGTAATATGTTTTGATTCCATTGATATTAATAAAAGACTTGTTTTGTTTTTATTACGGGCTCTATCTATTTAAGTGTTTAAATAAGATATAACATAGTTTAGAGTAAAGCTTTTATGGATTATGATGAGATCATAATAGTGAGACCTAAAAGATGATAACTCTAAACTTAAATAGTTCCTGGTCATAGGATTACTAACTGGTAATTAATAATCCGCAAAGATCGGTACATATTATGCTTGCTTCATTTTGAAGGATGTCTGTTCTCATAGATATTTGTGTGGTGACACTATAGCTAGTATGTAGGTGCTTATTATAGAATAAGTTCACTGAACATGACTCGCACGGCTGAACAACTGATGAATTTCACTCACGTGTCAGCAGTTGTTCACATAGTGATAGTTGTACAAGTATCCTTAGACTTGAGGTCATCATAGTCATCTTGTGTACACTGAACTATGCTTTGGTTTAGTTCTTAGTCTCCAGGGTCAATTATTAGGGCTCTACTGGGTATAGGAATTTGTACACGAAGATAGTGTATGATCAATAAAGGATCTACCCCTTCCAGTAGAGGAAGCGAATGTTCAAGGCTGATCCACTTATGCTAGTTCAGGAATCTCTGGCCAGAGTGAATGAAATTAGAAAGGAGTTTCTAATTTGCATAGAACTAAGCATAGTAAATGGTAAGCAAGTGATTAAATTAGATAGGCTTAACACGAGATCCATGCCTTGTATTTAATCAGGATATTGTAGGGTAGAAGGAGTTAATTGTACGGTAACTATTCACTGAATAGGTTCTTGGTATTCTAAGCAGTGAATTCGTATTATCCGGATAGTCGCGATATGCTGAGAAGTATCCCTCACGATGTAGAATAAATATGATTAATTAATTAATCATATTTAATAAATTAGAGAATTTATATAAATAATGATAAAATAGTTTTATTATTATTTATTTCTACTACCGGCTTAATATTGAACCTACATGGTCACACCATAAAAAGAAAATGATTTAATGGTGGAGGAATTAATTAATAATGGCTAATAATTATTTATTTATGAAATAAATAATTAATTGGCAAATTTAATAATTGATTAAATGAGATTTAATTGATTATAAATTAATTAAGAAAAGTTCTTAATATTATTAATTAAGAATTTAATTTTTGGAAATTAAATCAAGAGAGAGAATTATTTCTAAAGTGTTTAGAAAAAAGATTAATAATTAAAAGGTGTTTTAATTATTAATGAAAATAATAAATGGGTTAATAATAATAATATTTTATGGGAAAATTTCAGCTGAAAATTTTGCCTATAAATATACTATTATAAACCCTATTTTTATTCCAACCCGAACCATACCCAAAAGATTTTAGAAAACCTAATTCTCTCCACCTCCTCCTCCTCCTTAATGTCGTTTTCTTGGTGGATACCGGTGGAGTACTTCACGTTTGAGGAGCACCTGCTTAGGATCTCCGATCGTTGCTTTTGGATCTCTATTAAAGGTTAGTAATCGATTCATATGTTTTAATCACGATTTATATGCTTTTATTTGGATTTTATATTTGTAAAAGTGTTTTACCATGCCTCCGCTGCGATTAAAATCCAACATGATCTGCTTTGACTTCCTGCTCCTTTTAATAACCCGACGGATGGTGAATTTTGAGTACTGACGGATGAGGCAGGTTGTCTTCCGACGGATAATACAGATTGCCTTCCGACGGATGAAGTATTATGTAACTCGACGGATGTTGAGTTTTGTGCTTCATTTGTGGTAGATTTGTCTGCATTATCCTTAGACACTATTTCTTAATCACTCTCATCATCACTGACCATCTCAACATTATCGAATTTGAGGCTCTCATGGTAATCTCCATCTTTTAGTCCTTCAATCTTTTTATCATCAAACACAACATGTATAGATTGAACAACAATGTTGGTTCTTAGATTGTAGACTCTATATGCTTTACCAACAGCATATCCAACAAAAATTCCTTCATCTGCTTTAGCATCAAACTTCCCATTTTGATCAGTTTGATTTCTCAGAATATAGCATTTACAGCCAAATACATGAAGAAAGTTTAGAGTTGGCTTCTTGTTCTTGAACAATTGATAAGGTGTCATGCATTTTGCTTGATTAATCAGAGAGATGTTCTGAGTGTAGCATGCAGTGTTTACAACTTCAGCCCAAAAATATGTTGGTAATTTTGAGTCTTCAAGCATTGTCCTTGCAGCTTCAATAAGAGATCTATTCTTTCTTTCCACTACTCCATTCTGTTGTGGAGTCCTTGCTGCTGAAAACTCATGCAAGATCCCATTTTCCTCACAAAATGCTCTCATGACATAGTTCTTGAACTCAGTTCCATTGTCACTCCTGATTCTTCTAACTTTGAAATAAGGATGATTGTTAACTTGCCTTATGTGATTGATGATGATTTCACTAGCTTCATCTTTAGACTTTTGGAAATATGTCCAAGAGAACTATGAGAAATCATCTACAATTACTAGGCAAAATCTTTTCTTAGAAATTGACAATACATTGACTGGTCCAAACAAATCCATGTGAAGCAGTTGCAGAGGCTCTTCAATTGCTGAATCAAGTTTCTTCCTGAATGATGCTTTAATCTGCTTCCCTTTTTGGCAGGCATCACACAGTCCATCCTTTGTAAACTCCACTAGAGGAATGCCTCTAACTAGCTCTTTCCTTACCAGCTCATTCATAGTCTTGAAGTTTAAATGAGATAGCTTCTTGTGCCATAGCCAACTTTCATCTTGACTTGCTTTGCTGAGAAGACAAGTTACAGATTCTGCTTTAGTTGAGTTGAAGTCAGCTAGATACACATTTCCTCTTCTCACACTAGTGAGAACCACTTTGTTGTTTTGATTATTGGTCACAACACAGGCTTCTTTGTTGAAGGTTACTGAGTTGCCTTTGTCACAAAGCTGGCTGATACTCAACAGATTGTGTCTGAGACCATCCACTAAGGCAACCTCTTCAATGATGACATTGTCCTTTGAAATCAAGCCATATCCCACAGTGTAACCTTTGATGTCATCTCCAAAAGTGATACTTGGGCCAACTCTCTCTTCAAACTCTGTGAGCAGGGTAGAATCACCAGTCATGTATCTTGAACAGCCACTATCCAAGTACCAAAGATTCTTTCTGTTTCCCTGCACACATCAAAATCAAATCAAGTTGATTTTGGTACCCAAGTTTCCTTGGGTCCTGCCTTGTTAGCTTTCTTCTTCTGTTTCTTAGGTTTTAACTCATTTGACTTAGGAATTTCAGATTCTTCCTTAGTCATTTGGGTTGGGCCTTTGAAACCACTAGATGCAACAGAATTATCATGTATGTTATGGCTAACAGGAAATGGCATGCTTGGTGCAAACATGTTATTCCAGTAAGGCATGCTAAATGGCATTTGAGGCATATTGTATGCAGCATAATATGGATTAGGTGCAAATGGCATATTAGCAAACTGTGCATTCATATTCTGTGTAGGCATAGCATTAACAGGCATGAGAGGCATGGCATTTATGTTAGGAAATTGAGGTTGAACAGACATGGGAGATTTACAATTAACAGACAAATGATTTACACTACCACACTCGACACAGATCTTTCTTGTAGCATATTTATCAGTTGTGTAGTTATTGTGTTAATTAATCCCCACTTTACCATTCCTATTGTTTTTCTTTTTAGTCTCTGTTTTTACCTCTATTTTCTCAAGTCTGTCACTTAACTGTTTGACTGTCATGTGACCGACATTACCCTTTTTCCCTTTCTTAGCTTGACTTGATTCTCCTGAAACAAAGTTCTTGGAAACAGACCCATACTTATCATTTAGCTTGGTTAATTTGGCTTTGCTGATGGGTTTGCTTACAGCCGATGGATGAGGATTTTTATCATTCGACGGATAACACTTTTTGTTATCCGACGGATAATCCTCATCATCCGTCGAGTCTACATCTGTTAGCAACCCATCTACCAAAATAGGTTCTAGTTTCTCCTTATTCTTTTTCCAGGCTTCATCACAAAAGGACTCAATTCCTTGAACCTTGGTGATTTGAGCATGAACATCTCTGGATGTTTTCCATGCTTTAATCACCTCTTGTTCACGATTGAGCTGCTTCTTTAAAATTTCTTCCTTTTTCAAGGACTCAGTTAATTCCTCCTTGGCAATCCTACACTCAATTTTTAGTTTCTCAAACTCAATAAACTGAGACTCAAGCACATTATTCCTCTCACTCAAAAACAAGTTGTTTTCTTTGATTTTAGCATTTTCTTTAGTGAGGGACTTAAGTGTAACACGCAAATGATACAATTCTGTAGACATGTCATTTATGGTATCATTACACTCAGCTTTAGATAAATGTGCAAGGTTTGTAGTGATTACCTGATTGCTTGAGGAACTTGTCTCTGTTTCATCAGACTTGGCCATTAGGGCTAGATTGACATAGCTGACATCTTCATCCAAGCCATCAGCTGCCCAGTCATTCTCTTGTGTAATAAAAGCCCTTTTCTTTTGTTTGAGTAGATCAAAGTATTTTTGCTTGTAATCTACAGACTCAAATCTTTTCTTACTGGAATCTGACTTTCTACACTCATTTGCAAAATGCCCTGCCAAGCCACATTTGAAACACTTGAATTTTGATTTATCCACCATGTTTCTATTTGGCTTGGCAGTTCCAAAGTTCTTCTTGAACTTGAGCTTGGAAAATCTTCTTGAAAGGAATGTTAGGTGCTCATCAATGTCCTCCATGTCATCTTGGCTCAATGAATCTTCATTTTTTGCAGCTAGCCCCTTACCCTTGCTTTCACAGACCTTTGAAGTTGATTCCACAGCTTCCATATTCACTTCCTTCTCCTTTTCCAGATCAGCAACTAGTGCAATGGATCCTCCTTTATTCTTTCATCTCTCCATTCTTTCATCCTGCTCTATCTCAAGCTCATAGGTCTTCAGAATGCCATACAGTCTTTCCAAAGTAAACTCCCTATAATCTTGTGAGTTTCTCAATGAGACTGTCATTGGTTTCCATTCCTTTGGAAGAGATCTGAGAAATTTCAGATTGGAGTCTTTAGTCTGATAGACTCTTCCATGCAACTTAAGAGCATTTAGTAGTTTTTGGAATCTACTAAAAATGTCAGTGAGTGATTCACTTTCCTCATTGTGAAAATGCTCATATTGCTGAATCAGGAGCTGCATTTTATTTTCTTTTACTTGCTCAGTACCATCACATATTATCTGTATTGTGTCCCAAACTTCCTTGGCAGTCTTGCAGTTGATGATGTTATCAAACATGTCTGCATCCACACCATTGAACATAATGTTCATGGCCTTTTTATCTTTCCTGACTTGTTCAATGTCAGGATCAGACCATTCATGCCTTGGCTTTGGAACAGATGGCTAATTTCCTATTGCAGCTCTCATTTGAACATGAGGGCCTCTTTCTATGCAGTCCACATAGGCCTCATCTTGAGAAAGCATATGAAGATGCATCTTTACCTTCCAATGATGGTAATTATCTTTATCAAGAAAATGAATCTTGACTCCAACATCTTTCTTGTTCATCTTGCTGAATTGTTTTGATCTTTAAACTCTTTGTAGATTAAGAGCTTGCTCTGATACCAATTGTTAGTCCCTTAACAATATAGCAAGAATTACAGAAGGGGGGTTGAATGGAATTCTTGAACCTTTTTCTTGAAATAAAAATATTCAACTCGATTATAGATATATTTGTTTTGATTAGTACAATGCGGAATGTAAACTTGAATGAATCAAAACATAAGTAATTAAAAATAAGAGTCTTTAAAAACTTTCTGGTAGATTTAAACAATTCCACCAGAGATATATATATATATATATATAATATATCGAGAGGACTCTGTGTGCAGAAATGCTCACAACTTCTTACAAAATGGAACTACTGAGAATACAGGAAATGCTAAAGATTATGCTTACAAAGATTTCTCTGTTTTTGTGTTTCTCAGCTATCTCAGCCATTTTTCTATTTGCTACTCTCTTGGTTTATATATTACCAAGATTACAAAGTCAAAAAGACTGAACAAATATAAAATCTAATAGTCTTGATCTTTGCTGCTTTTCGTCCTCTATTACCCAGTTAATGGGCTTCCACAGTGTGTTTTTATCCTACTCGACGGCTGTGTGTCAGCTTTCACTGTTCAACTGATGTTTGAATTCTTGATATGATCATCCGTCGACTTTCAGATCATCCTTCGATGACATGATTGATCATCCGTCGACTGCTATGTTAAACATCCGTTGATAGTCATTTGATCATCCGTCGAAGGCTTTGTTAATCATCCGTCGGTAGCTATTTTGGCACTTGACTTCATTTCACTTATACATAATTACAAGACATTGCTTATGTACAATTAATCAACCTATTCTACATATCTAGTTAAAGTCAACATGACTTATATGCTACTACAGATTCTATACAAAGGTGCATACATCACTGTGCTACAAACTTATTATTACATAAGCTACTCACTCGATGGATAATAAGTTAATCATCCGTCGGGACTATAATGAGTTATCCGTCGGGACTATAATGAGTTATCCGTCGGGACTATAATTCTTATCCGTCGAGAGCTACATAATTTCACTAAGTAAAATCTACTTAGACATTTTGTTTAAGTGATCATCAAGTACACAACATATTCACAACAAACATTAATGATATTAATCGAACAACAGGAAACTGATAAAAGCCAAATTTCGTTGTACTAATACCATTATACCAAATATCCATAATTAAGTTAGAAGTTGAATAGGCATCAATTATGTTGAGACCCTATATGTCTACAGAATTTGACAACATAACGATTTAAGCACAAGTTATTCCTTATGATTACACAGGCCAAGTAAAACGGTTAGAGTTACCCACTAATCATACATACTGTTGTGAATATGTTGTGTACTTGATGATTACCTAAACAAAACATCTAAGTAGATTTTACTTAGTGAAATAAAGTAGCACTCGACGGATAAGAATTATAGTCCCGACGGATAACTCATTATAGTCCCGATGGATGATTAACTTATTATCCATCGAGTGAGTAGCTTATGTAATAATAAGTTTATAGCACAGTGTTGTATGCACCTTTGTATAGAATCTGGAGTAGCATATAAGTCATGTTGACTTTAACTAGATATGCAGAATAGGTTGATTAACTGTACATAAGCAATGTCTTGTAATTCTGTATAAGTGAAATGAAGTCAAGTGCCAAAATAGCTACCAACGGATGATTAACAAAGCTTCGACGGATGACCAAAATAGCTACCAACGGATGCTTAACAAAGCTTCGAGGGATGATCAAATGACTATCAACGGATGTTTGACATAGCAGTCGACGGATGATCAATTAAGTCATCGACGGATGATCTGAAAGTCGACAGATGATCACATCAAGATTCAAACATCAGTTCAACAGTGAAAGCTGACACACAGCCGTTGAGTTGGATATAAATACACTGTGGAAGCCCATTAACTGGGTAATAGAGGACGAAAAGCAGCAAAGATCAAGATTGTTAGATTTTATATTTGTTCAGTTCTTTTGACTTTGTAATCTTGGTAATATATAAACCGAGAGAGTAGCAAATAGAAAAATGACCGAGATAGCTAAGAAACAACAACAGAGAAATCTTTGTAAGCACTATCTTTAGCATTTCCTGTGTTCTTAGTAGTTCTATTTTGTAAGCAGCTGTGAGCATTTCTGCACACATAGTCCTCTCGATATATTAAATATATCTCTGGTGGAATTATTTAAATCCACCAGAAAGTTTTTAAAGACTCTTGTTTTTTAATTACTTATGTTTTGATTCATTCAAGTTTACATTCCGCATTGTGCTAATCAAAACAAATATATCCATAATTGAGTTGAACATTTTTATTTCAAGAAAAAGGTTCAAGAATTCCATTCAACCCCCTTCTGAAATTCTTGCTATATTGTTAAGGGACTAACAATTGGTATCAGAGCAGGCTCTTAATCTACAAAGAGTTTAAAGATCAAAACAATTCAGCAAGATGAACAAGAAAGATGTTGGAGTCAAGATTCCTTTTCTTGATAAAGATAATTACCATCATTGGAAGGTAAAGATGCATCTTCATATGCTTTCTCAAGATGAGGCCTATGTGGACTGCATAGAAAGAGGCCCTCATGTTCCAATGAGAGCTGCAACATGAAATGAACCATCTGTTCCAAAACCAAGGCATGAATGGTCTGATCCTGATATTGAACAAGTCAGGAAAGATAAAAAGGCCATGAACATTCTGTTCAATGGTGTTGATGCAGACATGTTTGATAACATCATCAACTGTAAGACTGCCAAGGAAGTTTGGGACACAATACAGATAATCTGTGAT
Source organism: Apium graveolens (assembly GCF_009905375.1). Taxonomy (NCBI): domain Eukaryota; kingdom Viridiplantae; phylum Streptophyta; class Magnoliopsida; order Apiales; family Apiaceae; genus Apium; species Apium graveolens. The sequence goes on along the minus strand of NC_133651.1, from coordinate 118,707,346 downwards.
GGTACTGAGCAAGTAAAAGAAAACAAAATGCAGCTCCTGATTCAGCAATATGAGCATTTTCACAATGAAGAGAGTGAGTCACTCACTGACATTTTTAGTAGATTCCAAAAGCTACTAAATGCTCTTATATTGCATGGAAGAGTCTATCAGACTAAAGACTCCAATATGAAATTTCTCAGATCTCTTCCAAAGGAATGGAAACCAATGACAGTCTCATTGAGAAACTCACAAGATTATAAGGAGTTTACTTTGGAGAGACTGTATGGCATTCTGAAGACCTATGAGCTTGAGATAGAACAGGATAAAAGAATGGAGAGAGGAAAGAAGAAAGGAGGATCCATTGCACTAGTGGCTGAACTGGAAAAGGAGAAGTAAGTGAAGATGGAAGCTGTGGAATCAACTTCAAAGGCCTGTGAAAGCAAGGGTAAAGAGCTAGCTGCAGAAAGTGAAGATTCCTTGAGCCAAGATGACATGGAGGACATTGATGAGCAACTAGCATTCCTTTCAAGAAGAGTTGCCAAGCTCAAGTTCAAGAAAAACTTTGGAGCTGCCAAGCCAAATAGAAACATGGTGGATAAATCAAAATTCAAGTGTTTCAAATGTGGCTTGGCAGGGCATTTTGCAAATGAGTGTAGAAAGTCAGATTCCAGTAAGAAAAGATTTGAGTCTATGGATTATAAGCAAAAATACTTTGATCTACTCAAACAGAAGGAAAGGGCTTTTATTACCCAAGAGAATGACTGGGCAGCTGATGGTTTGGATGAAGATGAGGATGTCAGCTTTGTCAATCTAGCCCTTATGGCCAAGTCTGATGAAACAGAGACAAGTTCCTCAAGCAATCAGGTAATCACTACAAACCTTGCACATTTATCTAAAGCTGAGTGTAATGATGCAATAAATGACATGTCTACAGAATTGTATCATTTGCGTGTTACACTTAAGTCCCTCACTAAAGAAAATGCTAAAATCAAAGAAAACAACTTGTTTTTGAGTGAGAGGAATAATGTGCTTGAGTCTCAGTTTGTTGAGTTTGAGAAACTAAAAATTGAGTGTAGAATTGCCAAGGAGGAATTAACCGAGTCCTTGAAAAAGGAAGAAATTTTAAAGAAGCAGCTCGATCGTGAACATGAGGTGATTAAAGCATGGAAAACATCCAGAGATGTTCATGCTCAAATCACCAAGGTTCAAGGAATTGAGTCTTTTTGTGATGAAGCCTGGAAAAAGAATAAGGAGAAACTAGAACCTATTTTGGTAGATGGATTGCTGACAGATGTAGACTCGATGGATGATGAGAACTATCCGTCGGATAACAAAAAGTGTTATCCGTCGAATGATAAAAATCCTCATCCGTCGGCTGTGAGCAAACCCATTAGGAAAGCCAAATTAACCAAGCTAAATGAAAAGTATGGGTCTGTTTCCAAGAACTTTGTTTCAGGAGAGTCAAGTCAAGCCAAGAAAGGGAAGAAGGCTAATGTTGGTCACATGACTGTCAAACAGTTAAGTGACAGACTTGAGAAGATAGAGGTAAAAATAGAGACTAAAAGGAAAAACAATAGGAATGGTAAAGTAGGGATTAACAAACATAATAACTACACACCTGACAAATATGCTCCTAGAAAAATCTGTGTCAAATGTGGTAGTGTAAATCATTTGTCTGTTAATTGCAAATCTGCCATGCCTACTCCCATGTCTGTTCAGCCTCAATTCTCTAACATGAATGCCATGCCTCCCATGCCTGTTAATGCTATGCCTACACAGAACATGAATGCATAGTTTGCTAATATGCCATTTGTACCTAATCCATATTATGCTGCATACAATATGCCTCAAATGCCATTTAGCTTGCCTTACTGGAATAACATGTTTACACCAAGCATGCCATTTCCTGTTATCCATAACATGCATGATAATTCTGTTGCATCTAGTGGTTTCAAAGGCCCAACCCAAATGACTAAGGAAGAATCTGAAATTCCTAAGTCAAATGAGTTAAGACCTAAGAAACAGAAGAAGAAAGCTAACAAGGCAGGACCCAAGGAAACTTGGGTAACAAAATCAACTTGATTTAATTTTGATGTGTGCAGGGAAACAGAAGGAATCTTTGGTACTTGGATAGTGGTTGTTCAAGACACATGACTGGTGATTCTACCCTGCTCACAGAGTTTGAAGAGAGAGCTGGCCCAAGTATCACTTTTGGAGATGACAGTAAAGGTTATACTGTGGGATATGGCTTGATTTCAAAGGACAATGTCATCATTGAAGAGGTTGCCTTAGTGGATGGTCTCAAACACAATCTGCTGAGTATCAGCCAGCTTTGTGATAAAGGCAACTCAGTAACCTTCAACAAAGAAACCTGTGTTGTGATTAATAATCAAAACAACAAAGTGGTTCTCACTGGTGTGAGAAGAGGAAATGTGTATCTAGCTGACTTCAACTCAACTAAATCAGAATCTGTAACTTGTCTTCTCAGTAAAGCAAGTCAAGATAAAAGTTGGCTATGGCACAAGAAGCTATCTCATTTGAACTTCAAGACCATGAATGAGCTGGTAAAGAAAGAGCTAGTTAGAGGCATTTCTATGGTGGAGTTTACAAAGGATGGACTGTGTGATGCCTGCCAAAAAGGGAAGCAGATTAAAGCATCATTCAGGAAGAAACTTGATTCAGCAATTGAAGAGCCTCTACAACTGCTTCACATGGATTTGTTTGGACCAGTCAATATATTGTCAATCTCAAAGAAAAGATTTTGCCTAGTAATTGTAGATGATTTCTCAAAGTTCTCTTGGACCTATTTCCTAAAGTCCAAAGATGAGGCTAGTGAAATCATCATCAATCACATAAGGCAAGTTAACAATCATCCTGATTTCAAAGTTAGAAGAATCAGGAGTGATAATGGAACTGAGTTCAAGAACTATGTCATGAGAGCATTTTGTGAGGAAAATGGAATCTTGCATGAGTTTTCAGTAGCAAGGACTCCACAACAGAATGGAGTAGTGGAAAGAAAGAATAGATCTCTTATTGAAGCTGCAAGGATAATGCTTGAAGAATCAAAACTACCAACATACTTCTGGGCTGAAGCTGTAAACACTGCATGCTACACTCAGAACATCTCTCTGATCAATCAAGCAAGATGCATGACACCTTATCAATTGTTCAAGAATAAGAAGCCAACTCTGAACTTTCTTCATGTCTTTGGCTGTAAATGCTATATTCTGAGAAATCAAACTGATCAAAATGGGAAGTTTGATGCTAAAGCAGATGAAGGAATTTTTGTTGGATAACCTGTTGGTAAAGCATATAGAGTCTACAATCTAAGAACCGACATTGTTGTTGAATCTATACATGTTGTGTTTGATGATAAAAATATTGAAGGACTAAAAGATGGAGATTACCATGAGAGCCTCAAATTCGACAATGTTGAGATGGTCAATGATGAAAGTGATGATGAGAGTGATCAAGAAACAGTGTCTAAGGATAATGCAGACAAATCTACTACAAATAAAGCACAAAACTCAACATCCGTCGAGTTAAATAACGCTTCATCCGTCGGAAGGCAATCTGTATTATCCGTCGGAAGACAACCTGCCTCATCCGTCGGTACTCAAAATTCACCATCCGTCGGGTTATCAAAAGGAGCAGGAAGTCAAGGCAGATCACCCATAGAAAGCACCCCAATCTCAAATCAAAGATCCACAAACTCAGGGGGAGTTTCTAGCAATCAAAACTCAATCACACATCAAGACAACATTGAGGTCTCTTTATCTAGGGCTAATCTACCTTAACCAAGAAAATGGACAAAAGATCACCCCTTTGAACTGATTATTGGTGATGTTTCTTCCAGAGTTCAAACCAGGAGAGCAACTCAAGAAGAATGTCTATACAGCAGCTTCCTGTCTAAGGAAGAACCAAAGAAGGTAGAAGAAGCCTTGTTAGATCCTGATTGGATTTTAGCTATGCAGGAGGAGCTAAACCAATTTGAAAGGAATAAAGTATGGAAGCTGGTACCCAAGCCTACAGGAAAGAATCCAATAGACACCAAATGGGTATTCAGAAACAAGATGGATGAAAATGGCATAGTAGTAAGGAACAAAGCAAGATTGGTTGCTAAAGCCTATTGTCAGCAAGAAGGAATAGATTTTGATGAAACATTTGCTCCTGTTGCAAGACTTGAAGCCATCAGAATCTTCTTAGCCTATGCAGCCCATGCCAATTTCAAGGTCTATCAAATGGATGTCAAAAGTGCCTTTCTGAATGGAGATTTGGAGGAAGAAGTGTATGTAAGTCAACCTCCTGGCTTTGAAGATCCAAATTTCCCAGAGTATGTCTATTATCTACTGAAAGCACTTTATGGACTGAAGCAAGCACCTAGAGCCTGGTATGACACTTTATCAAAGTTCCTTTTGGAAAATCACTTCACAAGAGGTACTGTAGATAAAACTTTATTTTTCAGAAATGTGAATGACTCTAGCATACTTGTTCAAATTTATGTAGATGACATTATTTTTGGCTCTACAGATGAGAAACTTTGTAAAAAGTTTGCCAAACTGATGCAAAGCAAGTATGAAATGAGTATGATGGGAGAACTAACTTACTTTCTTGGTTTACAAGTTAAGCAAGTTAGTGATGAAATATTCATTAGTCAAACTAAATATATTTTTGATCTTTTAAAGAAGTTTGATCTAATGGATTGCACATCTGCAAAAACTCCCATGGCCACTGCAACTAAGCTTGAACTAAACACTACTGAAAAGTCTGTGGATATTTCAAGTTATAGAGGCATGGTTGGCTCACTTCTGTACTTAACAACTAGTAGGCCAGATATAATGTTTGCTACATGTTTGTGTGCTAGATTTCAGGCTGATCCTAGAGAGTCTCATTTGATAGCTATTAAGAGAATCTTCAGATATCTCAAAGGAACACCAAACCTTGGCATTTGGTATCCTAGAGATTCTGGCTTTGATCTAACTGGTTATTCAGATGCAGATTATGCAGGTTGCAGAATTGATAGAAAAAGCACAATAAGAACCTGTCAATTTTTAGGAGACAAGCTTGTGTCCTGGTTCAGTAAAAAGCAAAATTCAGTCTCTACTTCTACAGCTGAAGCTGAATATGTTGCTGCTGGTAGTTGCTGTGCACAGATTTTATGGATGAAAAATCAATTGCTAGACTATGGTTTGTAAGTTGAAAGGATTCCTATTTTCTGTGACAACACAAGTGCAATTGCCATCACTGAAAATCCAGTGCAACATTCAAGGACAAAGCATATAGACATCAAGTACCATTTCATAAGGGAACATGTAATGAATGGTACTGTAGAGTTACATTTTGTTCCAAGTGAGAAGCAACTTGCAGATATTTTTACCAAGCCACTGGATGAATCCACCTTTTCTAGGTTGGTAAGTGAGTTAGGTATGCTTAATTACTCTTAAATTTATCTGAATTATTTTGCAAGTTGAAAAGTAGCCATAAATTTAACTGATTTTTAGTCTTGGATGAAAATTTTGGCTAAGTCAAAATTTGCATCTCGACGGATGACCATTATCCATCGAGTTGAGTCATCCGTCGATATACAAATTGTAAATAAAAATCAATTACTTTTCTGGAGTATTTTAAAGCTCGACGGATATCAACTTATCCTCATCCGTCGAAGTGTCTAAATCTTAACCGTTAATTCCCTGAACATTATCCATCGAGTATACTTACAGTTTGTAAGCATTACACGACGGATAATGGGTGGAATTTTTACAGTTTATTTTAAAACGGCTATTTTAGACAATTTCTATTGGGTAATTTACTTCTCTTTATAATTTTTATCAGTTGATTTTGAGTAAAGTATAAAAGCTTATTTCATTCTAATCATTTTCTTTTATCATTCTCAAATTCAACTGTGTTACTTCATTCTCTCTCAAGCAAAAATCCTCTTTCTCTTCAAGCTTTTCTTCTCTAACAATGGAACCCGTAGTTAAGATCATGTCACAGACTGGGTTCATCTATGAGAAGAACAACTTCACTGCCTTGGTCAATAAGGGGATTCAACAATCTGAAGACTATCATAAGATGATGGACTTTGTGAACAACTGCAAGTTAAGTTTTGCCATGCTGGAATCACCCACAATTTATTGTGAAGTTGTTGAGGAGATGTGGACAACAGCAATCTATAACTCTACTGACAAAACCATCACTCTAACCATCAAAGGTAATGATTTCTGTATCAATAGTGATGTCATAAAAGCATGTTTCAAGATTCCTGATGATAATGTAACTGCACCACACACTGACACTGATATTGTCAATATGCTCAATTCCATTCATTATGCACTTCCTACTGCAAAACTGAGTGAAATTAGAAGACTAGGTCTTATGAAGGAATGGAGTTACTTGTGTGATGTAGTAACTAAAGTCTTTTCTGGAAAAATCAGTAATTTTGATTCTGTGAACATTTCCATGCTTAACATGCTATACATGCTAGTTACAGACAAATATTACAATTTCAGTGACCTTGTTGTGTATGAGTTAGGTTTTAAACTAGGTGATTTAGCCAAAAGAGGAAAGAATATTTACTATGCTAGATTTTTTATGCTTTTGGCTAACCATCTTTGTCAAGAGATTGAACTTGAGAACCCAAACAACAAATTAGCTTGTTGGGTTCAAGAGCGAAGAATCATTGCAGACTTGAACAGAGCCAACCATCACAAGGATGTGCCAATGTTCTATTTTCCTGTAATGCTGACACCTTAGGTAAGTGAGGTAAGTTCATCCAGACCCTCAACTATTCCAATCTCTTCTATTTATTTGACTTCAGGCATAGCTATGGCAACTGTGACAATGACCAAACAGTTGCCTACCAAAGCTGCCAAAACAACTGCAATTTCTAAATCCAAATCAAAGAAAACCCCCTCTGATATCTCTCAAAAGGTACCAGTTCAAAAATCTTCCAAAGCCAAAGAGGGGAGTGTGAAGGAGGGTAAGATAGGTGAGGGAAGGGGTGAACATCAAAGAAACCCCAAGGATAAGGTTGGAGAGTTGAGTAAATCCCAGCCTAGCCACACTGCAGTTTCCCAATAAACTGTAGTGCTTAAAAAGGACAAAAGCTCACTTCTAGCTACATCCTCCCAAAAGGATGTGGCTATTGAACAAAGCTCTCATCCAAGAGCACAGGCCAAGAGGGTTAGGGACACAAGCTCACACCAAACTTACACTAGAAAGAAGAAATCCAAAACAACTGGGGATGCACAGGGCACACACTTATTGTAAACTGGTGCTAAAGACACAGTCCCTGCACCTTCTCAAATTCAGATTGATGTGGCTCCAATAAATGTGGAGTCACAGCCAAAATCTTTCATAATAGAAGCCACAGAAACACAATACTCACCAACTAACTCACTGGAAGTGGACATAATAAACACTTCAATTCCTGATTCCCCTTCTTTAACTCCGTTGGGGAAGCCAAAATCTAGTGCAAGTGAGCATCATCTTTTAGATGATTTGTTGGCTCACTTGCCAATTCTTTCTGATTCTATTGTGACATCTGTGCCTCAAATAACTTCAATCAACACAGAGTCAACAATAGTTTCTCTTCCCACCTCATTCATTTCTACTCTCTCGATGGATATGACTCATCCGTCGAGTAGTGATTGTATCCCGATGGATAAGCTTAACAGCAGTTATCCGTCGGATAGCTTTACCACTCACCCGACGGATATCACTTATCCGTCGAGTGTCTCTGCACAACTTCAAACTTCAATAATTTCAAGTGCAGAAGATTTGGTGGTAATACAATCACTCTTAGGACTGAGAGAGGAGAGTGCATTGAGTGAGAGGATGGGTTGCTCCCAGGCAAAAGGAGAGGAAAATAGTGAATCTCAGCAATCCATTCATTCAGGATTGGAAAAAGTGAGTGAGAGGAGTCCCACCTTAGTAGGTGAAGGTGAGGGTGTGAGGGTGGGGAGCCAGGGTGAGACCCTGATGCAACAAAAGAGAGAATATGAGAGAAAGGTAGGTACTGGAGAAATAAGGATGGAACCAGCCATTGCTAGTGAGTCAATGATTGTGGATGATGCTGAAAAGGAAAGATAATTTCAGCAACATTACAAAGCTGTAATTGATAACATTTCCTTGGATGCTGCCACTTTTACTCACCCTGTTTCAGCCGATCAACGGTTGGCTGCTCAGGGCAATGTGGAGGCAGAGCAGACTTTGAATTTAGTGCACACCACAGAATCTCTTCAAAGAGATAAAGCTGCTGTGAACGAAATGCCTTCTCAAGCTGGAGAGCCATCTGAAGAATTTGGAGTAAATTCTGATGATGATGACTCTGGTTCTTTGGATGGAAGCATGAACTTAGGGGGAGCTGAAGGCCCAAGTTCTGCTTTAAGTTTACCTAAATGGTCATGGGCAAAGGAATTTTCACCAGGGCAATTTGAGGTGTCTTTGGTAAAAAAAATAATAGCTATTCAACAGGCCCTTCAGGAAGCTTCAGATGCTGGTACCAAGGCTGTTCTTCAAGCTCACCTAGACTCTTTACATTTAATGAAGATCCAACACTCAAGACATAATCTCAGTGTGGATGAATTGAAAAAGGATATAGCTGACTTAAAGACATATAACTCTGAGAAGCTGGATTCAATAATGCCATATGGTACCATGCATGATCTATTACTAAGATTAAGGAGAGAATCAGATTCTGATAAGAAGATAGCCAAGCTGGAGAACAGAGTTCAGGTTATTGAGAATTCAGTGGCTCTACTTCTTCAAAATCAACAGACTCAGAAAAATCTTCTTATGCAACTGGCTAAAGCACAAGGCCTAACTCCTCCACTTGATGATAACAAAAAGGGGGAGAGAGAATCAAGTAAGGGGGAGAAAGAATCAAGTAAGGGGGAGAAAGGACCAACTGAGGGGGAAAAACTTCTAGTTCAAATCAACAAAGTAATTGTACCTTCAATTACTATCTCCAAGCCACCAGTTGCAGATGGTATAGATCTTATAAATGCAGCAGCAGCAAATTTGAAAGATGCTGATAAATGAGAGTTGACTCTGATCAACTGGAAAAAGATTGATGAGGAAATACAGAAAAAGTTTCAATTAGTCAAGGAACCAGATCAGTCAGCCATCCATCACTCTCATGTCAAGCCAATCAATGTGAATGAGATGAGCATGAACTATCTGGAGAAAGGACAATCTTCCTGCATCAAGACTATAAAGGCTGAGATAATTCTTAAACCAAGGGCAAACTATCCAAAGTTATCTTTGAAGAACCCTATTGATTCTGTGTATGAGACAACCAAGCCTGATGAAAAGAAGCTTCTGTCAAGATCTATTCTCCTCTACAAAGATCCAGCTGATTCAGCCTCAAGAAAGAGAATTGCAAAGATATTCAGAAATGGGAAGGAAATTTGTGTGATAGCTGGACATCCACAATTTGCTCATGCAAAGGAAGAAGAAAAATCCAGATTGAAGCAGGAAAAGAGGCAAGCTACTCTAGATGCAAAGAAGTCTAAACAAAAGAAAGAACAGTTTGCTATCTTGGCCAAGCTACAGGCTGTGAATTCTTCTCAACAAATTCCCTCTCAACCATCTCAAGCTACTGAATCAGAGAAGAAGATTGAAGAACAGAAGAAATCCCCAAGAAAGAAAGAACTGGCTAAAAGAACAAAAAGAAAGTTGGATGTTGTTGACAAGGAATTGGAAGATCAATTTCCAAAGGAATCCACTCAAGCTGAAACTAAAGCATCAAAGCCCTCTGTGGTAATTGAAGACATAAGGGTGGTGGACCCCTACAGGAACATACATGGAGAGCCTATTGTGCCAAAGGATGAGCCAATAAAGTGGGATAAATTACCAATTCCTGACTTCAACTTGCCAATTCTTACTAAGCCAAGAAGGACAAAATCAAGGGCAGTCAAGAAAGTGAAGCTGTCACCTCTCAAATCCAAGTCAGTAGTCAAAGCTCAACCCAAGGTCAACAGGGGAGACTACTTGTACTTGTGTGACATCAAAGAATTCTCAGATCTAAACCTTTATCTGGAGGATCTGGATGAGGTAAGGGCAATTGATGCATACAGAAACCTACCTGAAAGGTTGGTGTTCAAGTACAAAGGGGGAAGGGAGATTCAGTGGCCTCTTCACAGGATACTTCAAGAAAGCCAAGCTGTGTTGATCAAAGTCTATTCATCCTTCAAGAAAAACTTTGGGTTTAATGTAACTGCAAGAAGATTAGTATTGAAGAAGATTGAAGAACTAAGGAGTGTTAGAGCCAAAGATGCACTACCCAAAACTCTTATCATCCCATACACAGGGAGAAGAGTGCATCTAAGGCCCTACTGGCTGATGGAATTCATGGATGACAAGGGTGTGAGAAGATTCTTCAGATTAGAATACCAATTGAGTATCTCTAGCAATGAGACTCTCTTGGAAATGCAAGAAATGTTAGATCTCTCAGAATCTGATGAATTAGAATTCCACAAACAGCTCCAGAATCAAATTGAAGAAAACAACAGAAAGCTTGGAAGAAGATCCAGACCTTCAAGAAACTAGAAAAAATCTGCTCAGACTAAAGGAGCATCTTGAACTGACTGTGAGCCAAACCTTGTGCATTTTTGTTTAAATTGAAGCACTTTCAGTTTTATCTACTTATCTTTAAAGATATATGTTTAGGATGTTTTGTTATCATCAAGTATCTCTTAATTTATGGCTACAATTCCAGTAGACATAAATTGGGGGAGATTGTTGTGAATATGTTGTGTACTTGATGATTACCTAAACAAAACATCTAAGTAGATTTTACTTAGTGAAATAAAGTAGCACTCGACGGATAAGAATTATAGTCTCGACGGATAACTCATTATAGTCCCGACGGATGATTAACTTATTATCCATCGAGTGAGTAGCTTATATAATAATAAGTTTGTAGCACAGTGTTGTATGCACCTTTGTATAAAATCTGGAGTAGCATATAAGTCATGTTGACTTTAACTAGATATGCAGAATAGGTTGATTAACTGTACATAAGCAATGTCTTGTAATTCTGTATAAGTGAAATGAAGTCAAGTGCCAAAATAGCTACCAACGGATGATTAACAAAGCTTCGACGGATGACCAAAATAGCTACCAATGGATGCTTAACAAAGCTTCGACGGATGATCAAATGACTATCAACGGATGTTTGACATAGCAGTCGACAGATGATCAATTAAGTCATCGACGGATGATCTGAAAGTCGACAGATGATCACATCAAGATTCAAACATCAGTTGAACAGTGAAAGCTGACACACAGCCGTTGAGTTGGATACAAATACACTGTGGAAGCCCATTAACTGGGTAATAGAGGACGAAAAGTAGCAAAGATCAAGACTGTTAGATTTCATATTTGTTCAGTTCTTTTGACTTTGTAATCTTGGTAATATATAAACCAAGAGAGTAGCAAATAGAAAAATGACTGAGATAGCTAAGAAACAACAACCGAGAAATCTTTGTAAGCACTATCTTTAGCATTTCCTGTGTTCTTAGCAGTTCTATTTTGTAAGCAGCTGTGAGTATTTCTGCACACAGAGTCCTCTCGATATATTAAATATATCTCTGGTGGAATTATTTAAATCCACCAGAAAGTTTTTAAAGACTTGTTTTTTAATTACTTATGTTTTGATTCATTCAAGTTTACATTCCGCATTGTGCTAATCAAAACAAATATATCCATAATCGAGTTGAACATTTTTATTTCAAGAAAAAGGTTCAAGAATTTCATTCAACCCCCCTTCTGTAATTCTTGCTATATTGTTAAGGGACTAACACATACACATACATGAACCTATGCTAGCATGGCAAGTTCTAAACCTCAAGATCCACCGTCGCTTCACAAGAGATTAACACCCTATCTTATATGTTCGCGACGCACATAAGACGAATAAGCACAACCAATACTAGATATCATACAATCATCACACACTAAGGTATTAAACAACTAACTAAAGAATTCCATAGTAAATCCGTTATGACCCCATGATCACGATTAGCCCATGATTGCACTCATCGTCACCATGAGTTCATATGAAAACATGATAATAACACACGAGAATAACTAAATAAACTACTTATATTAAACCAGAGTACGTCACAAGAGTAAATAGGTTCAAAGTAAAGAAAACTAGCATCCCCTGTTACAACAAAATAAAGAATCACAAGAAACTATGCTTCCTCTTCGTTGTGGTGTGCTAAAACGGTCTTCTTCCTTATCTCCTTGCTCCTCGATTGATACTATGATTCAACACACGTGAAGCGTATCTGAAAACTAATTATATATGAGTCCCACAGAACCCAGCTATCTCAGAAGTCAGAAGCTCAACAGAATTAGGAGTCTAAAAATAATTATTTTAATTTACGTCCCTGAGCGGCCGCTCAGCAATCCTGAGCGGGTGCTCAACTTCCTGAGCGGTCGCTCAGCAGAGCTGAGCGGGCGCTCAGAACCTTTCTGGAAAATTCATTTCTCTGCTCCCGTTCTTCGCTGTATTCTGCTCCTAACTTCCCACTTGCAATGCCAAGCACATACTAAGGCTTATTCTTGATGAAATCTCTCCACAAATGCAAGTAATACCCTGAAATGCACAAACACTAGAAAAACGCATCAAATACGCAAAATACTTGATTTCAAGACATCAATTTAAGCTATTATAAGACATTCTAAGTGGTATAAAATGCCACTTATCAATGAAATGCCTATAAAAACCCGCATGCCCAAGAAAACTACGAATTCCCTTAACAGAAATAGGTGGAGGAAGATTCTCAATGACCCCCACCTTGGCTTTGTCCACCTCAAGACTCTTACTAGAAACTTTGTGCCCAAGAATAATGCCCTATCACACCATAAAGTGACATTTCTCCCAATTGAGAACCAAATTGGTCTCAACACACCTCTTGAGAATGTGTCCAAGATTTTGCAAGCATTCATCAAAAGAATCGCTAAATATAGAGAAGTCGTCCATGAACATCTCCACATTCTGGCCAATCATATCAAAAAAAATGGCCATCATACATCTCTGAAATGTGGCTGGTGCACCATACAGACCAAACAAAAATCGTCTAAAGGTGAAAGTACCCAATGGACAAGTGAAGGTAGTCTTCTCCTGATCTTCTGGAGCGATACAAATCTGACTGTAACCCGAATAGCCATCAAGAAGATAGTAGTACTCATGACCATCCAATCTATCAAGCATCTGGTCAATGAAGGGCAAAGGAAAGTGATCCTTCCTAGTGGCCTTGTTCAGCTTCCTGTAGTCCATGCAAACTCTCCACCCCATGACTGATCTTGTAGGAATAAGCTCATTCTTCTCATTTGCTACCACAGTAATTTCACCTTTCTTTGGCACACATTGAACCAGGCTTACCCATGAACTGTCAGAAATAGGATAGATGATCCTTGCATCTAGCCACTTAAGAATTGTTTTCTTCACTACTTCCTTCATGATCAGATTAAGTCTTCTTTGTTGCTCTACCGTAGGCTTGTTACCTTCCTCTAGCAGAATTTTATGTATGCAATAAGAAGGGCTGATTCCCTTGATATCTGCTATAGTCCAACCAATTGCCAATTTGAACTCTCTTAGAAGCCTCAGGAGCTTTTCCTCGTCACTACCTGAAAGGTCAGATACAATAATACCAGGAAAAGTAGATGCATCACCTAAAAACGCATACCTCAAATGCTCAGGTAGAGGCTTAAGCTCAAGAGTGTGAGCTTCCTCAATAGATGGCTTGAGGCATTTAGGAGCTTTGTTCAATTCCTCCATTCCAAGAGATTTAAAAGGCATTTCAATCTTCCTTTTCCAGGGAGAAGCATTCAGATATTGCAATTGTTCCTCACCTTCATCATCTTCACTATCTGAATTTCCTAATAAGGCTTTTTCTAAGGCATCAAACCTTAGCAATTGATCAAGTTCTGAAGTAACCATAGAATCGACCAACTCCACCTTTAAGCACTCCTCATTTTCCGTAGGAAATTTCAGAGCATTAAACACATTAAAAGTTACATCCTGATCCAGCACGCGCATTATGAGCTCACCCTTCTGCACATCTATCAAGGTTCGGCCAGTTGCCAAGAAAGGTCTTCCCAAGATTATGGGAATCTTCTTATCCTCCTCGAAATCAAGAATGACGAAATCAGCAGGGAAGATGAGTTTATCAACCTTGACCAAGACATTCTCCACAATACATCACGGATATGTAATAGAACGGTCGGCTAACTACAAGGTCATATAAGTCGGTTTTGGATCAGGTAAGTCCAACTGCTTAAGATTGACAAAGGCATCAGATTGATGCTAACTCCCAAGTCACATACGCATCTGTCAAAAGACACTTTTCCAATAGTACACGGAATAGTGAAGATTCCTGGATCTTTAAGCTTCGGAGGTAACTTCTATTACATCATATCACTGCATTTCTCTGTGAGAGCGACAGACTCTAAATCATCTAGCTTTACTTTTCGAGAGAGAATACCTTTCATAAACTTTTCCTAACTAGGCATCTGCTCAAGAGCCTCAGCGAAAGGTATGCTGATATGAAGTTTCTTGAACATCTCCAGAAACTTCTTAAATTACTTATCAAGCTTTTTCTTTTGCAGCCGCTTAGGAAAAGGCGATGGAGTATAGATCTGTTTCTCCCCTGTATTACCCTCAGGAGGAGTGTGCTCAACAGTAGTCTTCCTTGGTTCCATTTCTACTTCCTGCTGCTCTACCTCTTTCTCAGCCCCATCTTCTTTAGTCAACACTTGAGTTTATTCGGGATTCGCAACCTTTCCAGACCTCAAAGTGATTGCCTTTACTTGCTCCTTAGCTTCCTTCCTTTCTGGCACTTCAGTGTCACTAGGTAGAGTACCAGATTGACGATTTAGCAAGACATTGGAAATTTGCCCAATTTGATTTTCCAAGGTCTTGATAGAAATAGCTTGACTCTTGTACATTAGCTTCAACTCCTCTAATTCAAAATTTTCATTAGCTTGTTGCAGCTGAAGTTGCTGTCTCGGTGCATATTGCGGTTCTTGATAACCAGGGGGGTTGTACTGCTTAGCTGGATACTGCTGATAAGGCTGTTGAACCATATTTTGAGTGTTGCTCCAACTGAAATTAGGATGATTGCGGTTGTTGGGATGATAAGTGGCTGGTACAGGTTGTTGCGAATGCTGAAAGTTGCTCACGAACTGAGCTGATTCACTAGAAATTGCGCACTAATCAGTCTCATGGGCACCAACACAAAGCTCATAAATACTAGCGATTTGATTAACTCCATAATTAGCCAAAGTGTCCACCTTCATCGTCAAAGCCTTAAGTTGGGCAGCTATAGCAGTTGCTGCATCCAACTCCAGAATTCCTGCTACCTTTCCCTGAGTCAGTCTCTGGGAAGGATTCTGGTACTCATTATCAGCCATCAGTTCAATAAGTTCATAAGCTTCATCATAGCTTTTAGCCCACAAGGCTCCTCCTGATGTTGCATCAAGCATGGGTCTAGAAGTAGCACCCAATACATTGTAGAAACAGTTAATAATTATCCAATGAGGCATGCCATGGTGTGGGAACTTCCTTAGCATCTCCTTATATCGATCCCAAGCCTCACACAGAGATTCACCAATTTGCTTAGCAAAATGAGTAAGAGCCTTTCTGATTGCAGCAGTCTTCGCCATAGGGAAGAATTTAGTGAGAAATTTTTGAGCAAGATCTTCCCAAGTGGTGATAGATCCTGCTGGTAGAGAATGTAACCAGCACTTAGCTTTTTCCCTCAGAGAGAATGGGAAGAGTCGCAGCTTGATAGCATTTTCAGTCACATCATTAAACTTGAATGTATCGCAGATCTCGATGAAATCCCTAATGTGCAAGTTGGGGTCTTCAGTAGGAGAACCCCCAAACTGAACTGAGTTATGTATCATCTGAATCGTGCTTGACTTGATCTCAAAAGTGTTAGCCCTGATGGCTGGCCTGATGATGCTTGACTGAATATTATTGATCTTAGGCTGAGAATAGTCCATCAAAGCTTTAGGATTTTCTTCTTGATCACCCATCTCTACTAAAACTGGGTCCTCGACTTTCTCTTCTTATTCTACCTTCTTTTCTTCTTCAGAAACTTCCTTTCGAACCACCACAACTTTTTCCTCGGCTTTATCCAGTGTTCTCTTACGAGTACGCGAACACGTATACATACACCCTCGCTAGAGTACCTGAAAAAAGACAAGGAAACAAATAAGCAACAATGTCCGAGTCAATGAACTTTAACGACCACTGATGGAAAATACATAAACTAAAAATTAACACCGCAGTCCCCGGAAGCGGCGCCAAAAACTTGTTAGTCGCTAAATAGGCGCTAATAATACACACAAGTATACGCGTTCGCAAGTAATATATAATTTTTCTAGTTCATTCCCACAGAGACTGACTTGGTTAACTAATTAATTTATGCACTTAAGCAACAATGTATGGTTATTATTCAATGCTAAGATGATAACAAATTGAGGTTGTTTATAACTAATAATTAAACTAACAATTATAACTAAGAGAATAAGAATGATTGAATTAATATATATGACATACATGGGATTCTAACTTCATTAAATACTTCATTCAATAGCCTTATTATTCTTAACCTTAGCATGTAATGGTGATGACACTAATCAGATAATACGAAACTGATAAATTCCAACTTTCGTTGCACGAGTACCATACTACCAGACATCCATAAAAGAGATAAAAGCTGAATAGACACCAATTATATTGAGACACTATATGTCTATAGAATTTGAAAACGTAACGGTTTAAGCACAAGTTATCTATCTTGGTTACATAGGGCAAGTAAGATGGTTAAAATTACCTACAAATCATGCATATAAATATATGAACCTATACTAGTATGGCAAGTTCTAAATCCTTAAATTTACTTTCGCTTCATTAAAGATTAACACACTATCTTATAAGTTCGCGACGCTCATAAGATGAACACGCACAACCAATACTAGGTTATCATATAATCTCCACATACTAAGGCATCGAAATAAATCAACTAAATAAATCCATAAATAAATCCGTTAGAACCCCACGATAACGATTAGCCAATAATCGGACTCATCATCAACGTGGGTTCGAATGAAAGCATGGTAAAACAAACAAATTCTTTATAACGAATAAATAAAACCAAGCTAACACAAGAGTATAGGTTCAACAAAACAAGAAACGAGCATCCAAGATTACAACACAAAACAAAGATTCACAAGAATAAACTAGATTGTCTTCGCCTTTGTTGAATTGTGCTATAGGTCTCTTGTCATCTTCTCCTTGCGCTCTGTTACGTCTCAGACTTGATTAGCTATAAAAACAACCTAAAGTTGTTTATATAGCAGCCCCATGCAATCTACAAGTCCTCCAATTGTAATTATAAAAGAATCAGGATTCTCTGATTTCGCACCAGCGCGGGCGCGCGCTATCACTGCGCGGGCGCGCGCTTGACCAGGGCGGACGCGCCGTACTTTTGGAAAAACTTTAGTTTTTCTTCTGTTCCTTGCTGCTTCGAGCCAGCTTTCCGCGAGCTTTTATTTCAACACCACCTTGACACCAAATTAGCATCAAAACAATGCTAATTCACCTGATTACCTAGATAATGCCTGAAATACAAAAACACTAGAAAACACGTCAAAACACTTAACAACTTGAGTAAAAATGCATCAATTCAAAGCTTATTAGAGCATTATAAAGTGTCATAAATTCCACTCAACACGCAGCTTGACCCACTTCTTGACTACTCGGGTTCTAACGGGTTTCATTCTCAACCTTAACTGAAAAACAAGGTGAACACCAATAATAGGGGTGAGCCAGAATTGCTCAACAATCCTGCAACAATATATATATAATGTAAAGAGAGAAGGATAAATAAACGGGTAATATGCTGGTTTGAACAAGCATCTGTTTCTGTAAAGAACAATGTATGCCATTACTGGCAAGTACCAAATGAACGAGACTGGATACAAGAACCAATATATGCACTATAACCTGCTGATCAGTCAGGATATAGCACGGATCTATACCCAACTATATAGACCCCACCAACATATAGGGTACCCAGGCACTATGGCCTAATAATTAAGGGTCCGGTTCATACCCGGCCTGTATCGTAACCATCCAGTCCATAGCTTAGCATCCAGAATAATCGGTATGCTTTCGATGTATCTCAACATCGGAATATATCAGAGTATATGTATATGAGTATATGTAATTATTGGAATATGAATAGAGGATTCAATAAATTAGGAGAAATTAAGAATTGAAATGAAATAGAAACAAAGGATTAATATATGTGTATCAGTGTTTGTGAACAAGAATTATCAAGGTGTAGCTGTCATGGAAAGTAGGAAGTGATTCACTATTCTGAACTTAGAATAGGGGAAAAACTTGCCTGGTATACACTTCACCTAGAATAAGTCACAACCTTCTATCTCCGGCTTGATTCGCCTTGCTGGTGCTGAATCTATCAAGGAAAGATACTTGTTTAGCTGACTTACATCGTACGCAATTTCAGATTGATACCACGTAGTCCTTATCATCCACCCATACGATATTATCCGACTCGTATATAATTATCTAACACATAAGTTCACATAATCACGTAAATCACATAGCACATAAGGCACATAATTAATTTAGACTTATAAATATTTTTTTAGAAACGATACTAGACCTATATTCGTATTAACAAACAATATCTGAATCGATTCCTATTTTCTATGGGATTCATTGGACTCGTTTTTATCAATATTAGGGTCTACAAACAAATAAGTATCATAATCTGACTCACTTTTGAAAGAAATTATAATTTATAACTATTTTTAATGAAATCGGGTCATTTTTTTGAGTTTAAGGGTCTTCATTTCACTTAAATCGGATAGACGGTTTAATTATTATACAATAAACAAGATTTAATTAATTATAAATCAATTATAATTAATTAATCACAATTAATTAAACCTTAAATATATTTTTAAACAATTAATTAAGAATTATCTTATTTTAAAATAATTATTCCCTAATTTTTGGAATTAATTACAATTTATTAAAAATTCTCTATTTAAATTGATTACTTATAATTAATTAATCGATACGTATAGATATTACATAATCTGGACATACGTAAATAAGTAAATCGATACTCGCACGTCAAATTCCTAAAATTCGGAATGCTACTCGAATAATTACGAGTCACTCGCTTGAATTGATCAATTATCGAACCATTAATCGATTTAATTAATTAAACTCAATTTTTGAATAATTAACTAATTAATAAATAATAAATAATTAAGTAAAAAATAGATAAATAAATAAATAATTATATTTTCGAATTTTTAAATTAATAAAAAATTTAGAAATTATTTACAAAATAATTCAGATTTTTAATCTAATTGTTTTATTTGATTTTATAATTTACAAAAACAAATTTTTGTTTTTATAAAAATAGAAGTAAATAATTAAAATACAGAAACAAAAATCAGGAAAATGAATTGGGGTTTTCAGGATCAAACCCGGGTCGATTTCCGGATTGGAACCGGGTCGAACCCGGGTCGACCAAGAACATCTCCGACAACGACGCAGGTGAATTTTCCGGCATATCGAACGACGGTTAAACACGTGATTTCTGGCTAATTCCTTCTGCGTTCTCATTTCACAGCAGCCCAGGACCACTCCTCCTCTGTCCTCGTCGTGGTTGAAGCCGGCGAAACCGAGAAACGTCGCCGACAACGGCGGTTTCCAGCGAGCTTGGTTCGTGGTCAAAACGGAACCTTTTGGTTGGATTCAAGCATCAATTTCATTCAAAATCTCCCCAGAAATTCAACCATAATATCACCCAATCCTAATAACCCCTACAACGAATTCTCTGACCAAATCAAAGGATTTTCCGACCAAATTCAAATTAGCTATTTTGTACATGAAAATTCACAAACAATATCTTAAAATAAAGCTTATAACTTCCATAATCTAATCCCTATAACCAAAACAACCTCAGATTCATGTAAAATCAAAAATGAATTAATTAATAATTGTATAAACCCTAGAATAAGAACAACTAATTATAGCAATCGTTTGATGAATTGAATAACACAAATAAATTGTAAACAAGCATCTAAAGCTATCCCAAGCATCAATTTCATCCCATAACCCCACAATAAAAAACCCCCAATTTCAGTTCATGAATCCTAAATTACGAATTAAAAATCTAAGCAACAAAACATGAAATTGATGGTATGAGCAGAAAGTAGAGATTATAAGCTTCGTTTTGGTTACTCACATGATCAATTTGGATAACAGAATCAAAGTCAAATCTGGGGTTGAATTCTTGAGTTGTTCTTCACCAACACTAATATTTTCTTGATTTTTATGATTTTTTATAATTAATTAATAAATAATTAGCTATTTATACTAGTAAAAATAATACCCCTAAATAAAATTAAGGCCCTAATCATACATCTAATAAAATTAATTGGGCCCAATTTTTATAATTTTTGGGTATTAATTATGAATTTTTAAATATCCAATAAATACAAAATATATGCTAAAAATTCCCAAAAATTGTGAATAATACAAAAATGCAAAGAAAAATGATATTTGATAATTTCATGATCCTACAAAAATAAAAATGTGATTTTTGTGGGGTTTTTGACACCCGAAGGGGCCTGGAAAAGTCATTTTTCGCGAAACAGGTAAATTTGTAAAACGTCTAGATGTTCAGAATATCGATATGGAATAGGCCATACTTGGCAAAATAGGGCAAATCATTTTGTTTGAAATATTGGCTTTTAAAACACTGTTTAGTCTGTACGGATTTTGATATAAAATAGTCAACTTACGATAAAATACTCGATAAATACCTGAAACACATTCTGATCGAAACAGATAACACGTAGCACATAGCAATTAGGGTTTTATGACTCAACACACTTACTTACATAATAATACACATAAATCACCTTTATTAAGATATAATACAAACGTAATTTCTCGGTCGTTACAAAAGCCAGACCTCTAATGATGAGCCAAGATCCCAGACTCCAGTTACCTCAACAAGTGAGCAAAGAAACAATGATTTATAGGAACAAGTCATACTGGAATTGGAAGAAGATGAGTTCTACACCTTGGATGAACTTGATGAACTAGATCAGTCAATGGCCTATTTGGAAAGAAAGTTTCTAACATTAAAGTAAATAAGCCAAGATTCTTCAAGGGTAAAGGACAATAATTCAACAAAGACAACAGCTGGAAAGGAAAAGGGAAGTACACATTTGATAGCAAAAATAGTTACAAAACTGAATCTGTTGATAGATCAAAAATAAAGTTCTATAACTGTGATGAGCTAGGCCATTTTGCTACAGAATGCAGGAAACCCAAGAAAGCAAAGAAAGACAAAGCTTATCTTGAACTTGAGGCAAAGTATGAAGCTCTTCTGAAGAAACAACAAAGCAAAGCCTATATTGCAGAGGAAAAGAGTTAGGATGATTCTGATAATGATGAAGATGAGGAAGTTGGAAATTATGCACTTATGTCCTTGGAGCAAGGACAGTCATCCTCATCAAAAATACATGTACCAACTCTTACCACCATTGATTTAAATTTGAGTCAATATAAAGAAACTGTTGAAAAGATGATCACAGAAATGTTTCACATTTATACAAGTATGGTTGCTGCCAATGAAGAGGTTAGCAGACTGACAAAGATAAATGAGAAGCTTGAAAATGAGAAACAAGAAACTGAATTGTTGATGGTAGAGCTTGAAGCTGTGAAACGAGAAAATGCATATCTAAAGAACAAGCTCAAGTGTGCAAATGAGATTGAAGCCATGTTAAGGGAAAAGTTAGAAAAGAATGAAGTCAAATTAAAATCTTTCAGAAATGCATCGGAGTTGGTTGGACAATACCATGAGAAGAACACGTCATGTGCAAATTGTAATAACCTCAATTTTTGGAATTTTTGAAACACTAATGAATAGTAACTTTTGTTGATGATGCTGATTATGGAAAATTATCAGACCACGTTATATAGGAGTACTGTTATGGAAATTCTAAGATCGTATTAGTATTCCATAAAGTAAATGAGTGTATGTAAAGGTCGTCAGAATTCGGATTCGAAAACTTTGGTTTTTCCCGAAAATCCACCAGATACCGAAAGAATTGAATATAAGGTAACATGATTAAAAGGATTTAAATTCCAGGATTATAAGAGAGGATAAAAAAAAGGAATATAAAATATTGAGAAAGGTTTAGGGGAACCCAAGTAATAAGAACCCGAATATGATCCCTCAAATGATCAACGAGAACGAGAGTTAAGCGAACCGTAAAACAGATAAACGACCAAGGGATAAGCACATACAAGTAGAATGGGAAGGAAGCTTCCAAGAGAAGCGAAAACATGTGGTTAAAAGAGAAGGTGACATCATCACACCATGAGGATTGGACAAATGGCAAGATGATGCAAGCAATTTGTAAGATATTTAACCAAGGATTGATATCAACCAAGCATTTTTATGCACAAAGATCAATAAAACAAAGCAAGCTTCTCCCCCCCATTTCATCTTCTTCACTTCGATTTTTTCATCAAAATGGTGAATTAGAAATTCAAAACACAAGCTATACTCCATGGAAAATTATAAGGTTTGTTTCTTTGGATCCTATATTTCATAACTAAGAAGAGCAAGTAGTTTGAGTGCTTGAATCAAAGGTTTTCTATCTCAAACAAATCATTTTAGTGGAGGGTGAATAGTAACCAAGTTAGTTGTGTTTTGGTTTTCTTAGGTTCCATTGAAGATCCAAACTTCCTAAGGCCAGATAAGCACCCCTTGAAGCTTCTAAGTGAATCCCCACTCTCCAAGGAAGGTATAAAGCCCTTGAACCCTTATAAATCAGTGGGTTTAATATGTTTTTAAGAATATTATGATAGTTGTGGGAGTACGCTATGAATTGGTATGATTAGTGATATGATTTGGATGAGTTTATGCTTAGTCATTGCCATTAGTTAGTCAAGTTTATGCTTAATGATTAAAGTTATGGATCTTGAATGTTTGACCTAGAAATTGGTGTATTTGGTTATGGTAAAATGTTGTTGGTTGAATGATCTTGTATTGGAGTTGAATGGTGGTGTAATGGTGTTGATTGGTGGTGGTTTGGTATTGAATTGATTCGGTAAAATTTGGGAATCGCTAAGTTATAGCCGTCGTAATGCCCAATTTTCCTTAGACTGTTTTGTGAATAACTTTTGCCCCCGAACACTCACTGTCATGAACTTACCATTACTATGCTTAGATAGTTTATGATTCAAGCTTCTTTTTGATATGCGGTTCGCTTAGATCCGATGTACGGTTTAGGAGAAACGACCGTTTTAAGTTACGGTGTTTCGCGAACGAACCTTTACCCCTCGCTTAATTTGAAACCTTATTTAATGCCCCTAAAAGACTAATTGGATTACGAAAGAATTATGTAAGGTGGATTAGGAAGTTGGTAAAGTACTCGCGAAAGAGTTGCCTAAAAATTCGTAACGGTTAATTTATTAAAATTGGTGGAGCCGAGGGTACGCAAGTGATTAACGCAAATCGTTAAGCGTATAAGCGACCGTAAGCGAACATTAGGGTCTAAGTGGATAAAGTCTAGTTTTTTAAGTGACTGTGGTCTAATTCTAGATTATGTTGTTGTTCATAGGTTACCAGACCCACTCTAAGCTTAAGTCTATCCAGGAACACTCAGGCTAGTTTCTTAAGTGACTGTTGTTGTGATGTAATATGCATTATCTTGTGATCAGTGCATGATTGTTATTAGCAAATTTTGTGATATATTGGAGCATGCTGATATGGTATATATGCATGTATGTTTCGTAATCTTGATATCTAATTGTTGATTCAAATCCTTATAAGTTGCATAATACTTATGCTAGAGATAAGCAGTAGTTGCGTATACCCTTGGTATAGGGGACCCAAAGATGAACATTTTCTAAACCGGGAGTCGATGTTCCCGAGTATAATAATATTTATATATATTGATATAGTTTTCAAAACTATTAATCGAATAAGGTTTATTCGATAACTTTATTTTGTTTAATGAATATTATTTTGAATATTCATTCGAGGACTTATGACTCCGCTTACTTTTTTTAATGAATATTATTTATTGAATATTCATTCGAGGACTTATGACTCCGCTTATTTTATTAAATAATATTCTTTATTTATTAAAGAATAATGTTTCGATAATCAAACTTATTTTCGATTATTCAAATAAAGATCGTACTTTCATATAAGTATATCTTTGGTTATTTATTATTCATTTCAAGTATGAGTTGTAAAACTTCTACTTCAATTATTTTTATAAAGATTATCCTTATGGGAATATTATTTAAGTAATACTATTCAGATATTTTCTCCAACATATCGGGACTGATTTATTTTATTAAATCAGCGTTACTCTAAACATTCTTTAAAATGTTTTCGAGTCTTCAAAATGATTTTAAAAGTTAGAGCGGATCCCAAAACTCATTTTTAGATTTAAGATCTTCCTTTCGAAGGGGATTTAAATACTCACTCAAAACCTGAGGGATCCGGCTCTGTGGTATATTTTATATTCGCAACGAGGTTGCTGTTTTGAGAAGACATTTTGATTACTTGCCCAACCTTCGGGAAGTAAGTCCATCTATTTGAGTCGGCATAAGCAACATGGAATCAGTAGGCATCCATGAAAGTGTAAGTGGCTCAGTGGGAGTCCATCAATGCGTAAGTGGCTGGGTGGCAGTCCAGCATAGGTCCTAATGCGGCCAGGGTGATGACCAGTACGGAATTCGTCCATCTACTAGTAGAAAAAATTACTTATTGGTATCTTTTCCTGATCAGCAAGATATCAGGTTTATGCCAAGGTTTTCTTCTTTCCAAATTCATTGGATATTATAACTCTATTTATACTTTTCATAATAGAGGTTTCCAAGGAAAGTATGAGATATATATATAGGTGTGTATATATATATATATCGGGACTTAATGAAGTATCTCATAACTTCATTTCTTTTGAATGATATTTCAAAGATTGAATCTATTCAAATCTTTTCTTGTAGTCTCATCTATGTGATGAACTTTTGAAACTAATTATACCTTGAACGACGGTAGTTCAAGTAGTATTCAGAAAAGATATAAGTATATTGGATTATCTCGTAACTTCACCTTTTCAACTTATATCTGGTTAATGATTATCTTATGCATGACAAAGATTTTCAGAAAAACGTTGAGACAAGGTTAGATATATGAGATCACCTTGCAACGATATTTTTTATACAGTTATAAACTGGAACTCTGTGTATATTATACATGGCAAAGGATTTCAAGATTTTGAAAAGTATATATACATATATACTAAATATTTTGCGACTTGGTCGCATTAAGAGATCAAACTTGGATCATTTCTTTTTGACCAAGACTTTCATGAGTACTGTGAGAATGCTCATATTTTGTAAATTATTATGCATATTATTTCGGTGGGCTTGTTACTCACCCTTGCTTTCTTCTTTCATCACACAACAACAGATAGAAAAGATGAACATGACCAAGCTTCCAATTCGTAAGCGGTTAGGAAACGTTCTGCAGTTTTCTGAAAGTGTTGATGCCGTGTAGCTGAGGTAGGATCTACCAATAGGCTAGGCTTTCGACTTTTGTTGTACCAGACTTATGTATATTTATGAATTGTAATAATGGCAAAGAATATGTAAATTTATTTAGAAACCCTTTTAAGGTGTAATGGTTTATAATTGTGGAATAAAATGACTTGTGTTATTGTTGGATATTCATCTCCGAGACTATAACTTATGCTGTATGTATATTGTGGGGTCACAGTACACAGTAGTTGGTTGATTATTAAGATTAAGTATTATTAAGGGAAATGGAACTCGTGACAACACGGATCCCCGACCCCGAATTTGGGGGTATTATAGAAATGGTATCAAAGCTAAGCGTTATAAACCTCAGAGATGATGCGACGTTAAGATAAGAAGTTCACTAAGATATAAGAACTCTTGCCAAGTTCATAGTCAGACTACCTAACGTAGTACTGACAGTTAAAACCCTTATGGGAACCCTTATAAATATCGTGATAGAAGCGTAGTTCGTTATCATATATGGTAGTGGGACTCTGAACCCTGAAGTTCAAGAATAATAATATGATGATGTTTTTCTATATATTGGGGATCAGATTGTGGATCCAATAGAGCGTCCTAACGAGGGACCAGATGATGTTAATATTGAGGATGTAGCTGTTGAGGATGTTGTCCTAGAAGGGATTGTTGCTGAGAAGGATCCAGTGGAGGATCCTGACAAGAATGAATAAAGGACCACTGAGGAATTGATGACCATGGTTAGGGCGACTACCAGAGGTAGGATTGGCCGGTCACTACCGGAGGTTCATTCAAAGTTTATAAAGATAGTAGCCCCTTTAACGCAGCTTACTCGTAAGACAGAAAAGTTCGAATGGACAGAGAAATACGAGAACATCTTTTAAGAACTGAAGAAAAGATTGGTGACGGCCCCTATGTTGGTGTTGCCGGATGGAAAAGGAGATTTTGTGATGTGTAGTGATGCTTCATATAAGGAATTAGGGTGCTTCTTATACAGCACAGCAAGGTAATTGCGTACGCGTCAAGATAATTAAGGGAATATAAAATTCGATATCCCCACCCATGAGCTTGGGCTCGTGGCAATCGTTTTGCCCTAAAGATTGGAGACACTACTTGTATGGAGAGAAGTGCGAGATTTACACAAGACATAAGTGCTCTAGTACATTTTCACGCAGAAAGAGCTCAACATGTGCCAGAGGAGGTAATTAGAGCTAATCAAGGATTTCGATTATGAGATTCTTTATCATCCAGGGAAAGCCAATATGGTGGTTGACGCCCTTAGTATAAAGGATAGACTCAAGATGATAATGTCTTCGAAAGAATTTATAAGAGATTTTGAGAAAATGGAAATAGAAGTGAAGGTAACCGGAGCCAATACTGAAAAGCTGTTTGAGATTGCAATATAGCCCGAATTATTGGAAAAGATCATATTGTGCCAAGAAAAAGTGATGAATGAAGGCAGAGAGCCAACAAATAGAGAAGAGATTAATACCGAGAAAGATGATAAGGGAATAATGAGGTGTTCCTACATAATTTGGGTTCCAAATGTTCAAGAGCTTAAAGATGAGATCTTAGATGAAAGCCATAGTTTGAGAAATAAGATTTAGAGCAAACCCTAAACGTGATAGTCAGGGAGGTCGCCATCAAGATAGAAGGAACCCATAACATAATGAAGTGGAAAATGAGGATTTAAAACATGTAGGATGACCCCGATTATGGTGAGGAAGAGGGAACGTTCAGACTAAGGAAACAGAAGCCGAGTAAGGAAAGGAGACCCGAGACGGTACTCCAATACGACAATTCATGGACCTTTCTAAACAAAAATTAGACTATTATCCCTAACCACCACCCAGAGGAAACAATACGGTGGGAAATTCTTTCAGGACCTTTAAGTCACTAAGCTCTCAGAGTTCCAAGGAACAAGCTATCCCATTTGAGGCAGGAGCCTGGCTAAAGGAAATATAGGAATCAATTGAGATTCTAAATGATTGACGAATCACAAAAGTCTATTTTTGTCACCTACCCTCTGTTATGGATTAAAAACTAACATATATAATTGTTGTATTTAGTACTAAGGAACGTGAGCTTCAAGGCTCGATTTGAATGCTCTTGTGTTTCATGACTCAATCTGTCTTAACAAGATGCCTACGTACCTTGCTGATTGCCAAGGATCAAGTCAAAAAATGTAGTTCTTGGTGATACTTGCCCTCGGGGCTATGGCGGCGAGGGCTCACCAAGGACGTAGTGACTTTCATGCCCTCCAAGGACTAAGTCTAAAACGTAGTTCTGATTTGTGGGGTGAGGCCCCTTATATAGATGTGGGAGTCCTTGAATTGGACTTGGTATAAGAGACTTGGTGGTCAAGTCTCTGAATTAGGTTAGACTTAGGAGCCCTAGGAAGTAGGAAGCTGATCCCTTATCCTATGAGGTCCCTTGGAGGCCAATCTACAAGGATTTACATCCCCACAAGGACTTATCTTAATAGCTATTTTTCTCCCTTATTAATTAATTACAATTTAATTAATATCCAGGGTTTTGGGCCTTCTTTGTTCCATCAGGCCTGATCTGGTCCATCAGGCCTGATCAATGTGGAAACCTTTCTGGTCTGAATATCATACATCTTCTTATTGGGCCTAGCAGCCCACACCTTGTACAATCAATGCAATATTTAATTATGCAATCAGGATTTATTTATCCCTATCATTTGCCCCCCAACTTTTGGGAAACATTGAGTAGGTTTTGCAGAAGTTAAGTCTATTTATTCCCTTACAGGGTTTCGTTTTTGCGTAAAGTGTGGAGCGAGCTACACGTTTGCAACAATTTTTCCTTTTATTCAGGAATTATCTTAATTTCCAGGAATTTTTCCCTTAATTCCTGGGATTTATCCTTATTTTTCTGGATTTTTCCCTTAATTTCTGGGATTTATCCTTAATTTCTAAATTTTCCCTTAATTTCTGGGATTTATCCTTATTTTTCTGGATTTTTCCCTTAATTTCTGGGATTTATCCTTATTTTTCTGAATTTTTCCCTTAATTTCTGGGATTTATCCTTATTTTTCTGGATTTTCCCCTTAATTTCTGGGATTTATCCTTATTTTCTGGATTTTTCCCTTAATTTCTGGGATTTATCCTTATTTTTCTGGATTTTCCCTTAATTTCTGGGATTTATCCTCATTTTCTGGATTTATTCCTTATTTCTGAAAAAATTTCAAAAATATTTTAAGGAATTTCCTCAATTTCTGTAATTTTTCAGGAATTTTTCTTTCTTTTTCTTCCCTCTTTTTCCTTTTTTTTTATTTTCTTTATACAGATTTCGACGAGGAATCCTATTCGACTAGGATCCTGGTCGAATTAACCGTCATTCAGCCCTGGTCGAAGGCTTTTCGAGGAGAATGTGTTCGAGCAAGAATCCTGGTCGAAATTCGGCCAGGATTTTTCCTATATATATATATTTATTTATTTTTTCGATCAGGATTTTCTTCCTTCGGCCAGGATTCTATTTCGATCAGGATTTCCTTCCTTCGGCCAGGATTCCATTTCGATCAGGATTTTCGGTCAGGATCTCCACTTATGACCGAATTATCCCCTTTTTGGTTGCCCAGGTCGACGCCAATTCGGGCTCGAGGGTTTCGATCAGGAATCCTTTACAATTTCTGGTCGAATTGGTCCCGGTCCTGGTCGAATTAAAGCCATTTTTTTACCCCTGATCGACAGGGTTTCGACCTCAGGCCACTCGACCAGGATTTCTTCGTGTTTTTTGGTCGAATAGGTCAGAAATATACACATTTTTTTATACGCTTGGATTTGGGCCCTTAAACCTGGGCTGAATTTGTTGGGCTGATCCTTGGGCCTATTTTTTTAACAGGGTTTTGGCTTCATGGCCCTGATTTATCTCCCCCCTTTTTTTTTAAAATATAGTGGGCCTGATCCCTGGGTCTCTAACTTCAATTATATAGGCCCTTTTCTGGGCTCGTTTCAATTTAATTTTGGGCTAATATTTTGGGCTCACACTCAGGCCCATTGTTTTTAGCTGGGTTTTGGCTCAAATTTCTGACTTTCCAGAACTTCAATGGCTCTCTCTGGATTCTTCCAGAAATTTCCATTAATATCTATTTAATTTAAATTTCATTTCTAGATCCTTCCAGAACATTCTTTTTTGGGCCTATATGAGCTTTTCTAGGCCCAACTAGCCTTCTTTGTGCCTATATAAGAGTGGGATGGGAGAGTGGAATCCTCGCACCTCTCATTTCATCCCTTATTCCTCTTCCCAAATACCTTCTCTTCACACTTCCCTTCCTTTAGTTTTCAGCCTCCTTCCTTTCAAAGTTTCCAGGCTTTTCCAGCTTTACTAATGGCTGACAAGAGTTCCGAGAGGGCGGCCAAGATAGCCTCAGCTTCAAAACGAGGTAAGGATATCGAGATCCGTTCTTCGTATATGTCTTTAATCGATATGATTAACACTAGGGGGATGAATATCCCTCTACTGCACATCTCGATTCTTTTAATCATTGTAACACTTGGCATAACATTGATTTCGATAAACTAAATGCACGTTATAATGTCCTTCCTCCTCTTAGATTAGTTCCAGTCTCTGGTGGTGACCGTACTTGCCACTGGAAACCCGACACCCTCTTTATTTATACAGATGCCCTTAATGCTGGGCTTAGGTTTCCTTTTTACCCTTTCATTCCTCATCTTTTAGCTGATTTACAAATCAACCCGTGTCAGCTTCCTCCAAATGTTTGGAGGAACATTTTATGTTTTATGGTCTGCTGCCTTAGGGAGGGTTTTCCTCTTTCTGTAGCTGTTTTTAGGAAGGTCTTTCAGTGCTATAATAGCTCTTCCAGTATTTGTGGTTGGGTCTATGTTAAGCAAAGGCCCAAAAGTAAACATATCTTTAACAGCGCCTCCATTCCCGATAACAACCAAAATTGGAGGAATAGTTTCGTTGGGTTACGTTGGGAGAATGGTGACTGGGGCACACTCTTCCGATCTTCCTTCGGGAAGGTCAGTGATGGTAGCCTCATATCCATTCACTTAACTCCTGAGGAAACTATTATTTATAATGGGCTTACTCAGGACGACGACACTACTACCAGCTGGACTCTCTTAGAGGAGTTCTCCCTCATTCATGTGGGACTATCCTCTGTTTCTCAACAGGGTATTTTTCTTCCCTTCTCAACTTTATTTCATTTCATGCATTATTAACACCACTTATTTTGTTTTCTTGCCTTGTTTTGCAGCTGCTAAGGAGATTAACGAGGATAATGTTCCTCCCGTTGAAGAGACTGCTAGGATGAAAAAAGCTCGCCTTGCAGGCCTGGACACCCGATGGAAGGCCACGGAGCCTAGCTTCTTGAGAAAACACAAGGAGCCTATGGGGGAGGCTTCAACTGAAGGAGCTGAGGGCCACAACGCTCCTATCACTGCTGTTGTTCCTGCTGCTGCTGCTGCTACAGGCGCCTTCCAGCCTCTCTGGGGATTCCGCCGAGAGGATACCGTGGTTGGATCCACGAAGCATGCTTGGGATTGGTCCTACCATGGCGTGACTCCCAAGGATTTTACTGACGTGGTGGCCACCCCTGACCTTGAGAGGATAAAGCTCATGGGAGCTCAGTCTCTGGCTTCGGTATGCCTCTTCTTTTTTGAACTTATCTTTCTTTCTTGTAGTATTCTCTTGCCTTATACTTTGTTAATTGCTTTATTTCAGTCTAATGCCTATTTTCAAGGCGCTGTGAGGCAAGCCGAGTCATGGAAGCGGGCTTCTGATAAGGCCGACAATGCCCTCAGGAGGCAACAGAAGAAGTATGCTACTCTGGAGAAGAAGTTCAAACGCAAGGAGGAAGAACTCGGGGAGTCTAACGCCGAGCTGGTGGTACTTCGGGCGGAGAAGGACAAAGCTATAGATAACTACCTGGACTCGGAGGAGTTTGCCCAGTCCATGAGGATAAGGGATGACTCAGTCTTTCCCGGATTTTTTAGGACTGGTTGGGACACGGCCCTTGGGACCGTGAACGAGGCTTGTCCTGATATTAACCCGGCGGATTATGTCTGCCCTGATGACGAGGCTTTGCTACAGAGGTTTCGTACCCGAGTAGTTGTCTCGGATCATGTTCCTCGGGATCCGCTCCTTCCTCCTCCCGAGTCTTCTTCCAGATCTGTTAAGGACGATAGCTCTTCCTCCTCCTCCGAGACGACAGAGACATCTAGCGAGAGCGAAGGGGACGATGATATGGATGCCGAGGGCACCTCAGCTCCTTAGAGCTTTTTCAGCCCTGCGTGGCTTGTTTTCTTTATGTTATTTTCGAGACTTTATTTATCGAACTCTTGTAATATTTATCCGATCTATTTTATTTATCACATTTTATGCTTGCATTCCATGCATTTGGTTTTACTTGTCAGGCCATAGACATTTAAACATACTTTGAAAATCTCATGAATTTCTATAAATTGTCTGGGATTCGTCCCTTACACAAGTCTTAATAAACTTCAAAATAAAACTAGAATAAATAGATCCTAAGCAAGCAAAGCTTCAAGGTGATTTTCAACCTACTCGTCATCTTAACAAGTGAGAATCATATTCAGTTGCCCTACACATAGTAAACCTTCAGGTTTTGTGCGTGCCAAGTTCTCGGGACTTCAAAATCATCCATCGTCTCCAGCTTGTAGGTTCCTCTACCTTGAACGCTCTTGACTTTGTACGACCCTTCCCAATTCGGGGCAAGCTTCCCTTTCTGTCCTACCCCAGAAGCTTCTGTCTTCCTCAAGACTAGGTCACCTTGTTTAAAGAACCTTTCATTAACCCTTAGGTTGTAGTAGAATGAATCCTTCTTCTGATACTCTACTATCTTTGCATGTGCCCCATCTCGCACTTCATCAATTAAGTCCAGAGCCAACCTTTGTCCTTCCTCATTTTCCTCAGCATTGAAAGCCTAAATCCTTGGAGAGGAATATGATATCTCCATGGGAACTACTGCTTCTGCCCCATATGCCAACATGAAGGGAGTTGCTCCGGTCGTGACTCTACAGATAGTCCTAGAGGCCCATAATATTGGAAGTATCTCATTCCCCCAATTATTTCTTGACTTCTCGATCCTCTTCTTTAGTCCATCCAGGATTATTCGATTTGGTACCTCTGCTTGCCCATTGGCTTGCGGGTGGGCCACATAGGTGAACCGTAACTCAATCTCATTTTCTTCACAGTACTTCTTGAATTCCTCGTTGTTGAATTGTGTTCCATTGTCGGTGACTAGGATACGGGGAATTCCATACCGGCATATAATATTTTCCCATAGGAATTGTGCAACCTGCTTAGTTGTGATCTTGGCCAAGGGTTTGGCTTCAATCCACTTGGTGAAATAATCAATGGCTACAATCAGAAACTTCCTTTGTGCCGTGGCCATGGGGAAAGGCCCCAGAATATCCATCCCCCACATAGCAAAGGGAATGGGCGAGTTGATAGAGGTCAGCATCTCGGGGGGTTGTCTAACAACTGGTGCATGCTTCTGACAGCGATCACACTTCTTCACATATTCTTTGGCATCAACCATCATTTCTGGCCAATAGAAGCCTAAACGGGTTATCTTATGAGCCAGGGCCCTGCCCCCCAAGTGTTGCCCACAAATACGTTCATGCACTTCTTCAAGAGCCAAGCGTGCCTCATCGGGCCTGAGACACCTTAAGTAAGGAACCACGAAAGATCTTTTGTACAGAATCCCATCTATCAAAGAGTACCTTAGTGCCCGAACAGCTAACTTCCGTGCTTCAGTTACATCGCTTGGCAACCAACCGGTTTGAATGTGAGCCTTAATGGGATCAATCCATGACGTCCCTAGGCCTATAGGAGCCACAAGCTTAACATCTATGCTTCATGTCTTCAAAACACGGAAGTACACACTTCCTGAACTTTCTTCTATCTCGGATGAAGCAAACTTTGATAATGCATCTGCCTTAGCATTTTCCTCCCTTGGAATGTGCTCAACATGACATTCATTAAATTGGGTCATCACAGCCCTTACTAGGCGGACATACTTAGCCATGGTATCATCCCTTGCCTCAAATTCTCCCTTTACCTGGGATATGATTAGCTTCGAGTCTCCACGGACCTTTAAGTTTTTACTCTAAGTGTTCCAGCTAGGCCAAGGCCAGCTATCAGGGCTTCATATTCTGCCTCATTATTTGTGGTTGGGAAGTCTAGCTTCATAGCATAATCAATTAAGAACCCATCAGGGCTTTGTAAAACCAATCCTGCTCCACTGGAGTTTGTTTTTGATGCTCCATCAAAATAGAGAACCCAATATTCTTTCTCCTTATCATCCATCTCCTTGTCCCCATTATCGAATTCCTTGTCTTGAGGTAAGGTACCTTCCTGCCCCCCGACTTCTTGGTTGGGTATGGTACATTCCACCACGAAGTCAGCTAGTGCCTGGGCTTTTATTGCCGTTCGTGGCTTATACTTGAGATCGAACTCTCCCAGCTCTATTGCCCACTTGATCAACCTCCCACTTACCTTGGGACTGTGAATGATATTTCTCAGGGGCTGATTTGTTAGCACCTCAATTTGATGAGCCTGAAAGTAGGGACGTAACTTTCTAGAAGCCATCACCAAGGCTAGAGCAAATTTCTC
Source organism: Apium graveolens (assembly GCF_009905375.1). Classification (NCBI taxonomy): domain Eukaryota; kingdom Viridiplantae; phylum Streptophyta; class Magnoliopsida; order Apiales; family Apiaceae; genus Apium; species Apium graveolens. Next base: position 118,673,082 of record NC_133651.1, on the reverse strand, counting down.
AATAGTTGAATAATTCAACTCAGCACCATGTAGAATTTTGCTGACATAGTATACAGGTTTCTGGATTTTCAATTCCTCCTTAACCAACACAGCGCTCAAAGCACTTTCTGAAAAAGCTAAGTACAAGAATAAAACTTCATTAAAAACTGGTTTGGCCAACAACGGGGCCTGAACCATATACTTCTTTAACTCTTCGAATGCCTTATGGTTTTCCTCATTCCATACAAAGTCCTTGATGTTCTTTAGTGACTTGAAGAATGACAAGCACTTGTCTTCTGACTTGGAGATGAATCGTCCTAGCGCATCAACCCTTCCTGTGAGCTTCTGAACATCCTTGACGGTTTTTGGTGGTTCCATGTCCAGAATTGCCTTTATTTTGTCGGGGTTAGCCTCTATCCCTCTCTTGGAGACCATCAATCCCAAAAATTTTCCAGATCCTACTCCGAAAGCACATTTTGTAGAATTTAACATCATCTTGTGGTACCTCAGGACCTCAAAAGCTTCCCTCAAATGGGTTATATGATCAGTCTTTACTAGACTCTTGACTAACATGTCATCAACATAGACTTCCATAGTCTTACCAATAAGGTCCTTAAAAATTTTATTTACCAACCTTTGATAGGTGGCTCCTATATTCTTAAGACCAAATGCCATAACAAGATAACAATAAACATCAAAGTCAGTGATGAATGATACCTTTGGAATGTCATCCTTGTGCATCTTAATCTGATTATATCCGCTAAATCCATCCATGAAACTCAGCATCTCATGCCCAGCAGTGGCATCAATCAAAGTATCAATCCTTGGCAACGAAAAACAGTCTTTAGGGCATGCATCATTCAGATCAGTGAAGTCTATACACATCCTCCACTTTCCATTAGCCTTCTTCACCATTACAGGGTTTGCTAACCATTCCGAAAATTGAATCTCCTCAATGAAACCAGCCTCTAAGAGCTTTTCTACTTCCTATTTTATAGCCTCTTGTCTTTCGGGGGCAAAATTTCTTTTCTTTTGTTTCACTGTCTTCCGGCTTGGATCCACGTTTAACTTGTGAGTAATCAGCTCCGGGTCTATGCCTGGCATATCAGCTGCTGACAATGCAAACATATCACTATTTTCTTGTAAAAATTTCACCAACTTCCCTCTAAGGGGCTCCTTTAATGTGGCTCCAATGAAAGTCATCCTCTCAGGATTCTCGGGGTCTAAAGGAATCGAAACCAAGTCTTCTGCTGGCTTTCCTCTCTTCTCATCATTTTCTCGGACATCCATATCTTTAATAGGAAGAACTTGCCCCCGACTCCATCTGCCCTCAAAGAGGCCACATAACAGCTTCTAGCCATTTTTTGATCTCCTCTCTCTTCTCCAATCCCGTTCCGGGTGGGAAACTTCATGACTGAATGGTAGGAAGAAGGGACTTCCTTGAAGGCATGTATCCCTGTTCTTCCCATGATAGCATTATAGGTTGAACTAGCTTTTACCACCATAAAATCCAACATCTGCGTTGCTTGCCTTGGTTTCGTACCTATGGTGGTTGGCAACTTGATTATCCCTTCCACAGGACATTCTACTCCAGGAAATCCATATATCGGCATGTCGGTTGGTGTCAACTGGGAGTCGTTATACCCCATCCTTATAAAGGCGTCGTGGAGCAAGATATCCACAGAAGCACCATTATCCACAAGGACCCTCTTAACCGGGATATTTCCTATTACCGGTGTTATGACCAACGGGTCGTCATGAGGAAACTTCACACCCTCTAGGTCAGAATCATCAAAAGCCAATGTTACTTCTGTCCTGGCCCTCTTCGGGGCTTCTCCAACAATATGCATAACCTCTCTAGTATATGCCTTTCTGGAATTTTTGGACAATCCAGCAGCAGTTGGACCTCCAAAGATCGTGTTTATCACAGGCCCTCGAGGTCATGGCCCTCCATAAATTGTGTTTATAACTGGTCCTCTAGGCTGGGGGTTTCGACCCTGATCATCTTGGTCCCTCCTACGATCTTCAAAGTTCTTCCTTCCATTATTATTCCTGTCCCCTCCTTCTCCAGTGTATTTGTTCAATCTTCCTTTTTGAATGAGGAACTCAATTTCATCTTTCAGCTGCCTACACTCATCAGTGTCGTGACTAACATCTTTGTGAAATCTGCAATAATTGCTTTTGTCTAGCTTGGCAGGATCGGCCTTCAGGGGCTTAGGCCAACGAATATCTCGATCTTTCTCAATTTCCATCAAGATCTGGCTTCTAGGAGCATTCAGCTTAGCATATTCGGTGAACTTTTGCCCAGGTCCTCCCTTCTTGGGGGTTGAATCAGGGTTTTGCTCGGTTCTAGGATACTTGTCCTTAACGATATACTCCAGATCAGTTTTTCGCTTCTTGCCTCCAGTGGGCTCATTACTTACTACGGTCTTCCTCATGCTTTCATCAACTTTGATATACTTCCCCGCCCTCTCCTGGAGCTGCAACATGCTTTCAGGGGGACGTTTGGCCAAGGACATCTTAAAAAACTCATCCCTAGTTCCTTGTTACAGTGCTATCATGGCTACCTTATCATCAAGATCTGGGACTTTTAAAGCCTCCTTTGTGAAACGATTTAGGTAATCTCTCAAGGATTCCTTTGTTCCCTACACAATGCTCATAAGAGATGCTGAACTTTTCTCATGAACTCTCCCACTGATGAATTGCTTAATAAAAGCCTGACTTAACTCTCTGAACGACCCAATAGAGTTTGGGGGCAAGCGACTATACCACCTTTGAGCCATACCCGACAGGGTTTGAGGGAAGGCCCGACACTTAATAGCGTCATTCACGGGTTGCAGCAGCAGTGCATTAGAGAATGTCCTAACATGATTAGCGGGATCTCCCGTGCCATCATAGGCTTTGATAGTTGGCATCTTGAACTTCCTTGAGATATGGGCATTTATTATTTCTTCAGTGAAGGGCAGAGTAGGATCATCAGGATCTCCAAGGGGAAGAAGATTGCTTGGATCAGTTCTTGGGATAACAGCCCTTCTCCGTATCAGACCATCCAGGTCTATGACAGGAGGAGGATTTCTCCCCCTAGGGGGTATCTGGGGTCTGGTGGTCTGGTGCGCCTCCAAATCGCGCCTCAGCCTTTGAATCTCAGCCTCATGAGCCCTGATTCTTTCCTGCACTTCTCGGGGATTCGCCCCTTGGGTGCTTTGAGGGCGTTGGCTTCCAACAACCATCGGCTCTTTGCCAGCACGCCTCCTTCTTGGGTCCACTTTATCATCCGAAGATTCAGAATCTCTCTCAGTGTAAGGACCAGAAAATTTCTGATCCTCGGGGATAAGAGCCAAACCTCGTATGTAGGGGGGCGATTGCCCTCGTGCTTCACTTCGCCCAGCATGTCCACTTCCTCCAACCTCAGGATAAAGAGGCATCCCATAAGGGGGGTTAGTAGTAACAACAGTTGAATATTCATACCCGACGGGTCGAGAATTCACAGGTACATGTACTTGTTGAACTTGAGGATTCGTACCTTGAATAGTCGGGGGAGTCGTCCCTTGTGGCTGAGGTTGAGTTGCCCCTATCTGGGCTTCCCCTTGAGTAGATGCATAAATTGAGTGGGGAGGAATCTCCACGGTTGACGAAATCACTTGGGTTGTCCCCGGTGGTGTTCCTTCCTCCAGAGCTCTAATTGTTCTTCGTGTTCTCGCCATGGTTGTTGTTGTTTTTTCCCACAGTCGGCGCCAAATGTTATGGATTAAAAACTAATATATATATATCATTGCTGTATTTAGTACTAAGGAATGTGAGCTTCAAGGCTCGATTTAACTGCTCTTGTGTTTCGTGACTCAATCTGTCTTAACAAGATGCCTACGTACCTTGCTGATTGCCAAGGATCAAGTCAAAAAATGTAGTTCTTGGTGATACTTGCCCTCGTGGCTATGGCGGCGAGGGCTCACCAAGGACGTAGTGACTTTCATGCCCTCCAAGGACTAACTCTAAAACGTAGTTCTGATTTGTGGGGTGAGGCCCCTTATATAGATGTGGGAGTCCTTGAATTGGACTTGGTATAGGAGACTTGGTGGTCAAGTCTCTGAATTAGGGTAGACTTAGGAGTCCTAGGAAGTAGGAAGCTGATTCCTTATCCTATGAGGTCCATTGAAGGCCAATCTACAAGAATTTACATCTCCATAAGGACTTATCTTAATCGCTGTTTTTCTCCCTTATTAATTAATTATGAATTTAATTAATTTACAAGTGCTATACAATAAAATGAGATAAAAGAATAACAATGTGAAGATAGAGGTAATAATTACAAGAGATGGACTGTTGGGTGATGGCATCATTTGTTTGTATCAAAACATTTCCAAAATCATTTCTTAATCAAAAACCATTTTATGACGCTACGGATTACAGCCGGTGATCAGCCGCGAAGTAATCCCGAACCTCGCTGGGTTCTAAAACATTAATGGGATCCCTAGGAAACTTTTAAGCCTACAATTTAAGTGCGGAAAGGACTTGCGTCTCAGTCCAGGTCCACTATTTAAAGAAAACATTTGTCCCCCTTTGGGACTGAAAATCCAAATTTTTAATCATTTCAAAAACGGATGCCAATTGGCAATTAATTTCTTAAACAGTAAACATTTTTATCAAGGGTTATAAATCCACTTTGAAACACTTGGAATATATCCACTAGGGCCATGATCCACTAGACTTTACTCTATTAGGGTAATTGAAAGGTTTCTATTTACAAGGACTTTGACAAGGAGATTTAGTAATGCTATCGGATAATATCAAAGAGTAATGCCAGACTAGGCTTAAATCAATGGTTTCAAATAAGGTATAGGTATTAAAATATCAAGAAGACAAGAATCACTGGTTCCAGGTATGATATATGTATTAAAATACAAAGAAAGTGATCATCAACTCAAGGTATAACAGGGTATCACGCTTAGGGGTAAAGATAGGGTTATCAGCATAATATGACACTTTGATCTACTTGCATAACAATCTTCAAATAAGGTTAAATTACTTGCAATAGACACTTGAGGGTTTATGTTATTTCTATATAATACGAAGATAGATCTGAAAACCACTTGGTTCATATATATCAAGGTAAATCAGATTACTCACATGATATATAGGAACTAGTTATCACACACTTGCAGTGTAAACGAAAAAAAGGCAGGTTGAACCACTTGCCTTGAAAAAGGCTGGACTGGACTGGCAGGTAGGAGCAACTGGAATCTTTACTCGACCTTTATGAGAAGTTTACCCTCGTCTCGAGATCCTACACAAATAATAATAACCTCATTATAATATATTCTCCCCAACTCAACCTATTTGCAAACCAAAATTAAACACAATGGCACTTAGGCCTATATACACGTAATTTACATTCACCTTATAACATAATAGTACACATAGCCACATATGCTCCCATACCATATTTAAGTACCAAATAATATCACACACGCCATATTGCAACACTAGGCTTGGATGATCTTGCTCCACATACATAAGTCACTTGGTCGCTAAACTAGACAAAATCTCCAAATTTTGGCTTCCTACTCGAAGTGCCGTTACTAAACCATACAATTCATATTGACTCTAACTTGGGCCTTTCACTCTACTAACTTTATGCTATCTTGAAACTATGGTGTTCAACCTAGGCCTCACTCATAAGTACTCTAAAACTGTGTGGTAAGTGAAGGTGCTTATTATGGTAAATTTCAGAATGACATCTAAGGTTTCTTGGGTGTATTTGACACTCTTACACTTCAAATTTTCCTTCAAAACTTCTACACTAGACTCTTCTAATCATAAGGCAACTCCCAAACTTGATGTGGCTCAAGGGCCTAGCTCTGGCCTCCCTAGGCCTAAGCTTAAAGTCCATGACTCCCCGGTTTTTCTGGGCAAAAAAGGTCCTGACTTGAACTAACTTGTGACATATTATTCTAACTCAAATCCTATGAACTATGGCTGGAAAAACTCCTCTGACATTCCCTCTAACTAAGGCCCAATAGGGCCTAATGAGGGCCTACCTATGACATGGTCAAAACTTCCCATTTCTAAGTTGCAACAAAACTGTCCTCTGCTGGACAGATTTGGTGTTTCCACTCGTGCACCTAACGAAACGTCTTACAAACCTCCAAAAAATACCTAAAACCTATTGTATACTCCTAGTGATAGCTTCTGGTGGCTTGGGCCTTAAAGTGCAAAACAATGACAAGGTCAAATCTCACTCTAAACCTCAGGGTACCAAACTGATTTTCTGTAGAAACTAATACACTTCTTTCACCAAGGTTCTTACTTAACAAACCCAACCAACAACAACCAAAACCCAAACCAAACCTTAACTAAGGTGTTCTACTGAACTAACTCCCTTACACTCAGAATAAGCTTAGTGGAGATCATCCTTACCTAAGGTGCAACATAGCAAAATAAAAGTTACATTACACCAATTACAAGTCATCAAGTTTTTGAAAACGACAAGTTATATCTTCTTTATAAATATATACGAATTAACATCACATATTAAGGAGCAAAAATCAAGATTAATATCTTAACCCTACTGAAATTAAGGCTTACTAACAAAAATCAATCCAAATGATCAAAAACTTTCGAAAATCATGAGTGGTTTACATGCATTCATGCCTTCGAAAATTCAAACCAAAACAATATGGTTTCCAAAATAAAATTTATCATAAAATCAACATGCAAGCCTATCATAAGCTATAACTAAATGATCACTTAGCATGCAAAGGGTTTTATCAAGTTTTTGCTATAAAATTCATGTTATCACCACCAAAAAGACATAAGAATGAAACAAGGCAACAAAAAAACCTCAAAAACCATTCATTCGGCTCCCTCAAGGTCATGGCCGAATGAAATGGAAGGGAAATGACCATTAAAATCAAGAGCCTCATTCTCATGCCTTGGCATTTCACCATTCCTTGTAGTTCCCTCAAAATACAACCTTAAATCCATGAGAATCAAGATTGTACTTTGAGTTCCAACTAAAACTTTGACATGCAAACTCAAAACTTAAACTTTTCACTCAAAACTCTTTGGATTATATATGATCAAGATATAGGAAGTAACATTTAATTGAATGGGAGATAGAAGCTTGAATGAAAAATGAAAGAAAAGAGGGGGTGGGGCTCGGCCAAAAGAGTCGAGAGGGAGGAGGGCCGAGAGGGGAGGGAGGAGAAAGGAGGGGGGATGGAATGGTGGAGTGAAAGTGGAGTGATCATCACACTTGCTTGGTTTTTATGCTTTTGATTTAACCAAAAGTGAGTGGATTTAGAAAATAACAAGAGTAACCTTCTAGCTAAAGTTAGGTAGATTTGCATGCAAGGACAAAGTGGTAACTTGGCTAGTAGAATGAAAGTGAGTGGGGTTGGAAATGCCTTTTTTGTTCCTTAGTTGAATGAAAGAGTATTTGCATGCAAGGGTAACCATGTAATTTATTAATTACTAAACAACTAATTTTTAAAGATTTATTTTTATAAAATAAAATAAAAGTTCTAAAATTATAAAATTTATACCATAAAATAACTTGGATTTTTAGAAATTTTATGAGATCACTTTTGAAATTTGTGAATGAAATAATTTTTCAAAGAAAATTTTTCAAGGTATAGAATATTCCTTATAAATAAAAAATAAGGGCAATTAATAAAACTCTTGCTTTGAAAAATTTATATTCTACATAAAGCAATTTATAATGCATAAATTTTCATTCACAAAAATGTACAATCATTAAGTATATTTATAATCGGCTCTAATATTATACAGAGTTCACAAATAATATTACACAAAATGCCGGTCATAACATCCTCTACCCCTTAAAGGATTCTGTCCCCAGAATCTAAGAGAACATATGAGGATACCGGGAACGCATATCAGACTCTAACTCCCAGGTTGATTCTTCGACCTTGGGTTTCCTCCAAAGTACTTTTACTAACTTTACCGACTTATTTCTAAGACTCTTTACTTGCTAGTCGAGTAATTTGACAGGTTGCTCCACAAATGACAGGTTTGCCTGAATTTCTATAGGTTCATATTTTATCACATGGTTGGCATCAGGATTGTACTTCTTAAGCAATGATACATGAAACATATCATGCACATGTTGATATTGAGGTGGTAAGGCTAACTCATAAGCCACCTTCCCCACTTGACTCAAAATTTCAAAAGGACCTATATATCTAGGCGCTAACTTCCCTTCTTTACCGAATCTAGACAACCCTTTCCTTGGCGATACTTTCAGCAAAACGGCTTCACCTACTTGGAATCTAACATCCTTACGCGCTGAATCCGCATACTTTCTCTGTCTATCTTGAGCAGAAAGCAACCTTTTCTAGACTAATTTGACTGTCTCGTGCAACTATTGTACCAATTATGGGCCTAAAATCTTTCCTTCTCCCACTTCATCCCAACTTGTTGGTGATCTACATTTCCGTCCGTATAAAGCTTCGTATGGTGGCATGCCAGTACTGGAGTGATATTTTTTGTCATAGGAGAATTCTACCAATGGCAAGTGGTCGTCCCAACTTCCTGCAAAATCGATTGCACAATTGCGCAACATGTCTTCGATTGTTTGAATTATCCTTTCGCCCTGACCATCAGTCTGCGGATGATACGCCGTACTCATGTTCAACTTTGTGCCAAGACTCTCTTGAAATTGCTTCCACAATCTCGAGTTAAATCGGGGATCTCTGTCTGGAACTATCGATACGGGTACGTCGTGTCTTAGTACGATTTTACGCACATACAGATGACCCAATCTGTCCAATGATGACTTCTTATTAATTGGAAGAAAATGCGCCGACTTCGTAAGGTGATCAACTATAACCCATATAGCGTCATGTCCGGATTTCGCTCGCGGTAGTCCCACTATAAAGTCCATAGCAATGTTTTGCCATTTCCATTCTGGAATCTTTAGGGGCTGAATTAATCTGTTTGGTCTTTGATGTTCTGCCTTTACTTTCTGAAAAGTATAACACTTTGCAACCCATTCTGCCACCTCTCGCTTCATATTTGGCCACCAAAAGTTCTGCTTGAAGTCTCGATACATCTTGGTGCTTCCAGGATGGATTGAAAATCTTGAATTGTGGGCTTCTTACAAAATCTCATTCTTCAATTCAGGTACATGAGGAATCCAAATTCTTGAGGAGAACCTTAGTATACCTTGCTCATCCCTTTGAGTACCAATCTCTTATCCAGTTAGATGATTTTTCTCTTGCTTCATTACTTCTTCCTGACATTTCTTTATCTTTTCCAATAATGTTGGCTGAAAAGTCATTGTACGACAAACCTTTTCAACTATCCCACAATCACAAAGTTCCACTCCAAATCTCTTAATCTCTTCCGACAATTCTTTTGGTATTGCTATCATATTCAATCTTTCCTTCCTACTCAAAGTATCAGCTACAATGTTTGCCTTTCCCGGATGATAATTTATCGAGCAATCATAGTCCTTAATCAATTCCAACCATCTCATTTGCCTCATATTGAGCTCCTTCTGAGTGAAAATATATTTTAAACTCTTGTGATCCGTGTAGATCTCACACTTTTCTCCGTAGAGGTAATGTCTCCAAATCATAAGTGCGAATACTATGGCTGCTAGTTCCAAGTCATGCGTAGGGTACTTTAATTCATGCGGTTTTAACTATCTTGAAGCATACGTGATCACCTTATTGTGTTGCATTAGCACACAACTCAATCCTTTATGTGAAGCATCACTGAAAATCATAAAGTTTCCTTGATCGTCTGGTAGTACCAATACTGGAGCTGTAACCAACCTCTGCTTCAACTCTTAAAAGCTATCCTCACATTCTGCACTCCATTCGAACTTTTGATTCTTCCTAGTTAACTTAGTCAATGGCGTGGCGATTTTCGAAAAATCCTTGACAAATCTTCTATAATATCCCGCCAATCCTAGAAAACTTCGCACTTCGGTAGGTGTCTTTGGCCTCTCCCAACTCATAATCGCCTCAATCTTTGCCGGATCTACTTTAACTCCTCACTTCCAATAACATGTCCCAAAAATTGAACCTCCTTTAACCAAAACTCACACTTAAAAAACTTGGCATACAACTTTTCTTGTCGGAGTATCTCCAATGCTATCCATAGATTCTGCTTATGTTCTTCTTCCGACTTTGAATAAATAAGGATGTCATCAATGAGCACCACTACGAACTTGTCCAAATACTTTTTAAATACCCGGTTCATCAAATCCATAAATGCTGCCGGGGCGTTAGTCAAACCAAAAGGCATTACTAAAAATTCATAATGTCCGTATCTTGTCCTGAATGCTGTCTTTGGGATGTCTTCTTCTTTGATCTTTAATTGATGGTATCCTGATCTTAAGTCAATCTTTGAAAAGCACTTTGCTCCTTTCAGCTGATCAAATAGGTCATATATTCTTGGTAGCAGGTAACGGTTCTTAATCGTCACCTTATTCAACTCTTGATAATCTATACATAACCGCATACTTCCATCTTTCTTCTTTACAAACAGAACAGGTGCTCCCCATGGCGACGTACCTGGCCGTATCACTCCTTTGTCCAATAATTCTTGTATCTAGCTCGCCAACTCTTTCATTTCTGCTGGTGCCATCCTATATGGGGCCTTCGAAACTTGTTTCATGCCCGGAGCAAGGTTGATCTCGAACTCGATTTGTCGATCTGGCGGTAAGCCTGGTAATTCGTCTGGAAATACATCTTGGAATTCGTTGACTACGGGGATATCTTTTATGCTGAGGTTGTCCCTTTCTGAATCCACTACATAAGCTAGGAACGACTCACAATCTTTCCTAAGCAACTTCTTAGCCTGGACGATTATAAGAAACAGTTGCTCTTGCCTCTGTCCCTTAAATATTACTTTCTCTCCACTCTTCGTCTTTAAATACACCTTCTTGGACTTACAATTAATCTGAGCATTATTCTTCCCTAACCAATCGATGCCTAAAATTATATCGAACTCCCCCAACTTGAAGAGTATCAAGTCGGCTGAAAATTTATACCCTGAAATATCAATCTCACACTTTGGACAGAGTTGACTCACATGAATCTTCTCTTGATTCGCAATTACCACCTGTACTACCTCGTTCATAACCATTTTATCAAATTGAAGTTTATCAACAAAATTTTCTGATATGAAAGATCTCGTCGCTCCAGAATCAATCAATACTTTAGCCTCGACATTATTTAGTAAAAGTGTACCTGCTATCACCTCAGAATTCTGAACATCATCCTTCATTTTTAAATCGAATGTCCTCATTGTTGCTTGAGGAGTTGTTGTAGGTGGTGGAGGTAAGGCCAATACCTCAGCTGGCATGCTTGCACTAGTACTTGCCACGTTCATCAGAGCTTTGACTGGTCCGGTTGACTTGCACTCTCTAGCTATGTGTCCAGTCTTTCCACACTTGTAGCATGTAACTCCGGCTTCAAAATCTTACACTCATTAGCCAAATGTCCCTTCTGGTTGCACCTATAGCATGCCATGCTCAGCTTATGACACACTCCGGGGTGCCTTCTTCCATAATGCTTGCATTCTGGTCTCTGAAATCTGTTTTCTCCAACTTGTCCTTGGCTTGCCTGGTTGTTCCCCTTTGATTCTTGTCTTTTGCTCAAATTTCCCTTCTTCTGAAAATTTCCGTCTTTGTGGAATCCAATCCTTTTTACATTCATGTCTTGTGAGTTTCCGGCTTCAGACTTTTCTCCATAGAATGGAACCTTCCTCTTCTTGTTATCCCTTTCCTTCCTTGACTGCATCCCATTACCCTCAATCAGAGCAGCTTTCTGCACTACGCCTGCATAAGTATCAAGCTCAAATATAGCCACTATATCTCTGATCCAAGACTCTAATCCTTGTTGGAATCTCTTTGCTTTTTCCTCACAAACCTTGACAGCTCTGTGAACTTCTTCTCATACTCCAGTACAGACATACTCCCTTGCTTCAATTCAAGAAATTTAAGCTCCATCTGATTCTGCATGTACTTAGAGTAATACTTTTCCAGAAATAACTTCTTAAATCTTTCCCAAGAAACTTGCTGATTTGCTTCCATAGCTTTCACCGAATCCCACCAATAGATGACTTCGCCCTTCAGGAAGTAAGTAACATATGGTGTATTCTGATTGTCCCCTAACTGTACCAATTCAAAAGCCCTTTCCATTTCCTTAATCCATATGCTAGTTATTACTGGATCAGTGGTATCATGAAATGCAGGTGGATTCACATTCTGAAAAGCTTTGAAAGTAACAACTTGTCGAGGTGGTACTGGTGGATCAGGTGGTTGGTGTGGTTCACGATTATCTTGTTTTTCAAATTGTTGTTGAAGAGTTAGTTGTTGTTGAGCTATAGTGTTTGTTTGCTGTTGTAAGGTTTCCAGTAATCGAAGAATATTAGGAACTGTGGTAGATGTGGTTGTTGGGTTCTTCTTTTTGGGTGGCATGATCCTGAAATAAAAGTTACGTCAAAACAGGTATGAACAATAAGATTATTTGAGGGTGTCACATGGCATTCTTGTTCACATATGAGGTCAAATTTTAATTTAAACGAATAGGGTGATGCATATAAAGGCGTAAAATAACAGTTGAAAGCAAACGGAACGATAGTGCATAATAATTGAAATTTAAAGGTTAAGATACATCAAGATTAGAATAAAGTCTGAATCTGGGAATAACATGCTTATTTAAAGGAAACAACAGGGAATTCTACAAAGTCCAACAATACAACATCATGAAAGGTAGATAATGGAAAAAACTAAGGCTCCACTCTTTCAGAATCTTCTCTTCTTGAAGCGTCTTCACAATACTCTGGAGCACATCCGCCACCATCTGGATGATATACGGGCTGGTACGGTCTCGGTGCGATGGCATCTCCTCAAGCTTAGTGCTGACGTACTAAACCAAAGTCTCAAGTCTCGCAGTCATCTGCTCCTTAGGCTTCCCTTCATAGTTTCGGCTGTCCGAATACACATTCTTCAATCGGTCTAACAGTCGGTCGTACTTGCCCTGAAGCATGTCGAACTCGCGCCTCAACTCAGCATACACAGAGAAAGCAATAGTGTCATCCGACCCAAGGGATGATGAGAAGTGCCCCTTTTGCTGACAAACCATACATAGATATATATAAGAGGAGTATTAATAATAAATTACTTAACCTACTCTCTCGCATAATATCTATAACTTATACATATATGCTATAACCTATTTGGGCTATCCAGGGACTCTAAACCGTAGCTCTGATACCAAAACCTGTCACGCCCCCAACTTGACAATACATATTATACAAATTATTACAATATTTAACAAAAGATAGTAAACACAACCGAATCCAAGATCTTACAGTTTAGGGTTTAGAACAACCCAATATTATTAACTATTACAACCTGATTTTTAATATCGAGTCCTCACACAAAAATATCTCTTATTCTACCTGAGCTCGAACATACGCATCGACATCACAAGTCTTACGTGTTGTCTGCTTGAATCTAACCATAGCTGCTAGTTGTAATATCAGGGTGAAAACAAGTAGTGAGCCAAATGCTCAACAAGTGCTATACAATAAAATGAGATAAAAGAATAACAATGTGAAGATAGAGCTAATAATTACAAGAGATGGACTGTTGGGTGATGGCATCATTTGTTTGTATCAAAACATTTCCAAAATCATTTCTTAATCAAAAACCATTTTATGAAGCTACGGATTACAGCCGGTGATCAGCCGCAAAGTAATCCCGAACCTCGCTAGGTTCTAAAACATTAATGGGATCTCTAGGAAACTTTTAAGCCTACAATTTAATTGCGGAAAGGACTTGCGTCTCAGTCCATATCCACTATTTAAAGAAAACATTTGCCCCCCTTTGGGACTGAAAATCAAAATTTTTAATCATTTCAAAAACTGATGCTAATTGACAATTAATTTCTTAAACAATAAACATTTTTATCAAGGGTTATAAATCCACTTTGAAACACTGGGAATATATCCACTAGGGCCATGATCCACTAGACTTTACTCTATCAGGGTAATTGAAAGGTTTCTATTTAGAAGGACTTTGACAAGGAGATTTAGTAATGCTATCGGATAATATGAAAGAGTAATGTCAGACTAGGCTTAAATCAATGGTTTCAAATAAGGTATAGGTATTAAAATATCAAGAAGATAAGCATCACTGGTTCCAGGTATGATATAGGTATTAAAATACAAACAAAGTGATCATCAGCTCAAGGTATAATAGGGTATCACACTTAGAGGTAAGGATAGGGTTATCAAACAATCATTAACAATCTATAAGGAATGACTGGATTTTAGGCTTCGAGCTGAGGTTACTGAGTATAACTTACACATGGTTCAACATCATAATTACTTTGGTATACCATCATAATATGACACTTTGATCTACTTGCATAACAATCTTCAAATAAGGTTAAATTACTTGCAATAGACACTTGAGGGTTCATGGTATTTCTATATAATACGAAGATAGATTTGAAAACCATTCGGTTCATGTATATCAAGGTAAATCAAAATACTCGCATCATATATAGGAACTAGTTATCACACACTTGCAGTGTAAACAAAAAAAAGGCAGGTTGAATCACTTGCCTTGAAAAAGGCTGGACTGGACTGGCAGGTAGGAGCAACTGGAATATTTAATCGACCTTTATGGCAAGTTTACCCTCGTCTCGAGATCGTACACAAATAATAATAATCTCATTACAATATATTCTCACCAACTCAACCTATTTGCAAACCGAAATTAAACACAATGGCACTTAGGCGTATATACACGCAATTTACATTCACCTTATAACATAATAGTACACATAGCCACATATTCTCCCATACCATATTTAAGTACCAAATAATATCACACACGCCATATTGCAACACTAGGCTTGGATGATCTCGCTCCACATACTTAAGTCACTTGGTCGCTAAACTAGACAAAATCTCCAAATTTTGGCTTCCTACTCGAAGTGCCTTTACTAAACCATCCAATTCCTATTGAACCTAACTTGGGCCTTTCACTCTACTGACTTTGCTATCTTGCAACTATGGTGGTCAACCTAGGCCTCACCCATAAGTACTCTAAAACTGTGTGGTAAGTGAAGGTGCTTATTATGGTAAATTTCAGAATGACATCTAAAGTTTCTTGGGTACATTTGACACTCTTACACTTCAAATTTTCCTTCAAAAATTCTACACTAGACTCTTATGATCAGAAGGCAACTCCCAAACTTGATGTGGCTCAAGGGCCTAGCTTGGGCCTCCCTAGGCCTAAGCTTAAAGTCCATGACTCCCCTGTTTTTTTGGGCAGAAAAGGTCCTGACTTGAACTAACTTGTGACACATTATTCTAACTCAAATCCTATGAACTCTGGCTGGAAAAACCCCTCTGACATTCCCTCTAACTAAGGCCCAATAGAGCCTAATGAGGGCCTACCTATGACATGGTCAAAACTTCCCATTTCTAAGTTGCAACAAAACTGTCCTCTGCTGGAAAGATTTGGTGTTTCCACTCGTGCACCTAACGAAACGTCTTACAAACCTCCAACAAAAACCTAAAACCTATTGTATACTCCTAGTGCTAGCTTCTGGTGGCTTGGGCCTCAAAGTGCACAACAATGACAAGGTCAAATCTCACTCTAAACCTCAGGGTACCAAACTGATTTTCTGTAGAAACTAATACTCTCCTTTCACCAAGGTTCTTACTTAACAAACCCAACCAACAACAACCAAAAACCCAAACCAAACCTTAACTAAGGTGTTCTACTGAACTAACTCCCTTACACTCAGAATAAGCTTAGTGGAGATCATCCTTACCTAAGGTGCAACATAGCAAAATAAAAGTTAACACATTACATAAATTACAAGTCATCAAGTTTTTGAAAATGACAAGTTATATCTTCTTTATAAATATATACGAATTAACATCACATATCAAGGAGCAAAAATCAAGATTAATATCTTAACCCTACTGAAATTAAGGATTACTAACAAAAATCAATCCAAATGATCAAAAACTTTTGAAAATCATGAGAGGTTTACATGGATGCATGCCTTCGAATATTCAAACCAAAACAATAGGGTTTCCAAAATAAATTTTATCATAAAATCAATGTGCAAGCCTATCATAAGCTATAACTAAATAATCACTTAGCATGCAAAGGGTTTTATCAAGTTTTTGCTACAAAATTCATGTTATCACCACCAAAAACACATAAGAATGAAATAAGGCAACAAAACAACCTCAAACACCATTCATTCGGCTCCCTCAAGGTCATGGCCGAATGAAATGGAAGAGAAATGACCATTAAAATCAAGAGCCTCATTCTCATGCCTTGGAATTTCACCATTCCTTGTAGTTCCCTCAAAATACAACCTTAAATCCATGAGAATCAAGATTGTACTTTGAGTTCCAACTAAAACTTTGACATGCAAACTCAAAACTTAAACTTTTCACTCAAAACTCTTTGGATTATATATGATCAAGATATAGGAAGTAACATTTACTTGAATGGGAGATAGAAGCTTGAATGAAAAATGAAAGAAAAGAGGGGGTGGGGCTCGGCCAAAAGAGCCGAGAGGGAGGAGGGCCGAGAGGGGAAGGAGGAGAAAGGAGGGGGTGGAATGGTGGAGTGAAAGTGGAGTGATCATCACACTTGCTTGGTTTTTATGCTTTTGATTTGACCAAAAGTGAGTAGATTTAGAAAATGACAAGAGTAACCTTCTAGCTAAAGTTAGGTAGATTTGCATGCAAGGACAAAGTGGTAACTTGGCTAGTAGAATGAAAGTGAGTGGGGTTGGAAATGCTTTTTTTGCCCCTTAGTTGAATGGAAGAGTATTTGCATGCAAGGGTAACCATGTAATTTATTAATTACTAAACAACTAATTTTCAAAGATTTATTTTTATAAAATAAAATAAAAGTTCAAAAATTATAAAATTTATACCATAAATAACTTGAATTTTTAGAAATTTTATGAGATCACTTTTGAAATTTGTGAATGAAATAATTTTTAAAAGAAAATTTTTCAAGGTATAGAATATTCCTTATAAATCAAAAATAAGGGCAATTAATAAAACTCTTGCTTTGAAAAATTTATATTCTACATAAAGCAATGTATAATGCAGAAATTTCCATTCAGACAAACGTACAATCATTAAGTATATTTATAATCGGCTCTAATATTATACAGAGTTCACAAATAATATTACACAAAATGCCGATCGTAACAATTGGTGGGTTCATGAAATGATTGTAATAGAAAGAAAAATAAGAAGAAACTGAAGTGGAAAGGAATATAAAGGCAATAGAGTTTGAGGAATGATAAGGGAGTTGGGTATGAGGAAACCCTAAAGACTCGTATTAATAGAAATAGAAAATTTTGTGATCATCAGGATGAGGGTGATTCACCATGAGTTAAAGTCAAGGTTTGAAGGCGTAAGCGATACGTATAATTAATCCCCTTTAAGTTGAGTGTATTCGATGAAACTTTGAGATAGATCGATGGATTAATTAGGAAACACGGATGGACTGAAGAGACATGAAAGCAATAAATTAGGAAATTGGATGAAGGAAGTGACCATCAAGAATGTGAAGTGTAAGTAAAACATGTGACTTGATACATAGAAAAGGAGACGCTAGGTATAAAAGATATCCCAACATTAAGATGACTGTTGAGATAAATAAAGAGGTAAATGAGTAGTTAGAACTAAAAAGTTGATGTTGAACACGACCAATATCTTCTAGAACATCCCTGTTATCATTACTAAATCAGGCAAGAAAAGCGGATAACCGTTGTTATCTTTTGGAGGCCATATTGATTGACCTCATTTTGAATAAGGATGCTATTGTGAAATTTGGTATAGACTATCGAGATGGAAATGATTAAATAAGATAATCTATCAAGGATATATGACTTGATTTATCCATGGAAGGATGCATGTAAAGGTGGAATTAAGGATGGAACCTCGGTAACTTAAATTGAATCCTAGGGGAATGCATAAAGGTTGGCATTTCACCCTTAATAGGGATAGTATGAATTTTAACAGTATGAATTGGAAAGGATTAAGGTAACAACAACCTTTAAAGATCAGTGGAGAAAGTTTTCAGAACTATATAGACAATGGTTCTAGTATTAGTAAATGGTATCTTAATATGCCTTGTACCTAGGGAGTACATGATGAAGGATTTAAGGATAACCTTAGAGGTTTTACAAGGAGAAATGTAATATTCAAAGTTCTCAAGAATAGAAATTTTGATAAAGCAAATATGACGTAATAATAATAATGCCAAGTGGGGCACATGTTAAACCATGAGAAAGTATAGATTGAACCAATGAAGGTCAAGATTGGTAAAAACAAGAAGGACCTAAGATAAAAGATGTCCTAAGTATGACCGAGAGTCAGTCGTGACAATATTAACCTCTAAAGACCGAGGCAGTACCTTTTGGAAAAAAATGGTGATATTTTTTTTGTTTCTCACCAAAGCGTAATGAAGAGCATTTTTGCACGAGCAGTGATTGGAAAGGAGGTAGAAAATTTAGTTGGAGATCGTTCAAAAGACATTGATTATAAGGAACTATTACTATCAGGAAAGACCAATGAGGTGGCCGACACTTTAAATGTAATAGAGCAATTATAGGCGCTCGTGCCAGAGGAATACAGTGATGATGTTTAAAGCCGTGAAGGTTATATTATGGTGTGAAAGATTGACATTCCTTCTGATGATTGTACGACACTCAACCGTAATAGTAGTTTGGTAAAGATTTAATTCATATAATCGCCGTGAGCGGGCTATCTATCTTAGAAGGTCCTATCTTGAGATAAGCCAGGACCATGTTATGAAAGGACAAAATAAACCTTTGAGCTTCATGTTTCCTAATAAAGACATATGATTAAGAATGGTATTAACCTGCTATCGTTGCTTTTATTGAAACTCTTCTGCAATTTTATCTGCTTCATGTCATATGTACGTCAAGTTCAGGAGTGTTCTTCATGAATCATGGAATGGTGATTATGTTGCCTCATTAGAAGAATTCGATACGACATGTATGGACTCCGTATGGTTAGCTATTAAGATTTCATAGAAAATGAATGACTACAGTAGGTCAGCAGTGGACCATAATAATGCAGCAATGATTCTGCGAGTAATGAGCCGATTACAAGCATGAGAGTTGTATTGGAATGGATGTTGAGATTGAGTACCGCTAATCGGGTTGTGGTGATATATAAGTCATCATTGATAGACTAATTAAGTCGATTATCTACCTATTGAATATTTATTCCTTCTTATCAATAGAGTGTCGTATTACTATACAAGGAAGGTTGCGGTGCAAGCATAGAATTCTAGTAACGATGATATCTCGAATGAAATCCCAGATGCGATTTTCGATGTCGAGGGAGTTTCAAAGGTGATTGTTTATGAGCTCAAGCAAGAGCATGGGTCCGTAGATTGATGGACGGAATAGCAAAATATTTAGGCATGTGAAATACGATGCGAGAATACTTGATGTTGAGATATATACGTATATGTTATGTTCTCCTATGACAAACCTCTATAATTCAGAGGTAGATTCCAAGCCATATATTTTGTGGCAGTATTTTTATTTATATACAATTCTCTTCAATTCGTTCTTTTCTCTCCTTTTCATTTCATGTAAGCTGAGAAGAACAACCCTTCCAGAAGGGGAGGTATTGCCGAATGACTATCTAGCTGTGTGATAGAAGCCTAGTAGGATACCACATGTGGTTTAATTGCTTGTCAAGTACTAAAGGCTGGCCACCTTCTGTACTAACTATGCGATGTAACAAGTGTTCATGATCATAGTGATCTCTCAATAAATTCTTTTACTTCTATATGAAGGACCAAGCTTTCGAAGATGGAGGCAACTAGAGATGATGTGGTACCAAGTACGGTGGTATTCCGATTCTAACACGTTCGTGATACTAAGGTTGACGCGATTGTTAAAAGGTTATAAAACTCTAGCGAGTAAAGGTATATCTAGAATAGTATTCTGTACGGAAGATAGTACCGATTACGAACTGGAAAAGAATGGGTATTGAGAAACAAAAGCTATAATGCTAGAAGCTATGATGAGAGTCTGTGCAATAGACTTGAAATAATTTGGAATGATCACTTAACACGAAATGAGTTTTCTTACGATAATAGATCGTATGTCAGTATCGAGTTGTCGCCTTATGAGATCCTTAAGGTAACACAATGTCGATCTCCCTTATATTAGGATGAAGTTGCAGAGCGCAAGATGCTCGGACTAGCAGTAGTCCAAAGGACCAAGGATATAATAGATCTAATCAGAGGATAGCTGGTAGTAGCCCAAGATGGACATAAGAAGTATGTTGATTTGATATGAAAGGACAAAGAGTAGGAAGTAGGGGACCTAGTGCTGTTATAGGTATTCCCTTGGAAAGGATGGATGAGGTTCGTAAAGAAAGGAAAGCTAAGCCCATGAATTGTTGGACCCTTGGAGATATTAAGACGTATTGGGAAGTTAGCATATGAGCTAGCCCTACCCCCGAACCTGTAGCAAGTTCATAACGTGTTCCAATGTTAAGGAAGTGTAATCTGGATGCCAGACAAATAGGGGCATATGAGCGCATAGACATGCAACCAGACGTAATCTATATGGAGCAACCAGGAAGGGTTATAGATCGAAATGGAACAAGTGCTTAGGAGAAGGGTTATCAAACTAGTCAGAGTTTGGTGGTAGAACCACAATGTATAAAATTGACTTGAGAGTTAGAAAGTGCAATGCTAAGAAAGTATCCCTATTCATTTTCTATCTAATTCCAGGACGTAATCCTTTTAAGGAGGGGAGACTGTAATAACCTCAAATTTTGGAATTTTTGAAACACTGATGAATAGTAACTTTTGTTGATGATGCTGATTAAGGAAAATTATCAGACCACGTTATATAGGAGTACTGTTATGGAAATTCTAAGATCGTATTAGTATTCCACAAAGTAAATGAGTGTATGTAAAGGTCATCAGAATTCGGATTCGAAAACTTTGGTTTTTCCCGAAAATCCACCAGATACCGAAAGAATTGAATCTAAGGTAACATGATTAAAAGGATTTAAATTGAAGGATTATAAGAGAGGATAAAATATAAAATATTGAGAAAGGTTTAGGGGAACCCAAGTAATAAGAACCCAGATATGATCCCTCAAATGATCAACGAGAACGAGAGTTAAGCGAACCGTAAAACAGATAAACGACCAAGGGACAAGCATATACAAGTAGAATGGGAAGGAAGCTTCCAAGAGAAGCTAAAACATGTGGTTAAAAGAGAAGGTGACATCATCACACCATGAGGATTGGACAAATGGCAAGATGATGAGGTAGGCAAGATGATGCAAGCAATTTGCAAGATATTTAACCAAGGATTGATATCAACCAAGCATTTTTATGCACAAGATCAATAAAACAAAGCAAGCTTCTCCCCCCCATTTTATCTTCTTCACTTCAAATTTTTCATCAAAATGGTGAATTAGAAATTCAAAACACAAGCTATACTCCATGGAAAATTATAAGGTTTGTTTCTTTGGATCCTATATTTCATAACTAAGAAGAGCAAGTAGTTTGAGTGCTTGAATCAAAGATTTTCTATCTCAAACAAATCATTTTAGTGAAGGGTGAATAGTAACCAAGTTAGTTGTGTTTTGGTTTTTTTAGGTTCCATTGAAGATCCAAGCTTCCTAAGGCCATATAAGCACCCCTTGAAGCTTCTAAGTGAATCCCCACTCTCCAAGGAAGGTATAAAGCCCTTGAACCCTTATAAATATTACGACCGGTATTTTCGTGTAATATTATTTGTGGATTTGGTATAATAATAAAGCCGAATAAAATATATTCAATGATTGTACGTTTGTGTGAGTGAAAATTTCTGCACTATAAATTTGCTTCATGTAGTATATGATTTTTCAAAGCAAGAGTTTATTTAATTTCTTTATTCTTGATTTATAAGGAATATTCTAAGCCTGGAAAAATTTTCTTTTAAAAAGTATTTTGTTCACAAATTGTGAAAATGATTTTAAAAAGTCTCTAAAAATCCAAGTTATTTTATGGTATAAATTTTATAATTTTTGAACTTGTATTTTATTTTATAAAAATAAATCTTTACAAATTTTATTTGTTATAATTATCAAATTACATAGCTATCCTTGCATGCAAATACTCTTCCATTTAGCTAAGGGACAAGGAAGACATTTCCAACCGCACTCACTTTCATTCTACTAACCAAGTTACCACTTTGTCCTTGCATGCAAATCTACCTAACTTTAGCTAGAAGGATACTTGTGTCATTTCTTAAATCCACTCACTTGGGGTCAAATTAAAAGCATAAAAACCAAACAAATATGATTACCACTTCATTTTTCACTCCACCATTCCACACCTCCCTCCTTTTTTCCCCTCCTCTCGGCTCTCCCCTCTCACTCTCGGCTAAAAGCCGAAACCCCCTCCCAATTTTTTCTTCTTCAATCCTCAACCAAGCTTCCACTCTTTACACAAGTAAATGTTACTTCCCATACCATGATCACTCATATTTCAAAGAGTTTTGAGTAGAAAGTTTAAGTTTAAAAGGTTGCATGTAAAGGTTTTAGTGAAACTCCAAATACAATATTGATTTTTATGGATTTAAGGTTGTTTTTGAGAGGACTACAAGGAATGGATAAGTGCCAAGTCTTGAGAAGGAAACTCTTAATGATTTCCTTCCAATTCATTCAGCCATGACCATATGGGAGCCGAATGAATGGTCCTTGAGATCATTCTTGTTGTTTTGTTCAATTTTTGCATGTTTATGTGATAATGACTTGAATTTTATGGTGAAAATTTGATAAAACTCCTTGCATGCTAAGTGATCATCTAGGTATATCTTATGCTAGGCTTGCATGTCAATTTTATGATAGAACATATGTAGAAAATGTGTTGTTTTGGATTGAAAAACCCGAAGGCATGCATGCATGTGGAAATCTCTTAGTTTGTTGTAAGATTTTGATCATTTGAAAAGATTTTGTTAGAGAGCCTTAATTTCAGTACGAATAATGTGTTAATATTGATTTATGCTTCTTGTTGCATGGTAATAATTCGTGGTTATCTTTTATAAAAAAATATATACCTTGTTGTTACAAAAACATGAAGATTTGTGAGTTGTGAAGTGTAGCTTCTTTTGTTTTGCCATAATTGTACCTTAGGTAAGGATGATCTCACCCAAGAGTATTTTGAGAATAAGGGAGTTAGTTCAGTAGATTACCATGTATAAGTCTTGGTTTAAGTATTGAGTTGTTGTTAGTTGAGTTTGTCAAGTCAAAAACCTTGGAAAATGAGAGTTATGGTTTCTGCAGAAAATCAGTTTAGTACCCTGAGGTTTAGAGTGAGTTTTTACCTTGTCATTGATGTGCACTTTGAGGCCCAAGCTACCAGAAGTTAGTATTGGGAGTATATAAAAGATTTTAGGAGTTGGTTGGAGGTTTACATGTCATTTGGTTAGGTGCCCAAGTAGAATAACAAAATCTGTCCAGCAGGGGACAGTTTTGTTGCAACTTAAAAATAGGAAGATTTGACCATGTTAAGGGTAGGCCCTCATTAGGCCCTATTGGGCCTTAGTTAGAGGGAGTGTCAGGGAAGTTTTTCCAACCATAGTTCATAGGATAGAAGTTAGAACCATGTGTCACAAGTTAATTCAAGTCAGGACGTTTTCTGCCCAGAAAAACAGGGGAACCTTGGACTTTTAGCTTAGGCCCAAGAAGGCACAAGCCAGGCCCTTGAGCCACCTCAAGTTTGTGAGATGCCCTTAGGTCAGGAGAGTCTTGTGTAAAAGTTTTAAAGGAAAACTTGTAGTTTAAGAGTGTCTAATGCACTCAAGAAACTATAGTTGTCATTCTGAAATTTGCACCAGTGAGCACTTTCACTTTTCACATAGTTTTAGAATACTTAGAAGTGAGTATTACGTCGACCACCATAGTTGTAAGATAGTATAAGGTCAGTAGAGCAAGGCACAAGTGAGGGTCAATAGGTTTTGGATAATTTAGGAAAGGCACATCGAGTTAGGAAGCCAAAATTAGAAGACTTTGTCTAGTTTAGCGACCAAGTGACTTAAGATGTGAGTCGAGATCATCCAAGCCTAGTGTTGCATTATGGTATATATGGTGTTATTTGGTGTTAATATATTATATGTGAATATGTGGCTATGTGTGTACTTTTGTAATTTAAAAAGTGAATAAAAATTAAGTGCGTATAGGCCTAAGTGTCATCCGTGTTTAAATTCGGGTTGTAAATAGGTTAAGTTAGTGAGAATATATTATAATGAGGATTATTATTTATGTAGGATCTCGAGATGAGAAAAAACTTTCCATAAAGGTCGAGTGAAGCTCCAGTTGTTGCTCCTACCAGTCAGACCAGACCAGCCTTTCTCAAGGCAAGTAATTCAACTTGACCTTCGTATTTACTGTAAACAGTTCATAAATATCAATGCAATTATCCTGAGTCATTTGATATGTTTTAAATCAAGCGTATCTTTCGTTTATCTTTGAATTATATAGAAATGACATGAAACCTCGAGTATGTATTGCAAGTAGTTCAAAAGCCTTTTCATGATAGTTAAATGCCATGATAAAATGAAGAGTTGATATATTACTTGATTGATCCTCTTGATTAACATGCTGATGATTCCTAAGTATTGATATCTCATTCTGATACTTGAATCCCTATAGAACCTTACCTTGAACCCTGAAAGTCAGAAACTTATCAAAGTGATCCCTCATTGATTGATACCCTTCTTTCTTATCCTAAAGCTTGACAACTCTGATATATCCTGAGCTAAAGAATCATTTCTTCGTACCTTAACACCCATAGTATTCATGAAGCTTATCTTCTTAATGATCCAACACCTGTACCTTGACGAGAATTTATTGCTTTAAGCCCAATTTGGCACTACCTTTCATAATATCCGATAGCCTCACTAAATTCCCTTGTCCAAACCTTGATACATGAAAACCATTCAGATACCCTAATCGAGTATAGTTTTGTGAATCGTGGCCCTGAGATTTAGTACCATATTTCCCGTGTTTCGAGTTGATCTATAATCCCTTAATAAAAAAAATGTGTTTACTGTTAAAAGAGATTTTGTTATAATTCGGCATCAGTTTTTGAAATAAATAAAATATGGGTTTTCAGTCCCAAAGGGGGATAAATGTTTTCCTTGAATAGTGGATCTGGACTGAGACGCGAGTCCTTTCCACACTTATATTAGTCTTAAAAGTTGCCTAGGGATTCCCGTTAATGTTTTAGAACCCAGCGAGGTTCGGGATCACTTCGCGGCTGATCACCGGCTGTAATCCGTAGCGTCATAAAATGATTTTGATTAAGACATGATTTTAAAATTGTTTGATACAAGCAAAACGATGCCATCTCACATAGATTTATCTCTCATTATCATTGGTTATGTCTTTCTATTGTCATTCTTAAAGGTATATCTCGATTTATGTTTGTATCGTACTGTTAGCACTTGTTGAGCATTTGGCTCACTTCTTGCTTTACCCTGATATTACAGCTAGCAGCTATGGTTAGATTCAAGCAGACTGCCCGTAAGACCTGTGATGCTGATGCTTATGTTCGAGTTCAGGTAGAATAAGTAATAATAGTTTGTGTGAGGACTCGGTAATTGAAATCAGATGTAATAGTTGGTAGTGTTGGGCTGTTCCAAACCCTAAACTGTAAGATCTTGGAGTTGGTTGTGTATTCTTTCCTTCAAATGTTGTAATAGCTATATTTATTTTGATGTTTAATTTGGGGGTGTGACAATAAATCAGTGGGGTTAATATGTTTTTAAGAATATTATGATAGTTGTGAGAGTATGCTATGAATTGGTATGATTAGTGATATGATTTGGATGAGTATATGCTTGGTCATTGCCATTATTTAGTCAAGTTTATGCTTAATGATTAAAGTTATGGATCTTGAATGTTTGACCTAGAAATTGGTGTATTAGGTTATGGTAAAATGTTGTTGGTTGAATGATCTTGTATTGGGGTTGAATGGTGGTGTAATGGTGTTGATTGGTGGTGGTTTGGTATTGAATTGATTCGGTAAAATTTGGGAATCGCTAAGTTATAACCGTCGTAATGCCTAATTTTCCTTAGACTGTTTTGTGCATAACTTTTGCACCCGAACACTCACTGCCATGAACTGACCATTACCATGCTTAGATAGTTTATGATTCAAGCTTCATTTTGATATTTGGTTCGGTTAGATCCGATGTACGGTTTAGGAGAAACGACCGTTTTAAGTTACGGTGTTTCGCGAACGAACCTTTACCCCTCGCTTAATTTGAAACCTTATTTAATGCCCCTAAAAGACTAATTGGATTACGAAAGAATTATGTAAGGTGGATTAGGAAGTTGGTAAAGTACTCGCAAAAGAGTCGCCTTAAAATTCGTAACGGTTAATTTATTAAAATTGGTGGAACCAAGGGTACGCAAGTGATTAACGCAAATCGTTAAGCGTATAAGCGTCCGTAAGCGAACATTAGGGTCTAAGTGGATAAAGTCTAGTTTCTTAAGTGACTGTGGTCTAATTCCGGATTATGTTGTTGTTCATAGGTTACCGGACCCACTCTAAGCTTAAGTCTATCCCGGAACACTCAGGCAAGTTTTCTACCCGTTATACTGTTGTTATGATGTAAATATATGTATATGCATTATCTTGTGATAAGTGAATGATTGTTATTAGAAAATTTTGCGATATATTGGAGCATGCTGATATGGTATATATGCATGTCTGTTTCGTAATCTTGATATCTAATTGTTGATTCAAATGCTTATAAATTGCATAATACCTATGCTAGAGATAAGCAGTAGTTGCGTATATCCTTAGTATAGGGGACCCAAAGGGAGTCGATGTTCCCGAGTATAATATATATATATATATATATTCATATAGTTTTCAAAACTATTAATCGAATAAGGTTTATTCGATAACTTTATTTTATTTAATGAATATTATTTTGAATATTCATTCGAGGACTTATGACTCCGCTTACTTTATTTAATGAATATTATTTCTTAAATATTCATTCGAGGACTTATGACTCCGCTTATTTTATTAAATAATATTCTTTATTTTATTAAAGAATAATGTTTCGATAATCAAACTTATTTTCGATTATTCAAATAAAGATCGTACTTTCGTATAAGTATATCTTTAGTTATTTATTATTCATTTCAAGTATGAGTTGTAAAACTTCTACTTCAATTATTTTTATAAAGATTATCCTTAAGGGAATATTATTTAAGTAATAATATTCAGATATTTTCTCCAACATATGGGACTGATTTATTTTATTAAATCAGCGTTACTCTAAACATTTTTTAAAATATTTTCGAGTCTTCAAAATGATTTTAAAAGTTAGAGCGGATCCCAAAACTCATTTTTAGATTTAAGATCTTCCTTTCGAAGGGGATTTAAATACTCGCTCAAAACCTGAGGGATCCGGATCTGTGGTGTATTTTATATTCGCAACGAGGTTGCTGTTTTGAGAAAACATTTTGATTACTTGCCCAATGTTCGGGAAGTAAGTCCATCTATTCGAGTCAGCATAAGCAACATGGGATCAGTGGGCGTCCATGAAAGTGTAAGTGGCTCAGTGGGAGTCCATCGATGCGTAAGTGGCTGGGTGGCAGTCCATCATAGGTCCTAATGCGGCCAGGGTGATGACCAGTGGGGAATTCGTCCATCTACTAGTAGAAAAGGTTACTTATTGGTATCTTTGCCTGATCAGCAAGATATCAGGTTTATGCCAAGGTTTTCTTCTTTCCAAATTCATTGGATATTATAACTCTGTTTATACTTTTCATAACAGAGGTTTCCAAGGAAAGTATGAGATATATATATATAGGTATATATATATATATATCGGGACTTAATGAAGTATCTCGTAACTTCATTTCTTTTGAATGATATTTCAAAGATTGAATCTATTCAAATCTTTTCTTGTAGTCTCATCTATGTTATGAACTTTTGAAACTAATTATACCTTAAACGGCGGTAGTTCAAGTAGTATTCAGAAAAGATATAGGTATATTAGAGTATCTCGTAACTTCACCTTTTCAACTTATATCTGGTTAATGATTATCTTATGCATGACAAAGATTTTCAGAAAAACGTTGAGACAAGGTTATATATATGAGATCACCTTGCAACGATATTTTTTATACAGTTATAAACTGGAACTCTGTGTATATTATACATGGCAGAGGATTTCAAGATTTTGAAAAGTATATATACATATATACTAAATATTTTGCGACTTGGTCGCATTAAGAGATCAAACTTGGTTCATTTCTTTTTAACCAAGACTTTTATGAGTACTGTGAGAATGCTCATATTTTGTAAATTATTATGCATATTATTTCAGTGGGCTTGTTGCTCACCCTTGCTTTCTTCTTTCATCACATAACAACAGATAGAAAAGATGAACAAGACCAAGCTTCCAATTCGCAAGCGGTAAGGAAACGTTCCGCAGTTTTCTGAAAGTGTTGATGCCGTGTAGCTGAGGTAGGATCTACCAATAGGCTAGGCTTTCGACTTTTGATGTACCAGACTTATGTATATTTATGAATTGTAATACTGGCAAAGAATATTTAAATTTATTCAGAAACCCTTTTAAGGTGTAATGGTTTATAATTGTGGAATAAAATGACTTGTGTTATTGTTGGATATTCATCTCTGAGACTATAAATTGTGGTGTGTATATATTGTGGGGTCACAGTACGCAGTAGTTGGTTGATTATTAAGATTAAGTATTATTAAGGGAAATGGATCTCGTGACAACCCAGATCCCCGACCCCGGATTTGGGGGTGTTACACAAATATTGCTATTGGTCTTGATTATGATGCCTTGAACTACAAGAAGAAAGTTGTAAGTGAAAAAAGGAAAGCAAATGAAAATGAAGATGTTCCGGCTATGCTAAAAAAGGTTGGCTCACCTATGTTCAGAGCATGTGAAGTAGATTTTAGTGAAGAAGAGTTGATCATAAAGGAAGAAATTGCTGATGAAGACAATAAGAAGAAAAATGCAGAAACAACTTAAACTTCCAAAGTTAAAAAGAAGCTCATGGATAACCAAGATTCCAAGACACCTGTCAAGGAAACAAAAACTGAAGATGCAAGAAAGAAGAGGAATAATAGAAATGGGAAAATTGGGATGAACAAAAGCAACAATTTTTCTTATGTTGCAGATGCTCCAAGAAAGAAATGTGAAAAGTATGGCTTTGTGAATCACCTAACTCACCTTTGTAAAAAGGTTGTTAGCAAGCCAGTTGAAGGAGCCTGCAAGTATAATGAAGCCAAGGCAAATGACCCTTATTCATTTTATGATAAGTTCGACTGCATTCCCTGTAACTTAAAAGTAAACAAAAGTTTCCACAAGCTAAGAATAGATCTCAAAGAAGTCAGTAATGGGTCTACAGATGCAAGGGAAAATGCACAAACATCTATGAGTGCTATTCTTTCTAAAACTTCTAACTCTACTTCTGCTAAATCAGTTAACAAGAAGAAAGTACCCAACACTACTTGGGTTGCTAAACACACTTAAACCTCATTGTGTGCAGGGAAAAATGAAGAAGGTCATATGGATCATAGACAATGGATGTTCCAGGCATATGACAAGTGATAAGGCCCTACTATCACAGTTTGAGGAGAAGGCTAGCCCTTTGGTGACCTTTGGAGACAACATCAAAGGATTCACAATGGGATATGGCAAGATTGTGATGCCCTCAATCTCCGGGTTAAGAAATGAGGACCCACACACCTTTAATCTACTAATTAAATAAGCATAAACCCCGATTAGCTACTAACAGGATTAAACAGGATAAAGTATGAGACAAGATTACAATTACCAACCATAAAATATAACTTACAACCCCAAATTAAAATCAAATATATATAGTCGAACCCGGCTTAGAACCGATATATAACCCAGTGTATCTTTACAACTCTCTGGCTAAGCGCTTGCTCACTCAAAAACTTTACTACATGCTCTAGCAACCGCAAGCCCTCAATATGATAGAGACCACGATAGGGACCACCAGGTACGCTCTTATGAGCAGTGCGCCTAAGCCTGGCCATCTTCTTGCTTAACTGCTATGGTTAGATTAAAACAAAACATATGAGTATAAAACACAACAAGTAACTAAACAACAGTTCTACCATATAAAATCCACAATATACTTTACACATCTCAGGGCATTCTACTTTAACAGTTCTAGGTGGCAGATTTCTATCTTTCAGGTTAAAAAAATGGTTATGAAGAAAATTTTGGGCTTTCAAGGAACAAGGCTCAAAGCATGGTGAAAGCCGACATTCATCACAAATCATTAAAGGATCGAAACAGATATTTCAAATGGAAAGCGACAAATCTTTTCATTATAAGGAATCAATTATATGATCAACACAATCAAAAAAAAATCAGGGTTCACAAGCTTTAAGCTCCACAATATCACAATCAACTCTTTTCAAAGCAATATAAATCTTTTTCATTTTCAAAGAATAAATTACTGAATAGGAAATTTCAATTCCTTTTTAAAATTATTATCGAACCCTCGATTGGACCACTTTATCTTTCATTTCATAATAATACGGGTGATCAGCCCGTACCGACCTCCATCCAGTCTTTAAGGTACCAATGGCATAATTTCAGCCTTAAACTGGACTAGCCCCGCTAGCCTCTTACTATGACTGGACTAGTCCCACTAGCCTCTTACGTCCCAATCCAATCCATCAGGAATTCATTTGGAAAACCTTGAGTTGGAAAAAGGTAGGTTTACTAAATTTATTTTATATTTACCAAGAATATGAAATCATTCAGACTTTTTCAAGTCGAAACTCATTCTTAAGTTCAATTTCAAGAATTCAAAGTTAAGGGAATGAATCAGGAATAAGCAAAGTTCAATTCTAGGGATCTTGATCAATGATAACATGGGTCTCAAGTTATGGAAATCAAAACCGCTTCAAGGATCAATAGGGAATAAGGTAAACAAGGAATGAAGCATCATTACAAGGGGTTCGTAAAGGTACTTATAGGGTTTATAATAGTTCATGGTATATCAAGTGATCAAAACAAGAAAATGGTTACCAATGGGCTGAATCAATAAACTATCAATGACAAGCTCATAAGATCAATGACAAGGTATCTCAATAATCAATAACAGGGGTACGTTACTTTAATAGTTCAATACTCTACATGGCATGAACAATATCCTCTCTATAACCATTTACACAAGTAATTAGAGTTACTTGCCTGAATTCGCTTTCCTGAAGCTTGAACTACTACCACCTAGTATACCTTTCCCTTTCCTAGCCTGAATGTCCTCACGCTCCGAATCTACAATCAAAACCAAAACCAAAACCTTAATTAGATTCTCAACTCTCGTTCCCGGAACGTTCACTCAATATGATATCTCGATTATTCTCTTGACACGAACTATACGAGTATAGTTTATACACACATGCACATAGCACATAACACATTCCTTTTTCATAACCTTTATATCTTTATATACTCAATAATCAACTTATACTCACTTAACCTTGACTATTCTTCAAATCAAACGATTATAACTCATACGAGTACACGATTCATTCATAACTAAATCTTTACGACCATAACTATCACTTATAGGTTTTAAAATCAATCAACTTAGTTCCCAATTCTTTTATTCCTTAATTCGAATCACATACCACAATCAGACAACCAAATCCATAGATATTCACATATACACACCCAATTATTCTTTGATTACCATAAATCAAGTTTTAATTCTAAGTTCATATGGCCTATTCGGCCTTCTTGCAAATACTAACCACAAAATCAATCAATTTCCACCTTAGCTCACATAAACATATAGCAGAATCAAAAACCTTTAAAAAGAATCATTTTCCTCTCTTTTAACATCAAAATTCGAACCTTAACCATATATATACAATCTAATTTCTAAAACAATTACACCATGCAACTTTAATCTTAGCATAATCCGACATTTAAACTACACCCTTTTCTTTATCAACAATAATTCGAATCAAAACATACATACATGCTCACATGCAATTCAAATTCATCTCTTCATTATATTAAACACTCATTTACATCAAATCATCATTAAGCAACATAAAACCTTAGTCGAATTTTCCAATTAACCATACATGCATTCACTTATCTCTACATGCATGACTCTAAATCCACATACAAGCTTAACTATAATCTTAATTTCAACAATTATTGACCAATCAACACCAATTTCAAATCACACAGGTTTATTTGATTAATTTCTTTCTTGACACAAAGCAATCATTCAGCCCTAACTATATAGATCAACATGCATAATTTAAATCAACTTCACACTTCATTCTATCCCAAAATCATCTAACAATCTCTATAACACATCGTTCATAAGTCGTTTTATCAATTAAACCAACTAAATTTCTTAACACAAATCCAAGAATTTGAATTTTACCTAAATCACAACATGCATGCATCAATTTAAGTTTATAAATCACTAATCAATTTTAATTATTCTATACTTTCTATAAACAACTATCCACCATTAATTTCACTATCAAAAATCAACTTAATTTCTTTTAAAAATCAAAAACCCATCCGACTTTATAGAAAACACTACATACAAACACTAAAATTCGAGTTTATATAGTCTAGAGTTCAGTTTACACATCATAACTCACCACCGGTTCATCGGAGTTCATCACCGGTGGCGGTGGCTTCACGGCGGTGCCCTCATTCGAGGGTGTCCAGCCACAAAAAAATCCTGATTTCTTCTAAAAATCATAGCAACAAACACATGTAAGACATAATCATCACAAAATCACATCATCTTGGTTCTATAAAACAAGAACTCGGCAAAAACCGAACCTAAACACACACACACTCGCATGCAAGTACCAAACCACACATGCTAGTGAATCAAAGCTTATTTATGGAACAAGGATGAAGTTTTATGGAAGAATCCAAAAAAAATCAAGTGAAGAAGAGAGATGTACCGAGAGGAAAAAGAGAGAAAGAGACTTCGAGAGTGAGAGAGAAAAAAAAAGAGAGAGGAATGAGAGAATGTGAGAAATGAGGGAGTGGCCCGGTGAAAAGAAAGAAAAGGGGTAGGGAGGTGGTTTTTATAAGAGTTTGGCAGGCGTAAAATGGTCATGTGCCAAACTTTTTAATTTCCTTTTCTCCTTTCTCTTTTTCTTTTTATCAAAGATTGCATTTAACACAAGATAGCTCTCTCTGAAAATATGAGAATGAAATGAATAATAATTTTAAAACGTAGATCTCGAAATTAGCTTTCCAAGCATTACTCATAATAAACTTTTGAGTGTACGGTTGATTTTATATGATTTTTACAAGCTCACGCTAAAAATAATATTTTAACACATAAAAATAATTTTAAATAGCAACGATCATGAAATAAATCCGTCTATCATTTTTAGAAAGTCTCTAGGACTATTTCGAAGAAAACAAAATAAATCTCATGCCTTTACCTTACTCAGATAATTTTATAAAAATGTGCAAAGATTAAATAAACCTTATTTATATCAAATAATTTCCTTAAAAATATCAACAGATCACGAAATCACGCATACAGTCAAGCAAGCACGTATACTCACACATCACAACTTATGTCTGATCATAAAAAATTCCCTTTTTATCATTATTCCTCTTTTCGCGTACCGGGTCACGTTCTGCCTGACGGCCCGACGCTCAGCATTTCAATTACGCTTCACAATATCATTACCGACCGACACGTCACTAGAACGCAATACTTTACTTAAACATTCATTTCACATAATTACACATATTTCATATTTTAAATACTTTAATCCCTTTTTAGGACGGGTTCCGTTCTACCTGATGGCCCGACAACACAGCTTAACTCCTAAGCTGACTCTTTAAATTGGAACACGTCCATCTATGCTCCCAGATACTAATATACAATAAAGACAATTAATCAACATTTAAAATACATAATTTATAATCAAATCACATAAATCATACTTTATTCACTTAATTACGTCACAAAATTCTCAGTCGTCATAAATATTGCTTCTGGAAATGTTGTCATTGATGATGTAGCATTGGTAGTTGGTCTTGAACTAAATCTTCTCAGTGTTAGCCAATTTGCAGATAAAGGTTTTAAACTTCTTTTTGACAAAGAAGAATATATCTTCATCAGCAAGAAAACCAATAAAGTTTGTTAGATATATTTGATAATGTCATGTGTAATATGATTTTTGTTTAGTTTTCAGATCTTACTGAACAGGACAAATCAGTACTTAACTGGAAATCAACACTTATACTGAAGGCAGAACTTAAGATATCAGAACTTAAGTTATCAGAATTTAAGTTATCAGAAGATATTTATCAGGAGATAATATCAGGACTTAAGGAGACTTTCATATAAGGCAGGCGGCAGATTGAAAGGAAAGAAGATCGAGACTAAGACAGAAAGAATTATGCATGAAGAAAGAATTCTATGAAGAATAGAATACTTGGAAGAAAAGATAACCAGTTGATATATTTTAGGCAGCATAATTATATTCCATATCAATTAGAATATTATCTTGTAACTGTGTAGTATATAAACACAGGCATAGGGTTCACACTATAAGTGTTATCATTATCGAAGTTATTATTCTTTGTAACCCTAGCAGCTCTCATGATAATTTGTTCATCACTGAGAGAGGACAGTTCTATAATGTAACAGAGTTTATTGTGTTGAATAAAATCTGTTTTTTGTTACTTGAGTTCTTA
Organism: Apium graveolens; assembly: GCF_009905375.1. Lineage (NCBI taxonomy): Eukaryota > Viridiplantae > Streptophyta > Magnoliopsida > Apiales > Apiaceae > Apium > Apium graveolens. The sequence continues at coordinate 118,638,265 of NC_133651.1, read as the reverse complement.
TATTCGATTTGATTGTAGTAAACACTATATTCAACCCCCTTCTACAGTGTGTGTGACCTAACAAGTGGTATCAGAGCCGATCTGTTAACACACATACAGTTTAAGATCCATAAACAATCATGTCTGAAGAAGAAACTCCAACTAAGCCCACCAAATCTGAAGAACCTCCAAGAACCATAACCCATAGTCGATATGAGACTATAAGAGTTCCCATGTTAAAACCTTCTGAGTATTCCATATGGAAAGTGAAGATGGCTATGTTTCTGGAAGCTATAGATCCAGAATATCTCGACAGGATTAATGAAGGACCACATATGCCAATCAAACTCTCTGTGGAAGTTGCAGGTCAGCCAGCAAAGTCTGTACCAAAGGAGAAAAGTGATTACACTTCTGAAGATATCTCATCGATTGTAAATGATGCAAAGGTAAGACACTTGCTACATAGTGCCATTGATAATGTCATGTCAAACAGGGTAATTCAATGCAAGACTGCAAAAGAGATATGGGATGCTTTGGAAACAAGGTGTCAGGGAACTGATTCAATCAAGAAGAACAGGAAGACAATACTCACTCAAGAGTATGAGCACTTTGACTCAAAGCCTGATGAGTCATTAACTGATTTATATGACAGATTTGTCAAACTCTTGAATGATTTGTCACTAGTTGACAAAGAGTATGATATTGAAGATTCAAATATTAAATTCCTCTTAGCTCTTCCTGAAAGATGGGATTTGAAGGCCACGATAATAAGAGACAACTATAATCTTGATGAAACAACTCTTGATGAAATATATGGGATGCTCAAGACTCGTGAACTTGAGATGGAACAAAGAAGCAAGAGGATTGAAAGAAAGTCAAGGACAGTTGCCTTTGTGGCTGAGGAGGAAAGTCTCAAAGTTGCTGCCTCAAAGAAAGGAAAGAGAAAAGCTCTCATCACAACGTCTGATACTGAGTCATCAAGTTCTGATAGTGATGATGACTCGGAAATTGAAAGTATACCTGAGATAGACCCTGATGAAGAGATGATGAAGCTGTGTGCTCTTATGGTGAAAGGAATCACAAAGATTGCATACAGGAAATTCAGGAAAGGAAAGAAGTTTTCCAGGAAAGGTACAAGTTCTGATAAGAAAGGTTTCAGAAAATCTGAAGGCAAAGGAGGAAAGTCTGACAGAGGAGATTACTCGAATGTTAATTGCTACAACTGTGGTGAGAAAGGCCATATATCTCTAGATTGCAGAAAAGGGAAGAGTGACAAAGGCAAGGCTCTTGTCACAAAGAAGAAAAGCTGGTCAGATGTTTCAGATTCTGAGGATGAGGAAAACTATGCCTTGATGGCAAATGATGATAGCAGTTCTGATACTGCTGACTTAAAGGTACCTCAAACTACTTATGCCTTTCATAATGATGATATTACTGAGTTGAGAAGATATCTTAAAACCATGTTCATTAGTTATAAAGATCAAACTTTAACATATGAAAGATTAACTTCTGAAAATCTTGCTTATAAAAAGAGGAATGATTATTTAGAAAAAGAGTTAGTCATGTTCCATCAAACTCAGAATGATAGAGATGATGCCTTTTATGTTAGGGATGAAGTGATAAAAATGAATGAATCTCTAAAAACTGAGTTAGAAAAGGAAAGAGAGATTATTAGGACTTGGACTAACTCTGGTAAAACAACTCAGGATATTTTTAGTAGTGGAAACTGGAAAGAGGGCTTAGGTTATGGAGATGATAAGAACAGTAAGAGAACTGTAGAAACTGAGCCTATAGTTGTTAAAAAAAACCAAAGGTAAATCCTGTTAAGTTTGTAACTGCAAAGTCTGATATTGAGAAATCAGAAGTTAAGGAGAAAGTAACTTCTGACAAACCTAAACAGGATAAGCCAACTGAAGTTAACATAGGCTTAATGACTAAGAAGCAGCTTAAACATAAGCTGAAAGATGTTAAGAATGTAAACAAGGTAAACCACCTAGGAAAAATAGGAATGGAAAGGAAGGTGTGAACAAAAGTAACAATTATAAGCCTGTTCCAAATGCTCCTAGAAAAACATGTCATAACTGTGGAAACTCTAACCATTTGGCTTCTTTTTGCAGGAAGAATAAGAACATAAACTCCTTACCTTCAAAGTCAAGAGTTAAGAGTCAGTCTGTTAGATATAAGCCACAAAATCCTTGTTTTCATTGTGGTAGTTTATGGCATTCCATTTATACTTGTAAGGAATATCATAGTTTGTACTATGATTATTATCAAATAAAACCTTCTGTAAAGAAAGTTAGCATTATTCCTTCTAGTGTAAGTTCTGAATCAAAGTCTGATACTGCAAATTCTGATAAGAAAACTGTTTACATAAACTCTGATGCTAAATCCGCTGCAAATGTTAACAAAATTAAAAAGGCCAAAGGATCCAAGAAAGTCTGGGTCCTTAAAACTAATCATTAGTGGTCTTTGTGATTGCAGGGCAACCGGAAAAACATCTTAGTTCTGGACAGTGGATGTTCAGGACATATGACTGAAAATAAAGCTCTGCTATCAGACTTTGTGGAGAAAGCTGGTGTAATAACCCCAATTTTTGGAAATTTTTGAAACCCTTATGAATAGTGTTTTTGCTGAATGAGAAAACTGTTCATGCCACGCTATGTAGGGGTTCTGTTATTGATCTTATGGGATATTATTAGTACTCTAGGTGGTATATAAGTGTATGTAAAGATCGTCAGAATCCAATTCCGAACACTTTGATTTTTCCCGAAAATCCACAATATACGGAGAGAATTGAGTATAAGGTAACAGGATAAAAAGGATTTAAATTAAAGGATTATGATAGAGGATCATAAAAAGGAATATAATGTATTGAGAAAGGTTAAGGGAACCTAAGTAATAAGATCCCGGGTATGATCCTTCAAACGATAAACGAGAACGAAAGTTAAGCGAACCGTATAACAGATCAGCGGTCATTAGGCAAACGATTAGGAAGCTAATCAAAGGGATTAATGGGAGTGATGTCATCCAGCCAATAGAAAGAAGACAAGGAAGGAAGGATGACATCATGTGGATGAGATAAGCATGACATGGGAAGGAGGAGGTGTGGTGGCTTTGTAACCACACAAATCCAAGGGCAAGAAGGTACTTTACTAAATCAAAAACAAAACCAAATCAACCAACCAAAAGATCAAGACAAGGCAAAGCACAAAATTCTCTCTTCTTCTTTCTCCATGGAAGCTCACGGGTCCTTTTCTTAATTTTTGAAGATCCAAGCTCCTCCACTTACTATTTAGCAAGGTAATTATCCTAGCTTCTCCTAGTTAAGTTACATACTTCCTATAAGTTTAAGCTTCTAAATCCAAGCCAATCTTTTTCTATAAATCATCAAAGAAGATGGTGAATAGTGTTTTCAAGAACTAAAATTTGTGTTCTTGAAGTTTTGTTTAGATTAAGCTTGGATAAGGGCTTTAAAGATGATTCCAAGCCATCCCCTTGATTCTCCACTCTCCAAGGAAGGTATAATCTCTTGACCAAGCTTTGTTATTGAAAGTCAAGAGCATAAAATGAGTATTAGAGTTCATGAGAGGCTTGATGATTGTGTATGTAGAGATTAATGGGTTTTGGGTTGTTTTTGAAGTTGTAAATCTTGGTTGTTGATTAATGAACTTAAGTGTAGTTTAAATTCATGATAAAGAATAGTATAAATGGTTAATGTGGATTTGTTGGGATTGTTATGATGTGATAAGGATGGATGTTTGTTGTATGATGGATTTGAGGTTGGATTTGGGGTTGATTTGGAATGGGTTTGAATGGTTTAAAAATATTGGAAATCGCGTAAACATAGCCGTCGTAACGTCCGATTTTCTTTGGACTGTTTTTGTGCATAGCATTAGGACCCGAGAACCCCCTGCTAGATTATGACCACTGCCATGTTTAGATAGCTCATGTTACGAGCTTCGTTTTGATATGTAGTTCGTTCGATTCCGATTTACGGTTTAGGAGAAACGACCGTTTCAAGTAACGGCGTTTCGCGAACGAAACTTTTTCCCCTCGCCTTACTTTGAAATGTAGGTTAAAGACCAAAAAGGGTTAATTAATGCATGAAACATTTATGGTAAGTGTTTTAGGCAGTTGGTAAGTCACTCGCGAAGGAATCGCTTTAAAACTCGTAAAGGTTAAATTATTAAAAATGGTGGAGCCGAGGGTACCCGAGTGACTTAAGCGAATCAGTGAGCGCAAAACAAGCGTTAGAGTCTAAGTTAGTTAAAGTATAGATTTACAAGTGACTTTGGTTTAATTCCAACTTACTTGTTGTTTATAGGTTACCAGACTCGTCCCGAGCCATTCGTAACCCCCAGTCGCTCAGGCAAGTATTCTATCCGTTATACTGTTGTTGTGATGAATACACTTGTATATGCATTATCTTGCGATAGATGCATGTTGGTTATTTAGCAAATTCTTGCGATATATTGTAGCATGTGATATGGTATATATGCATGCCTGTTTCATATTCTTGAAATATATATATCTGTTGGTTCAGTTGATAATACCTATGCTAGAGGATAGCGGTATCTTGCATATACCCTTAGTATAGGGACCCAAAGGTGAAAATATTTTCAAAAACCGGGAGTCGAGGATCCCGAGTAGATTTTATATATATGGATATGGATATTTATATATATATATATTTATATATATGTATGGTTATAGTTTTCTAAACTATTAATCGAATAAGGTTTATTCGATAACTTGAAACTTTATTTTATTATTAAATATTATTTCGAATATTATTCGAAGGCTTATGACTCTTTTATATTATTTAATGAATATTATTTTGAATATTCATTCGAGGACTTAAGACTCTTTTATATTATTTAATGAATATTATTTGAATATTCATTCGAGGGTTATGACTCAGTTTATTTTATTATTTCAATATGATTTGAATATTCATCGGAGGACTTATGACTCCTTTATTTTATTTAATAAATATTATTTATAATATTCATTCGAGGGATTATGACTCAGCTTATTTTATTTATTGAATATTATTTGAATATTCATTTGAGGATCTATGACTCCGATTATTTGCTGAGATATATTCTTTATTTTATTAAAGAATAAGATGTCGATAATCAAACTTATTTTCGATTATTCAAATGAAGATAATACTTTCATATAAGTATATCTTTGGTTATTTAATACTCGTTTCAAGTATAAATTTTAATACTTCTACTTCAATTATTTTTATAAAGACTATTCTTTATGGGAATATTATTTAATTAATAATATTCAGATATTTTCTAATATTCTGGGGACTGATTTACTTCATTAAATCAGCCTTACTCCAAACACTCTTTAAAGTGTTTTCGAGTCTTCAAAATGATTTTTAAAAGTCAGAGCGGATCCCAAAACTCATTTTTATATTTAAGATCTTCCTTTTTAAAGGGGATTTAAATACTCGCTCAAAACCTGGGAAATCCGGCTCTGTGGTGTATTTTATATTCGCAACAAGGTTGCAGATTTGGTAAATGAATTGATTACTTGCCCAACGTTCGGGAAGTAAGCCCCTCTCATTGAGTCGGCATAAGCGACAGGCCGAGGTACGGTCTATTATTGTGTAAGTGGCTCAGTGGGAGTCCATCAAATGCATAGGTGGCTGAGTGGCAGTCCAGCATAGGTCTTAATTATGACCAGGGTGATGACCAGTGGGGAATTCGTCCATCTACTAGTAGAAAAGGTTACTTATTGGTATCTTTGCCTGATCAGCGAGATATCGGGTTTATGCCAAAATTCTTTTCCTTTCCAAAATTCATTGGATGTTTTAAACTCTGTTCATACTTTACATAACAGAGGTTCCAGGAAATGTTTAAGAGATATATATATGTGGATATATATATCGGGACTAAATAAAGTATCTCGTAACTTTATTTCATTCAATAATATTTCAAAGATTGAATCTATTCAAATCTTGTCTTGTAGTCTCAGCTATGTGATGAACTTTTGAAACTGATTATAACTTGAACGGTGGTAGTTCAAGTAGTATTTGGGAAAGATATAAGTATATTGGGGTATTTGGTAACCTCATCTTTTAAACTTATATCTAATTAATAATTGTCTTATGAATGACAAAGATTTTCAGAAAAACGTTGAGACAAGGTTAGATATATGAGATCACCTTGCAACGATATTTTTTTATATATACAGTTATACACTGGGATTTTGTGTATATTATGCATGGAAGAGGACTTCCAAGATTTTGAAAAGTATATATGTATATATATATATACTGAATATTTTGCGACTTCATCGCATTAAGATATCAAACTTGGTTCATTTCTTTTGACCAAGACTTTCATGAGTATTATGAGTAGACTCATATACTGTAAATAATTATTGCATATTATTTTGGTGGGCTTGCTGCTCACCCTTGCTTTCTTCTTTCATCACACAACAACAGTTAGGAAAGATGACCAGACTCCAGCAGACCCAGCGCAAGCGCGTGGGAAGCGTCCCACGTCTTCCCGTTGATGTCGTAGCTGCTATAGCTGCAGAGGTAGATCTATTGTAGATTAGACCATCTACTTTTGAAAATCAATTATGTATAATTATAACTTGTGGCAGATAATGGCAATCAACTGTAAATTTATCAAGTAATCATTTCGGGTTGTAATAATTTTTAAATTGTGGATTCAAAGACTTGTACTTATTTGAATTTCATCTCTGAGACTATAACGGGTTGTGGTGTATGTTAGTGTGGGGTCACAGCATAAGGTTGGTTATTATTAATTAAGTGAAGTGATATTGTGGAAAGAAAGACCGTGACGACCCGGATCCCCGACCCCGGATCTGGGGGTGTTACAGAAATGGTATCAGAGCCAAGCGTTATAAACCTCAGAGATGATGGGACGTTAAGATAATAAGTTAACTAAGATAATAAGAACTCTTGCCAAGTTCATAGTCGGGCTACCTAACGTAGCACTGACAGTTAAAACCCTTATGGGAACCCTTATAAATATCGTGATAGGAGCGTAGTTCGTTATCGTATATGGTAGCAGGACTCCGAACCCTGAGGTTGAGGAGCAACATCGCGATGATACTTTATTACTAATTAGGAGATCGGATTGTGGATCCGATAGAGTGTCCTAATGTAGGATCGGATGATGTTGATATTGAGGATGTTGTCCTAGTAAGGATAGTTGTTGAGGAGGACCCCATGCAGGATCCTGACAGGATTGGATAAAGGACCACTGATGAATTGATGACCATGGGTTGGTCGACTACCAGAGGTAGGATTGGCCGGTCACTACCGGAGGTTCGTTCAAGTTTGTAAAGATAGTAACCCCTTTAACGCGGCTTACTCATAAGACTGAGAAGTTCGAATAGACAGAGAAATGCGAGAATAGCTTTTAAGAACTGAAGCAAAGGTTGGTGACGACCCCTATGCTGGCGTTGCCGGATGGAAAAGGAGATTTTGTGAAGTGTAGTGACGCTTCGCACAAGGGCTTAGGGTGCGTGCTTATGCAGCACGGTAAGGTAATCGCGTACATGTCAAGACAATTAAGGTAATATGAAATTCGATATCCCCGCCCATGAGCTTAGGCTCGTGGCAATAGTTTTACCCTAAAGATTGGAGGCACTACTTGTATGGAGAGAAGTGCGAGAATTACCTAAGCCATAAGTGCTCTAGTACATTTTCACGTAGAAAGAGCTCAACATATGCCATAGGAGGCAGTTAGAGCTAATCAAGAATAATGATTGGGAGATTCTTTATCATTCGGGGAAAGCCAATATGGTGGCTGATGCCCTTAGTAAAAAGGAGAGACTCAAGATGATAATGTCTTTTGGAGAGTTTATAAGAGATTTTGAGAAAATGGAAATAGAAGTGAAGGTAACCGGAGCCGGTACCGAAAAGCTGTTTGAGATAGCAATACAGCCCGAATTATGGGAAAAGATCATATTGTGCCAGAAAAAGTTATGAATGAAGGCAGAGAGCCAACAAATAAATATGAGATTAATACCGAGAAAGATGATAAGGGAATAATGAGGTATTCCTATAGAATTTGGGTTCCAAATGTTCAAGAGCTTAAGGATGAGATCTTAGATGACAGCTAGTTTGAGGAATAAGATTTAGAGCAAACCCTGAACGTGATAGTCAGGGAGGTCGCCATCAAGATAGAAAGAACCCATGACATAATGGAGCGGAAAATGAGGATTTTTAAATTTAAAAGATGACCCCAATTATAGGGAGTAGGATGAAACATTTCATAATAAGGAAACAGAAAGTCGAGTAAGGAAAGGAGACCCGAGATGGTACTCCTATACGGCAATTCATGGACCTGTCTAGACAGAACTTAGACTATTATCCCCAACCACCACCTTGAGAGAACAATATGGTGTGAAATTTTTCAGGACCTTTAAGTCTCTAAGCTCTCAGAGTTCCAAGGAACAGGTTGACCTAGTCGAGGCAAGAGCCTGGCTAAGGGAAATAAAGGAATCATTGAGATTCTGAATGATTGATGAACCACAAAAGACTATTTTTTTTCACTTACCCTCCTAAGAGAGAGACCACCTGCTGGTGAAAGACCAAGGAAGGCACGGAGCAAGAGATTATAATAAACTGATTTAAGTTCAGTCAGTTGTTTTCGGGAAAGTAACTCCCAAAGATAAGGAGATAGTGTAAAAGCTTTGGAGCTAGAACAAAAGCGGATAAGTATGATGAATTGTGAATCTAAGTTGTAAAAAGTTGTCAAGATTCGTTCTGAGGACACGAATCCAGAATGACGGGATGTTTGAAATCAATGCTTATGTTGTGTTGGTTCATGAAATAATGATAAGAGAAAGGAATATAACGGCAATAGAGTTTGAGGAATGATAAGGGAGTTGGGTATGAGGAAACCCTAAAGACTCATAGCAATAGAAATAGAAAAGTATGTAATCGTCAGGATGATGATGATTCACCATGAGTTAAAGTTGACGGTTGAAGGCATAAGAGATGCATATAGTTTATCCCCTGTAAGTTGGGAGGATTCGAGGAAACCTTGAGATAATTCGAAGGATAAATAATGAGACGCGGATAGACTAAGGGGATAAGAAAGTAAGAAATTAAGAAAATTGGATGAAGGAAGTGACCTTCAAGAATGTGAAGTGTAAGATCGGTGGCTTGATACCCAGATAGGGAGACGCCAGGTATGAGAGATATCCCAACATTGAGGTGACTGTTGAGATAAACAACAAAAGTAAATAAGGAATTATTAAGAAGAAGTTCACGTTGAACACGACCAATATCTTCCAGAACATCCTTGTTATCGTTACCAAATTAGGCAAGACAAGCGGATAATCGTTGTTATCTTTTGGAGGCCATATGGATTGACCTCAATTTGAATAAGGATGCTATTATGAAGTTAGGTATAGACTATCGAGGTGGGAATGATGAATATGATAATCTATCAAGGAAATATGACTTGATTTATCCATGGAAGGATGCAGGTACCTTTTAAAGGTGGAATTAAGGATCGAACACTGGTAACTTAAAATGAATCCTAGGGGACTGCATAAAGGTTGGCATGTCACCCTTAATAGGGACAGTATGAGTTTTGACAGTATGATTGGGAAAGGGTTAAGGTAACAACAACCTTTAAGAATCAGTGGAGAAATTTTGCAGAAGTATATAGACAATGGTTCTACTATTAGTAAATGGTATTGTGATATGCCCTGTATCTAGGGAATACAGGAGGAACGATTGAAGGATAACCTTAGAGGTTTTATAAGGAAAAAGGTAATATTCAAAATTCTCAAGAATAAAAATGTTGATAAAGGAAATATGACATGATTATAATGATGCCAAGTGGGGCACGTGTTAAACCACGAGAAAGTATGGATCGAACCAGTAAAGGTTGAAATTGTTCTAGGCAATTAGGACTTAAGATAAAAGATGTTCTAAGTATAATTGAGAGTCAGTCATGACAGTGATTAACCTCTAAAGACTGAGGCAATAACTTATGGAAAAATGGTGATTTTTTTTTTTACTCATCAGATTTTAAGGAAAGCATTTTCACATAAGCTGTGATTGAAATAAGGTAGAAAATTTATTTGGAGATGGTTAAAGTGACATTGACTGTAAGGAAATTTTACTATCAGGAAAGGCCAAAGAGGTGGCCGACACTTTAAAGGTAAGAGGATAATTATAGGCGCTTGTGCCAAAAGAATACAGTGATAATGGTTAAAAATGTGAAGGTTGAATTATGGTTTGGAAGATTGACATTCCTTCTGATGACTGTGCAATACCCAACCGTAATAGTAGTTGGTAAAGGTTTAATTCGTGTAATCGCCATGAACGGGCTATCTATCTTAGAAGGTCCTATCTTGAGATAATCCAGGACCATGTTTCAAAAAGGACTAGATGAACCCTTGAGTTAATTCTTCTATTTAGGGCGTATGATTAAGAATAGTATTAACCTGCTATCGTTGCTTTGATTGAAACTCTTCTGCACTTTTATCTGCTTCATGTCATGTATGTATGTCAGGATCAGGAGTGTTCTTCATGAATCAGAAATGGTGATTATGTTACCTCCTTAGAAGGATTTGATACGACATGTATGGACTCCGTATGGTTAGCTGTTAAGATTCTATGGAAAGTGAATGATGACAGTGGGTCAGAGGTGGACCATAGTAAGGCAACAATGATTCTGCGAGTAGTGAGCTGATTACAACCGTGAGAGTTGTATTGGAATGGGTGTTGAGATTGAGTACCACTAATCGGGTCGTGGTAGTGTATAAGTTATCATTGATAGACTAATTAAGTAGAGTATCTACCTGGTGAATAATTATTCTTTCTTATCAATAGAGAGTCGTATTATTATACGAGGAAGGTTGCGGTGCAAGCATAGAATTATAGTAACGATGATGTATAGAATGAGATCCCAGATTCGATTTTTGATGTCGAGGGAGTTTCAAAGGTGATTAAGTATAAGCTCGAGGAAGAGTGTGGGTCCATGGAATGATGGACGGAATAGAAATATTTAGGCATGGGAAATACGATGCTATAATACTTGATGCTGATATAAATACGTTTATGTTTTGTTCTCCTATGACAAACCTCTATAATTCAGAGGTAGGTTCCAAGCCAGATATTTTGTGGCAGTATATATATTTTTTTTTTATATATACAATTCTCTTCAGTTCGTTCTTTTCTCTTCTTTTCATTTCATGTAATCTGAGAAGAACAACCCTTCCAGAAGGGGAGGTATTGCCGAATGACTATCTATCTGTGTGATAGAAGCCTAGTAGGATACCATCTATTGTTTAATTGCTTGTCAAGTACTAAAGGCTGGCCACCTTCTGTACTAACTATGCAATATAACAAGTGTTCATGATCATAGTGATCTCTCAACAAATTCCTTTACTTCTATATGATTGATCAAGCTTCCAAAGATAGAAGCAGCTGAAAAAGGAGTAATAAAGTGGTGGTAGTATGCGGAATGGGAACACATTCGTGATACTGAGGTTGACGTGGTTATTAAAAGGTTATAGAACGCTAGCGAGCAAAAGTATAACCCGTATAATATTAGGAACGGAAGGTGATAGCGATTACGAACTGGAAAAGAATGGGTATTGAGAAGTAAAAGCTCTAATGCTAAACGCTATAATGAGAGTCTGTGCAATAGACTTGAAAGAATTTGGAATGATCACTTAACGCGGATTTAGTTATATCACGACAATAGATCATATATCAGTATTGAGGTATCGCCTTATGAGATCCTTGAGGGAAGACAATGTCGATCTCCCTTATGTTAGGATGAAGTTGTAGAGCGCAAGATGCTCGGACCCGCAGTAGTCCAAAGGACCAGGGATATAATAGATCTAATCAGAGGACGGCTGGTAGTAACCCAAGATGGACATAAGAGGTATGCTGATTTGACTCAAAAAAAAAAAAAAGGACAAAGAATATGAAATAGGGGGCCTAGTAATGTTATAGGTATCCCCTTGGAAACCCTTGAAAAGGATTGATGAGGTTCGGAAAGGAAGGAAAGTTAAGTCTACAATTTGTTGGACCCTTGGATATATTAAGACGTTTGGGAAGTTAGCATATGAGCTAGCCCTAACCCCGAACATGTAGCAGGTCGTAACGTGTTTCACGTATCAATGTTAAGAAAGTGTTATTCAGATGCCAGCTAAATAAAGGCATATGAGCGCATAGATATGTAACCCGACGTAACCTATATGGAGCAACCAGGAAGGGTTATAGAGTGAAAAGGGAACAAGTGCTTTGGAGAAGGGTTATCAAACTATTCAGAGTTTGATGGAAGAACCACAATGTGGGAAAATTGACTCGAGAGTTAGAAAGTGCAATGCTAAGAGAGTATCCCTATTTATTTTCAATTTGATTCCGGGACGGAATCCTTTTAAGGAGGGGAGACTGTAATAACCCCAATTTTTGGAAATTTTTGAAACCCTTATGAATAGTGTTTTTGCTGAATGAGAAAACTGTTCATGCCACGCTATGTAGGGGTTCTGTTATTGATCTTATGGGATATTATTAGTACTCTAGGTGGTATATAAGTGTATGTAAAGATCGTCAGAATCCAATTCCGAACACTTTGATTTTTCCCGGAAATCCACAATATACGGAGAGAATTGAGTATAAGGTAACAGGATAAAAAGGATTTAAATTAAAGGATTATGATAGAGGATCATAAAAAGGAATATAATGTATTGAGAAAGGTTAAGGGAACCTAAGTAATAAGATCCCGGGTATGATCCTTCAAACGATAAACGAGAACGAAAGTTAAGCGAACCGTATAACAGATCAGCGGTCATTAGGCAAACGATTAGGAAGCTAATCAAAGGGATTAATGGGAGTGATGTCATCCAGCCAATAGAAAGAAGACAAGGAAGGAAGGATGACATCATGTGGATGAGATAAGCATGACATGGGAAGGAGGAGGTGTGGTGGCTTTGTAACCACACAAATCCAAGGGCAAGAAGGTACTTTACTAAATCAAAAACAAAACCAAATCAACCAACCAAAAGATCAAGACAAGGCAAAGCACAAAATTCTCTCTTCTTCTTTCTCCATGGAAGCTCACGGGTCCTTTTCTTAATTTTTGAAGATCCAAGCTCCTCCACTTACTATTTAGCAAGGTAATTATCCTAGCTTCTCCTAGTTAAGTTACATACTTCCTATAAGTTTAAGCTTCTAAATCCAAGCCAATCTTTTTCTATAAATCATCAAAGAAGATGGTGAATAGTGTTTTCAAGAACTAAAATTTGTGTTCTTGAAGTTTTGTTTAGATTAAGCTTGGATAAGGGCTTTAAAGATGATTCCAAGCCATCCCCTTGATTCTCCACTCTCCAAGGAAGGTATAATCTCTTGACCAAGCTTTGTTATTGAAAGTCAAGAGCATAAAATGAGTATTAGAGTTCATGAGAGGCTTGATGATTGTGTATGTAGAGATTAATGGGTTTTGGGTTGTTTTTGAAGTTGTAAATCTTGGTTGTTGATTAATGAACTTAAGTGTAGTTTAAATTCATGATAAAGAATAGTATAAATGGTTAATGTGGATTTGTTGGGATTGTTATGATGTGATAAGGATGGATGTTTGTTGTATGATGGATTTGAGGTTGGATTTGGGGTTGATTTGGAATGGGTTTGAATGGTTTAAAAATATTGGAAATTGCGTAAACATAGCCGTCGTAACGTCCGATTTTCTTTGGACTGTTTTTGTGCATAGCATTAGGACCCGAGAACCCCCTGCTAGATTATGACCACTGCCATGTTTAGATAGCTCATGTTACGAGCTTCGTTTTGATATGTAGTTCGTTCGATTCCGATTTACGGTTTAGGAGAAACGACCGTTTCAAGTAACGGCATTTCGCGAACGAAACTTTTTCCCCTCGCCTTACTTTGAAATGTAGGTTAAAGACCAAAAAGGGTTAATTAATGCATGAAACATTTATGGTAAGTGTTTTAGGCAGTTGGTAAGTCACTCGCGAAGGAATCGCTTTAAAACTCGTAAAGGTTAAATTATTAAAAATGGTGGAGCCGAGGGTACCCGAGTGACTTAAGCGAATCAGTGAGCGCAAAACAAGCGTTAGAGTCTAAGTTAGTTAAAGTATAGATTTACAAGTGACTTTGGTTTAATTCCAACTTACTTGTTGTTTATAGGTTACCAGACTCGTCCCGAGCCATTCGTAACCCCCAGTCGCTCAGGCAAGTATTCTATCCGTTATACTGTTGTTGTGATGAATACACTTGTATATGCATTATCTTGCGATAGATGCATGTTGGTTATTTAGCAAATTCTTGCGATATATTGTAGCATGTGATATGGTATATATGCATGCCTGTTTCATATTCTTGAAATATATATATCTGTTGGTTCAGTTGATAATACCTATGCTAGAGGATAGCGGTATCTTGCATATACCCTTAGTATAGGGACCCAAAGGTGAAAATATTTTCAAAAACCGGGAGTCGAGGATCCCGAGTAGATTTTATATATATGGATATGGATATTTATATATATATATATTTATATATATGTATGGTTATAGTTTTCTAAACTATTAATCGAATAAGGTTTATTCGATAACTTGAAACTTTATTTTATTATTAAATATTATTTCGAATATTATTCGAAGGCTTATGACTCTTTTATATTATTTAATGAATATTATTTTGAATATTCATTCGAGGACTTAAGACTCTTTTATATTATTTAATGAATATTATTTGAATATTCATTCGAGGGTTATGACTCAGTTTATTTTATTATTTCAATATGATTTGAATATTCATCGGAGGACTTATGACTCCTTTATTTTATTTAATAAATATTATTTATAATATTCATTCGAGGGATTATGACTCAGCTTATTTTATTTATTGAATATTATTTGAATATTCATTTGAGGATCTATGACTCCGATTATTTGCTGAGATATATTCTTTATTTTATTAAAGAATAAGATGTCGATAATCAAACTTATTTTCGATTATTCAAATGAAGATAATACTTTCATATAAGTATATCTTTGGTTATTTAATACTCGTTTCAAGTATAAATTTTAATACTTCTACTTCAATTATTTTTATAAAGACTATTCTTTATGGGAATATTATTTAATTAATAATATTCAGATATTTTCTAATATTCTGGGGACTGATTTACTTCATTAAATCAGCCTTACTCCAAACACTCTTTAAAGTGTTTTCGAGTCTTCAAAATGATTTTTAAAAGTCAGAGCGGATCCCAAAACTCATTTTTATATTTAAGATCTTCCTTTTTAAAGGGGATTTAAATACTCGCTCAAAACCTGGGAAATCCGGCTCTGTGGTGTATTTTATATTCGCAACAAGGTTGCAGATTTGGTAAATGAATTGATTACTTGCCCAACGTTCGGGAAGTAAGCCCCTCTCATTGAGTCGGCATAAGCGACAGGCCGAGGTACGGTCTATTATTGTGTAAGTGGCTCAGTGGGAGTCCATCAAATGCATAGGTGGCTGAGTGGCAGTCCAGCATAGGTCTTAATTATGACCAGGGTGATGACCAGTGGGGAATTCGTCCATCTACTAGTAGAAAAGGTTACTTATTGGTATCTTTGCCTGATCAGCGAGATATCGGGTTTATGCCAAAATTCTTTTCCTTTCCAAAATTCATTGGATGTTTTAAACTCTGTTCATACTTTACATAACAGAGGTTCCAGGAAATGTTTAAGAGATATATATATGTGGATATATATATATATTGGGACTAAATAAAGTATCTCGTAACTTTATTTCATTCAATAATATTTCAAAGATTGAATCTATTCAAATCTTGTCTTGTAGTCTCAGCTATGTGATGAACTTTTGAAACTGATTATAACTTGAACGGTGGTAGTTCAAGTAGTATTTGGGAAAGATATAAGTATATTGGGGTATTTGGTAACCTCATCTTTTAAACTTATATCTAATTAATAATTGTCTTATGAATGACAAAGATTTTCAGAAAAACGTTGAGACAAGGTTAGATATATGAGATCACCTTGCAACGATATTTTTTTATATATACAGTTATACACTGGGATTTTGTGTATATTATGCATGGAAGAGGACTTCCAAGATTTTGAAAAGTATATATGTATATATATATATACTAAATATTTTGTGACTTCATCGCATTAAGATATCAAACTTGGTTCATTTCTTTTGACCAAGACTTTCATGAGTATTATGAGTAGACTCATATACTGTAAATAATTATTGCATATTATTTTGGTGGGCTTGCTGCTCACCCTTGCTTTCTTCTTTCATCACACAACAACAGTTAGGAAAGATGACCAGACTCCAGCAGACCCAGCGCAAGCGCGTGGGAAGCGTCCCACGTCTTCCCGTTGATGTCGTAGCTGCTATAGCTGCAGAGGTAGATCTATTGTAGATTAGACCATCTACTTTTGAAAATCAATTATGTATAATTATAACTTGTGGCAGATAATGGCAATCAACTGTAAATTTATCAAGTAATCATTTCGGGTTGTAATAATTTTTAAATTGTGGATTCAAAGACTTGTACTTATTTGAATTTCATCTCTGAGACTATAACGGGTTGTGGTGTATGTTAGTGTGGGGTCACAGCATAAGGTTGGTTATTATTAATTAAGTGAAGTGATATTGTGGAAAGAAAGACCGTGACGACCCGGATCCCCGACCCCGGATCTGGGGGTGTTACAGCTGGCCCAGGTGTTTCTTATGGAGATGGAAACATTGGAAAAACTTTGGGATATGGAAATATCAATCTTGGGAATGTCATCATTGAAAAAGTAGCTCTGGTCTCAGGACTTAAACACAATCTGCTGAGTGTTAGTCAAATCTGTGACAGAGGTTATCATGTGGATTTCTTTGAAGAACACTGTAAAGTTGTAAGCAAATCTACAGGCAAAGTTGTTCTGAAAGGGTACAGGCATGGTAACATTTATGAAGCCAAGCTTTCAACAAGTACTGATGGTTCTGCAATCTGTCTATTGAGTAGAGCATCAATTGAAGAAAGCTGGGATTGGCACAAGAAACTCTCTCATTTAAATTTTAACAATATAAATGAACTAGTCAAGAAAGATCTTGTTAGAGGACTGCCAAAATCAGTATTTGCTCCTGATGGACTTTGTGATTCATGTCAGAAGGCAAAACAAAGAAAATTTTCATTCAAGAGCAAGACTGAATCATCAATTCTTGAGCCTTATCACCTACTACATGTTGATCTATTTGGTCTAGTGAAAGTCATGTCTATTGCAAAGAAGAAATATGCTATGGTCATAGTGGATGAGTTCACCAGATACACATGGGTGTATTTCTTGCACACAAAAAGTGAAACTGCATCTATCTTGATTGATCATGTCAAGCAACTGGATAAATTGGTCAAAGATTCTGTGAAGATCATAAGAAGTGATAATGACACTGAGTTCAAGAATTTGATCATGGAAGAGTTTTACAAAAACCATGGAATAAAGCAGGAATTTTCTGCTCCTGGAACTCCACAGCAAAATGGAGTTGTTGAAAGAAAGAATAGAACTCTTATTGAAGCTGCACGAACTATGCTTCATGAAGCAAAGTTGTCAACCTACTTTTGGGTTGAAGCTGTGCAGACTGCTTGTTTTACTCAGAATGCTACACTCATTAACAAGCACGGAAAGACACCATATGAGATGGTGAAGAAAAAGAAGCCAAATATGAAGTATTTTCATGTATTTGGATGCAAGTGTTTTGTTCTTAAGACTCATCCCGAACAACTATCCAAATTTGATCTAAAAGCTGATGAAGGAATTTTTGTTGGATATCCACTTTCCACAAAAGCCTTCAGAGTCTACAATTTAAGAACAAGGGTTGTCATGGAATCGATCAATGTCTCTTTTGATGATAAGAAAATTATTGGACTTGAAGATTTCAGTGATCATGATCAGCTAAGATTCGAAAATGAAGTTTTAAATTCTGATCTTGTAACTCCTGACAGTCTAAATCCTGATACTGCAAACTCTGATGGATTAAACTCTGATGTTATTGAAACTAGGGTGATTACACCAAAGGAAAATGCACCTGTGCAGGGGGAGCATACTGAAGATCCAACCACATCTCAAGAAGCATCAGAACCTACAACAGGCTCTTCAAGTTCTGATGGGCCAAGTTCTGATAATCCTGGAAACTCATGTTGTGATATTTCTGGAAACTCAAATTCTGAAGGATCCAATTCAGAGAGCATAATTTCAGGGGGAGCATCAGAAAATGTTGATGGAGACAGCATGGATCATGGGGGAGCATCCAGTTCTAGAGAGAACCTTCCATCTGCAAGGAAGTGGACTAAAGCACATACACCTGACTTAATTATTGGAAATCCTGATGCAGGTGTCAGAACTAGAACAGCTACATCAAATGAATGTCTCTATCATTCTTCTCTATCTCAGACTGAACCAAAGAAAGTGAAAGAAGCTTTTCAAGATGCTGATTGGGTGCAAGCAATGCAGGAAGAGTTAAATGAATTTGAAAGAAATAAAGTCTGGACCCTAGTGCCAAGACCAAAGAACAGGTCTGTTGTTGGTACAAAGTGGGTGTTCAGAAATAAAACTGATAGTGATGGCATAATTACAAGGAACAAAGCAAGGCTGGTTGCAAAAGGATACTCTCAACAGGAGGGAATTGATTATGATGAAACATTTGCACCAGTTGCTAGATTGGAAGCCATAAGGATATTTTTGGCTTATGTTGCTCACAAGAAGTTTAAAGTCTTTCAAATGGATGTGAAAAGTGCTTTTCTCAATGGAGAATTGGAAGAAGAGGTATATGTTGAACAACCTCCAGGCTTTGTAGATCCTAAATTTCCCAATCATGTCTACAGACTTGATAAAGCACTTTATGGCCTTAAGCAAGCTCCAAGAGCATGGTATGAGACTTTAGCTCAGTTTCTTCTGGAAAGTGGATTTAACAAAGGGACTATTGACAAATCACTGTTCTACCTCAACCATAGAAATGACTTACTTTTGGTGCAAATATATGTTGATGATATCATTTTTGGTTCTACAAATGACAGACTTTGTAAGAAGTTTGCCAAGCTAATGCAGTCAAGATATCAAATGAGTAAGATGGGAGAACTTAACTATTTTCTGGGCCTTCAAGTCAAGCAGAATGAAGAAGGAACTTTTATTTGTCAATCTAAGTACACCAGAAATTTGTTGAAAAAGTTTGGAATACAAGATTGTTCAAGTGCATCCACTCCTATGGCCACTGCAACTAAGTTGGATAAGAAATACTGGTAAATCAGTAGATATTATTGATTACAGAGGTATGATTGGCTCTCTACTCTATCTAACTGCAAGTAGACCTGATATCATGTATGCTACCTGTCTTTGTGCAAGATTTCAAGCAGATCCAAGAGAACCTCACTTAACAGCTGTGAAAAGAATTTTCAAGTACCTTAAGGGTACAACTAATCTGGGATTGTGGTATCCTAGAGAATCAGACTTTAAGCTAATAGGTTACTCAGATGCAGATTTTACAGGATGCAAAATTGACAGGAAAAGCACAAGTGGAAGCTGCCAATTTCTTGGAGGCAGATTGGTTTCTTGGTTTAGCAAGAAACAGAAGTCAATTTCCATATTAACTGCAGAAGCAAAATGCATTGTTGCAGGAAGCTGTTGTGCACAGATTCTTTGGATGAAGAATCAGTTACAGGATTATGGGTTAGATTTTTCTAAAATCCCTATTTACTGTGATAATCAAAGTGCTATTACTATGATAGGTAATCCAGTTCAACACTAAATGACAAAGCACATCAGCATTAGGTACCACTTCATACGGGAACATGTGGATGAAGGTACAGTGGAATTTCATTTTGTTTCAACAGATCAACAACTAGCAGATATCTTCACAAAACCACTATGTGAAGCTACTTTTACAAGATTGGTAAATGAACTTGGAATGGTATCAGGTTCTTTCTCTAAATCTGCTTAGTTTATGTTCTGATACATCAGACTTTATAATCAGTATTTATAGATATTACTATCTTTGTGTATTATGTGTTTAAATTGAAATTTGCTTAAGTGCTGATTGTTGTCTGATGTGAATTTCTAAACTCTGATAGTGATATGAATGTTTCTGTGACTATTCAATCCAATGAGGATAACTGTGCTAGATGCTGACCTAGTAGTCTTTAATATACTAAAGATCCCATGTTTGAAGTAATTGTTTATGTAGAAATCTTTTAACACAAGCAAATTCTGATATTGAGCTTAGTTAAGTTTACTTTGTGTATCTTATTACTAAGTCAGAAACTAGAATTGTGCTTCTTATCTGTTCAGTTATGATGTCAGTAAATCTGGTGGATGTACTAAGTGCTGATAAGCCTCACTTATCAAAAGAAAAAGAAAATAAAAGAAATAAATATCAGGTACTCCTTTGAGATCTAGAGTAAAAATGTGGAAGGGAAGACCCAAGTGCATTGTTGGTATTAAGTAATATGTATTAGAAAAGCAAAATAAAATTTTCTTGGTGACTTTTCACACTCTATGATTACTGGAGAAATACTCTGATAGCAGCATAAATTCTGATAAGCAGTCGTGACTCACTTACACTGAGAAGCCACTGAAAATGGAATTTCAAAAGATGCATAAAATGAGCACAAAACAGTTGAGGTAGACTCATGCATGAACTCATTCTAAAGTAGACTTCAGAATAATGATAGATTTTGAGCAAAGTTCTTAGTTATGCCTTATTTCCAAGATGTACTGAAGTGAATCAGACTTTACTCTTTGTCTGATATTTAGCTTAATGCACACACTTACACTCAATATGAATGATGAAAATTACTGTGGTGATAAATGTTGTTTTAGATGAACAGTTTATGTGTCAGATTGCATAAATTCTGAGGACAAGTTCTGATGATTAAGTTCTGATGAAACCATATCAGTATTTATATGAAGAATTACAGGGATAAACATTCACTTTTCGAGTTAAGGAGCCATATTTTGATGACTTTGAAATCCTGATAATGATCAAGTTTTGATGCTGACGTGGCAGTATTTATTTATTTGTTTTATTTTTGGTCATTACTTCAATGATAATATTTTTACAGATTATTGGTTAATTTGAGATAAAACGGTCATAATCATTATAGGTTAGTGGTTAACGTGTATGTCCTGAAAAACTGCATAGGCACGGTAATTATTGCTTATTTTACGTGCCCATTAACTCTTTATCTAACCGTTTACTGACTGTTCACATGGTGCCAGGTGTAAAGTGTATCCCATGCTTCAAAAATACAACTGTTGAGTAGAGAGAGTATATATATGAGAGATAAAAGATTTACTAATCTTTTACTTACTTTTCTATTCTAAATCTCTTTTACTTTCTCTCTCTCCCTCTCTCTCTTTTATTTTCTGAAGTTGTTTTTCTCTCAGGACTTTTTACAAACACTTTGCACACATTCTCTTCTTCACTTAATTTCTTACAGAGATGGCATCAAAAGACAAAATTTTTGATGGAGCTAAGTTTGTTCCTAATAAATTCTCCGCTATTCTTAGCAAGTCAGAAGCCCCATCAGAACTTCACTTCATTCAGGACTTTCTTACTAGTTCTGATATTGGGTACGCTCTGACCGAACTGAATGAAGTCTCTGGTACTCAAGTGCTGAAGTTCTGGAGAAGCGGAGTATATGATGATGGTGGTGCTCAAGGGTCCCCAAGTATAATCTTTTCATCAGGGGAGGATGAGCATGTCGTGACATTGGCTAGGGTTCGACAAGCACTGCAGCTGTCTGAGAACTATGTTTATTCTACTGTTGAAGAGCCAGTTCTTCAAAACATGATGGCCAGTCTGGGGTATGAGAGTACAGTGGCCAAGCTGGGTCAGTTGAAGAGATCTTACATAAGGAGGGAATGGAGTTTCTTCTTGGACTTCATAACCAAGGCTTTTGCAAACAAATGTTCTAATTTCGATGCAATCCCCATATTCGGCCAACAAATCGGGTATGCTCTCATAAATTAAACTGATTTTGACTATGCAAGTGATGTCTTAGGTTTTATTGGGGATAGAATGACAAAAGATAGAAATACTGTTAACTTTGCTAGATTCTGTCAGCCAAAGCCAAATCACAAGTGGAAATTGATCCAAGGTCCCAGGGCAAAGAAAAAGTTAATGAACTTGTAAAGGTTTATATGCCAGTCATGGATGAAGAAATAATTGATGATGAAGAAGATGCTAATCTTACTCTGATGCAAAAGAAGATTTTTCAAACAACCTCTGACATGGCTCATGTTGTTCACAGTCAAGATGTAATAAGTTCTGATATGACAGTGAAGCAAGCAACCTCTGACATAGCTCAAGTTGGCTTGATATCAGAATATAAGGAAAAGGAAATCTCTGACATTGCTCATGTTAAACCTTCAAAGATACTCCTACCAGGATTCACCAAAGCTAAACAGGGTCAACCTTTAAAGACTGCAACAAGTGGTTTTGAAGCAAGAGTTGTTACAGGAAAGGAAGCAAGAGATAAATCTGGATTGGGTAGTTCTGATGAAAGAAGAGTACATAACACTACCAATGATCCAACTTCCTTAAGTGAACCAGGTGTTGGAGCAACTCCTAAAAGATTGAATCGACTTGAATCTGTACAAATTGTTTACCATACCTTTTTGAAAGAACATATCTTGTTATATTTTATGACAGATGGAAGGGTATACCAGATTAGGCAGAATGCTATACCACTGAAGTATTTTGAGGAACTGGAACATGTTCTATTTCTACTTCAAATGAAAGACAGATTAACAGATAGTGCTGCAGGTTATTTAAAGTCTCAAATTGAAAGACAGAAGAAGCTTTATTCTGTAAAGTCTGACAGCACATAATGTCCCAAGTACAGAGATCACAAAGGTGATATTGTCGAAATGAAGCCTAACTCTGCTAAGATCATAACTACTTTTCTGGGTTATAAGGTTGTGGAATTCAATCTAGAGTCTGACAAGGCATATCTTATCAGACTAGATCATGAGATAAGAAAAGCTAAGATAAATGATCTCAGAGCAGCTATTTTTCAAATTGGTGAAGATACAGCTGAATTGATAAATGTTAAAAGGAGGATGGTCAATGAACTTGAATATGCTGAGAGATGTTTGTTGAAGAACTATCTCAAAACAACTCCTGATATCAAAGAGATCAGAAATTGAAGCCAAGTCAAAGATCTACAACTGCTTAAATTCTGAAGTGTATACAGACTGAAGCTGTTATCAGACCTTAAGATGGTAAAGCTAAGAGGACTGTAAGTTGTAGTTCTCTAGTCAAATTCTCATGCATTTGTACTTAATGTTTTTGACATCATCAAATATCTGTTGAACTTGTATATTATGCTAATTTACAAGTTGGGAGAGATTGTTAGATATATTTGATAATGCCATGTGTAATATAATTTTGTTTAGTTTTCAGATCTTACTTAACAGGACAAATTAGTACTTAACTGGAAATCAGCACTTATACTGAAGACATAACTTAAGATATCATAACTTAAGTTATCAGAACTTAAGTTATCATAAGATATTTATCAGGAGATAATATCAGGACTTAAGGAGACTTTCAGGTAAGGCAGGCGGCTGATTGAAAGAAAAGAAGATCGAGACTAAGACAGAAAGAATTATGCATGAAGAAAAAATTCTATGAAGAATAGAATACTTGGAAGAAAAGATAACTAGTTGAATAAAATCTATTTTCTATTACTTGAGTTCTTATATTCGATTTGATTGTAGTAAACACTGTATTCAACCCCCTTCTACAGTGTGTGTGTCCTAACAAAGTTACACTAAAAGGAGCAAGGAAAGGAAACTTGTTTGTTACAGACTTAAACTCAATAAATAAGGATGGAATTTGTTGCTTTTATACCAAGGCATCAATAGAACAATGAAAGTTACGGCGTAAGACACTCTCACGTCTAAACTACAAGGCAATCAATACTCTGGTCTAGAAAGAGTTGGTGAGAGACATGCCAAAGTTAGAGTTTGCTCAAATTGAAGTCTGTGAAGCCTGTTAGAAAGGAAAAATGAAAAGATCAAGTCACAAGTCAAAAACTGTGAATCCATAAGTGCACCATTGCAACTTATTCACATGGACTTGTTTGGACTAGTGAATGTCTTATCAATTTCAAGGAACAAATATGCACTTGTGATGGTGGATGACTACTCAAGATACACATGGGTAGAATTTATGCATTCTAAAGATGAGACTCCACACATCATAATTGAGCACATAAAGAAGATATAAAAACAGGTTGTTAAATGGATTTACAATGTGCCCGGAGCTTCTCTGTATTTTCTTTACTGCTTGTTTAATCTCCTCTCGTCGGAGAAGAAGATGAAAACTCAGAACTCTACAACTGCTATCTTCTGCTTCAGATGTGTAGACTTTATATCAATTGAAATATGTGGCTCTGAATAAACCACATAAATTAATTAATAATTAATCAATAATGTTGTGGCTGAGGTTTCTGTGGTGACCAAGGTAATACAAGCTCTGTGGCGACCAAGGTAATATAAGCTCTGTGGCGACCAAGAGTGAATTTTGCCTTAAAAAAATTCAACTCAATTCTCTATGGTGACCAAGGTGAACCTAGGGTGAATTTGCCTTAGAAAAAATTCAACCCATTTCTCTATGGAGACCAAGGTGAACCTAGGGTGAATTTTTCTTAGAAAAAATTCAACCCATTTCTCTATGACGACCAAGGTGAACCTAGGGTGAATTTGCCTTAAAAAAAAATCAACCCATTTCTCTATGGCGACCAAGGTGAACTAGGGTGAATTTGCCTTAGAAAAAATTCAACACATTTCTCTATGGCGACCAAGGTGAACCTAAGGTGAATTTGCCTTAGAAAAAATTCAACCCATTTCTCTATGGCGACCAAGGTGAACCTAGGATGAATTTTCCTTAAAAACAATTCAACCCATTGACCATAGTTGTACTTCAAGATATATTTTTACACTTTTATATTAGTATAAGTGACTGAGGATAATCACTGATTACTTAGAGGAGTTCAAAGTAAGGTCATAAATACTAATACTTCACAATTAGTTCATACTTAAACTCTTAACTAAATATCATTAACTGATATAAGTCAAGAATTAGCATACAACTAATCATGCTACAATCATAATTCTGATTTCAGTGAATTCTTGATATGAAAACTTTGTTAAATTCACTAAAACCAAAATCTCATAATTAACTTATAACACATAAGTTACAATCAATATACTAGATATCAAGTGTTGACATATTTAGTTATAATCAATCATGCTGCTTATTTATTTTAAGTTAGTTTGAATTATGGATCAAATAAGATCATTGAATTGTTTCAAATTCCATATTCCAAACAACCCAAAATAAATATTAAATAAATAAATACTAAATATCTATGAGTTAAATACTAGCACTTAAATATTTATAATTATCCTTGAGGAAGCACCAATAGAATATATGACTTATATACATGTCAATCACTCTTTGGATAATTAGTAATTTTAGAAATACTTTATAAGTATATAAACTGTTATGGATAAGAAATCAAGGTTATTACTTGCTGTATTTAATACTAAGATTCGGGAGCTCAAGGCCTTTAATGGCTGCTCTCGTGTTTTGTGACTCAATCTGCCTTTACGAGATGCCTACGTATCTCTGTGAATTAGAGAATCAAGCCAAAAAACGTAGTTCTGATTGGTGGGGGTGAGACCCCTTATATAGATATGGGAGTCCTTGAATTGGACTTGGTATAGGAGACTTGGTGGACAAGCCTCTGAATTAGGATAGACTTAGGAGTCCTAGGAAGTAGGAAGCTGATTCCTTATCCTTTTAGGTCCCCTTGAGGCTAATCTATAAGGATTTATATCCTTATCGGGACTCTTCTCAATAGCTGATTTTTCCCTTATTAATTAATTACGAAATTAATTAATAATCAGGGCTTTTGGGCCTTTTTTATTCCACTAGGCCTGATCTGGTCCATCAGGCTTAACCTTTCTGGTCTGAATATTATACATCTTATTATTGGGCCTAGCAGCCCATTAATTATAAAATCAGGACTTATTTATCCCTATCATTTGCCCCCCAACTTTTGGGAAACATTGATTAGGTTTCGCAGAAGTTAAATCTATTCGTTCCCTTACAGGGTTTCGTTTTTGCGTAAAGTGTGGAGCGACCTACACATTTACAACGAATCTTCCTTTTATTCAGAAATTATCTTAATTTCCAGGAATTTTTCCCTAATTTTCTGGAATTTTCCCTAATTTTCTGGATTTTTCCCTTAATTTCTGGGATTTATCCTAATTTTCTGGATTTTTCCCTTAATTTCTGGGATTTATCCTAATTTTTCTGGATTTTTCCCTTAATTTCTGGGATTTATCCTAATTTTCTGGATTTTTCCCTTAATTTCTGGGATTTATCCTAATTTTCTGGATTTTTCCCTTAATTTCTGGGATTTATCCTAATTTTTCTGGATTTTTCCCTTAATTTCTGGGATTTATCCTAATTTTCTGGATTTTTCCCTTAATTTCTGGGATTTATCCTAATTTTCTGGATTTTTCCCTTAATTTCTGGGATTTATCCTAATTTTTCTGGATTTTTCCCTTAATTTCTGGGATTTATCCTAATTTTCTGGATTTTTCCCTTAATTTCTGGGATTTATCCTAATTTTCTGGATTTTCCCTTAATTTCTGGGATTTATCCTAATTTTTCTGGATTTTTCCCTTAATTTCTGGGATTTATCCTAATTTTCTGGATTTTTCCCTTAATTTCTGGGATTTATCCTAATTTTTCTGGATTTTTCCCTTAATTTCTGGGATTTATCCTAATTTTTCTGGATTTATCCGTAATTTTCTGGATTTATCCGCAATTTTCTGGATTTATCCGTAATTTCCTGGATTTATCCGTAATTTTCTGGATTTATCCGCAATTTTCTGGATTTATCCGTAATTTCTGGTTTAAAATGCATACAAAATTGATTAGGATGCAGAAGAAATTGATCAGGATTCAGCCAAATCGATCAGAATTCCTGCTCGATTTCGATCAGGATCCTGATCGAATTAACTCAGGATCTTACACTCTGGTCGACAGGATTCCTGATCGATTTCGATCAGGGCTCTGATCAAATTGATCTTCAAAGTGACACCCTAGTCGACTGTTACACGTGCTTAATCGATCAGGATTCCTGATCGATTTCGATCAGGACTCTGATCGAATTAAGTGATTTTCTATCATTCTGATCGAATGGAATATCGATCAGGATTTTCTTCTGTGTCGATCAGGACTCTGATCGATCTTAGGGGATTTCTTCCCTCCTTTTCGAATAATATATCGACCAGGATTCTCTTTGGTATCGATCAGGACTCTGATCGATCTTAGGGGATTTCTTCCCTTCTGTTCGAATAATATATCGACCAGGATTCTCTTTCGTATCGATCAGGACTCTGATCGATCTTAGGGGATTTCTTCCCTTCTGTTCGAATAATATATCGACCAGGATTCTCTTTTGTATCGATCAGGACTCTGATCGATCTTAGGGGATTTCTTCCCTTCTGTTCGAATAATATATCGACCAGGATTCTCTTTTGTATCGATCAGGACTCCGATCGATCCAGTTTAAAACTCTGGTCGATTTTTGACCATTCATTTTCCATATGAGCTTCTAGATTATTCCTGATATTTCTAGTAGACGGGCTTTTAGGTTGGGCCTGGCTAAATGGGCCTAGAAACGCCTCGTATTCCGAGCTTTTCGCCTATATAAGTGTAGTGTGAAGTGAGAATCCTCACTTCACTTCTCATTTCTCATTTTCTTCTACAATACTTCTTGGATTCCTCATTGTTGAATTGCGTTCCATTGTCAGTGACGAGGATACGGGGAATTCCATATCGGCACATAATGTTTTCCCACAGGAATTGTGCAACCTGCTTAGTTGTGATTTTGGCCAAAGGTTTGGCTTCGATCCACTTGGTGAAATAATCAATGGCTACAATCAGAAACTTCCTTTGTGCTGTGGCCATAGGAAAAGGCCCTAGAATATCCATCCCCCACATAGCAAAGGGAATAGGTGAGTTGATAGAGGTCAGCATCTCGGGGGGTTGTCTGGCGACTGGTGCATGCTTCTGACAACGATCACACTTCTTTACATATTCTTTGGCATCAGCCATCATTTCTGGCCAATAGAAGCCTAAACGAGTTATCTTATGAGCAAAGGCCCTGCCCCCCAAGTGTTGCCCACAAATGCCTTCATGCACTTCCTCAAGAGCCAAGCGTGCCTCATCGGGCCTGAGACACCTCAAGTAAGGAACCACGAAAGATCTTTTATATAGAATCCCATCTATCAAAGAGTACCTTAGTGCTCGAACAGTTAACTTCCGTGCCTCAATTGTATCGCTTGGCAACCAACCGGTCTGAATGTGAGCCTTGATGGGATCAATCCATGACGTCCCCAAGCCTACGGGAGCCACAAGCTTAACATCTATGCTTCGTGTCTTCAAAACACGGAAGTACACACTTCCTGAACTTTCTTCAATCTCAGATGAAGCAAACTTTGATAGCGCATCTGCTTTAGCATTTTCTTCCCTTGGAATGTGTTCAACATGGCATTCATTAAATTGGGTCATCACAGCCCTTACTAGGCGAACATACTTTGCCATCGTATCATCCCTTGCTTCAAATTCTCCCTTTACCTGGGATATGATCAACTTCGAGTCTCCACGGACCTTTAAGTTTTTGACTCTAAGTGTCCCAGCTAGACCAAGGCCAGCAATCAGGGCTTCATACTCTGCCTCATTGTTTGTGGTTGGGAAGTCTAGCTTCATGGCATACTCAATTAAGAATCCATCAGGGCTTTGCAAAACCAACCCTGCTCCACTGGAATTTGTTTTTGATGCTCCATCAAAATAGAGAACCCAATATTCTTTCTCCTTGTCCCCATTGTCGACTCCCTTGTCTTGAGGTGTGGTATCTTCCTGCCCCCCGACTTCTTGGTTGGGTATGGTACATTCCACCACGAAGTCAGCTAGTGCCTGGGCTTTTATGGCCATACGTGGCTTATACTTGAGATCGAACTCTCCCAACTCTATTGCCCACTTAATTAGTCTCCCACTTGCCTTGGGACTGTGAATGATATTTCTCAGTGGCTGATTTGTTAGCACTTCAATTTGGTGAGCTTGAAAATAAGGACGCAGCTTTCTTGAAGCCATCACCAAGGCTAAAGCGAATTTCTCAATGGCTGAATAATTCAACTCAGCACCATGCAAAATTTTGCTGACATAGTATACGGGTTTCTGGACTTTCAGTTCCTCCTTAACCAACACCGCGCTCAAGGCGCTTTCTGAAACAGCCAAGTACAAGAATAAAACTTCACCCAAAACTGGCTTGGCCAACAACGGGGCCTGGCCCATATACTTCTTTAACTCTTCAAATGCCTTCTGATTTTCCTCACTCCATACAAAGTCTTTAATGTTCTTTAATGACTTGAAGAATGACAAGCACTTGTCTCCTGACTTGGAGATGAATCGTCCTAGCGCAGCAACCCTTCCTGTGAGTTTCTGAACATCCTTGACAGTTTTTGGGGGTTCCATGTCCAGGATTGCCTTTATTTTATCGGGGTTAGCCTCAATTCCCCTCTTTGAGACCATCAATCCCAAGAATTTTCCAGATCCTACTCCGAAAGCACACTTCGTGGGATTCAACATCATCTTGTGGTACCTCAGGACCTCAAAAGCTTCCCTCAAATGGGTTATATGATCAGTCTTTACTAGACTCTTGACTAGCATGTCATCAACATAGACTTCCATAGTCTTCCCAATAAGATCCTTAAAAATTTTATTCACCAACCTTTGATAGGTGGCTCCTGCATTCTTGAGACCAAACGCCATAACAAGATAACAATAAACACCAAAGTCAGTGATAAATGATACCTTTGGAATGTCATCCTTATGCATTTTGATCTGGTTGTATCCGCTAAACCCATCCATGAAACTCAGCATCTCATGTCCAGCGGTGGCATCAATCAAAGTATCAATTCTAGGCAGCGGAAAACAGTCTTTGGGGCATGCATCATTCAGATCGGTGAAGTCTATACACATCCTCCACTTTCCATTAGCCTTCTTCACCATTACAGGGTTTGCTAACCACTCCGGAAATTGAATCTCCTCAATGAAACCAGCCTCTAAGAGCTTTTCCACTTCCTGCTTTATAGCCTCTTGTCTTTCCGGGGCAAAATTTCTTTTCTTTTGTTTCACTGTCTTCCGACTTGGATCCACGTTTAGCTTGTGAGTAATTAACTCCGGGTCTATGCCTGGCATATCAGCTGCTGACCATGCAAACACATCACTATTTTCTTGCAAAAATTTCACTAACTTCCCTCTAAGGGGCTCCTCTAATGTGGCTCCAATGAAAGTCATCCTCTCAGGATTCTTGGGATCTAAAGGAACCGAAACCAATTCTTCTGCTGGCCTTCCTCTATTCTCATCATTTTCTCGAACATCCATATCTTCAATAGGGAGAACCTGCCCCCCGACTCCATCTGCCCTCAAAGAGGCCACATAACAGCTTCTAGCCATTTTTTGATCTCCTCTCTCTTCTCCAATCCCGTTTCGGGTGGGAAACTTCATGACTGAATGGTAGGAAGAGGGGACTGCCTTGAAGGCATGTATCCCTGTTCTCCCCATGATAGCATTATAAGTTGAACTAGCCTTTACCACTACGAAATCCAGCATCTGCGTTGCTTGCCTTGGCTCCGTACCTATGGTGGTTGGCAACTTGATTATCCCTTCCACAGGACATTCTACTCCAGCAAATCCATATATCGGCATGTCGGTTGGTGTTAACTGGGAGTCATTATACCCCATCCTTAGAAAGGTGTCGTGGAGCAAGATATCCACAGAAGCACCATTATCCACAAGGACCCTCTTAACCGGGCTATTTCCTATTATTGGTGTTATGACCAGCGGGTCGTCATGGGGAAACTTCACACCCTCTAGGTCGGAATCATCAAAAGCCAATGTTACTTCTGTCCTGGCCCTCTTCGGGGCTTCTCCAACAATATGCATAACCTCTCTAGTATATGCCTTTCTGGAATTTTTGGACAATCCAGCAGCAGTTGGACCTCCAAAGATCGTGTTTATCACAGGCCCTTGAGGTCTCGGCCCTCCATAAATGGTGTTTATAACTGGTCCTCTAGGTTGGGGATTCCGCCCCTGATCATCTTGGTCCCTCCTACGATCTTCAAAGTTCTTCCTTCCATTATTATTTCTGTCCCCTCCATCTCCAGTATACTTATTCAATCTTCCTTTTCGAATCAAAAACTCAATTTCATCTTTCAATTGCCTACACTCATCGGTGTCATGGCCAACATCTTTGTGAAACCTGCAATACTTGCTCTTATCTAGCTTGGCTGGATCGGCCTTCAAGGGCTTAGGCCAACGAACATCTCGATCTTTCTCGATCTCCATCAAGATCTGGCTTCTGGGAGCATTCAGCTTAGCGTATTCGGTGAACTTTTGCCCAGGTCCTCCCTTCTTGGGGGTTGAATCAGGGTTTTGTTCGGTTCTAGGATACTTATCCTTAGCGATATACTCCAGATCAGTTTTCCGTTTCTTGCCTCCAGTGGGCTCATTACTTACTACGGTCTTCCTCATACTTTCTTCAACCTTGATATACTTCCCTGCCCTCTCTTGGAGCTGCAACATGCTCTCAGGGGGTCGTTTGGCCAAAGACATCTTAAAAAACTCATCCCTAGTTCCTTGTTGCAATGCTATCATGGCTACCTTATCATCAAGATCTGGGACTTTTAAAGCCTCCTTTGTAAAACGATTCAGGTAATCTCTTAAGGATTCCTTAGCTCCTTGCACAAGACTCATAAGAGATGCTGAACTTTTCTCATGGACTCTTCCACTGATGAATTGCTTAATAAAAGCCTGACTTAGTTCTCTGATTGATCCAATAGAATTTGGGGGTAGGCGACTGTACCATCTTTGAGCCATACCCGACAGGGTTTGAGGGAAGGCCCGACATTTTATAGCATCATTCACGGGTTGCAGCAGCAGTGCATTAGAGAATGTCCTAACATGATTAGCGGGGTCTCCCGTGCCATCATAGGCTTTGATAGTGGGCATCTTGAATTTTCTCGAGATATGGGCATTCATTATCTCTTCTGTGAAGGGTGGAGTTGGATCATCAGGATCTCCAAGGGGAAGGAGATTGCTTGGATCAGTTCTTGGGACAGCAGCCCTTCTTCTTACCGGACCATCCAGGTCTATGATAGGAGGAGGATTTCTCCCCCTAGGAGGTATGTGGGATCTGGTGGCTTGGTGAGCCTCCAAATCACGTCTCAGCCTTTGGATTTCAGCCTCATGAGCCCTGATCTTTTCCTGCACTTCTTGGGGATTCGCCCCTGGGGTGCTTTGGGGGCGTTGCCTTCCATCGGCCATTGGCTCTTTTCCAGGACGCCTCCTTCTCGGGGCCACTTCATCATCCGAAGATTCGGAGTCTCTCTCAGTGTATGGACCAGAAAATTCCCGATCCTCAGGGATAGGATCCAAACCTCGTATATAGGGGGGCGACCGCCCTCGTGCTTCGCTTCGCCCAGCATATCCACTTCCTCCAACCTCAGGGTGAAGGGGCATCCCATAAGGGGGGTTAGTAGTAACAATAGTTGAATATTCATACCCGACGGGTCGAGAATTCACAGGTATATGTATTTGTTGAACTTGAGGATTCGTACCTTGAATAATCGGGGGAGTTGTCCCTTGTGGCTGAGGATGAGTTGCCCCTGTCTGGGCTTCCCCCTGAGTAGATGCATAAGTTGAATGGGGAGGAACCTCCACGGTTGATGAAATCACCTGGGTTGTTCCTGATGATGTTCCCTCCTCCAGAGTGCTGGTTGTTCTCCGTATTCTCGCCATGGTTGTTGTTGCGTTTTTCCCACAGACGGTGCCAAATGTTATGGATAAGAAATCAAGGTTATTACTTGCTGTATTTAATACTAAGATTCGGGAGCTCAAGGCCTTTAATGGCTGCTCTCGTGTTTTGTGACTCAATCTGCCTTTACGAGATGCCTACGTATCTCTGTGAATTAGAGAATCAAGCCAAAAAACGTAGTTCTGATTGGTGGGGGTGAGACCCCTTATATAGATATGGGAGTCCTTGAATTGGACTTGGTATAGGAGACTTGGTGGACAAGCCTCTGAATTAGGATAGACTTAGGAGTCCTAGGAAGTAGGAAGCTGATTCCTTATCCTTTTAGGTCCCCTTGAGGCTAATCTATAAGGATTTATATCCTTATCGGGACTCTTCTCAATAGCTGATTTTTCCCTTATTAATTAATTACGAAATTAATTAATAATCAGGGCTTTTGGGCCTTTTTTATTCCACTAGGCCTGATCTGGTCCATCAGGCTTAACCTTTCTGGTCTGAATATTATACATCTTATTATTGGGCCTAGCAGCCCATTAATTATAAAATCAGGACTTATTTATCCCTATCATAAACTATTGAGAGTTTTATACACATGACTTAGAAAATACTTCAACTTTCAATATCAGTGATTTTAAAAATAAGCATTGATTACTTAGAACAAAAATTCTAAATAATATCACTAATACTAAAAATATCACAATTATTCGTACAAGATACAAATAATTATGCTATATATTATTTTAATATAATTTAAATTATGAGACTGATATGGAATGGAATTGTCTACAGTCATAATTTAAATCAATTAAAATAGTATTCAAACTTAATGCTATAATACTTAACTACCATAAATGTATATGACATTATAATCATGATAATCAAGATAGTAGCACTAAGTACGAGGTACTGGATTACTGATAAATTCGCAAGTCCTTTAAATATTGAAGATTTAATACTTGTGAACTTATATGAAGAATTCCTTACAGATGAGATTTCTAACTAATATGCAACGAATGATATCCCACACTTACAAACCAGTCTTGAAAGATTAATTTTAACAAGTGATTTAATAAGTGTTTCTGCAAGTGACTCTTTGACTAAAAGTCATGCTCTCGAAATTAATGATACCTGGTGTCAAGGTGCGTTGTCATAGAGTTTTCCACATAGTTGTTGGATTTGATGTTGTTTCTCATCATAACAAGAAATCAATCTTCTTCCATGAAGTTGACAGCTTCTCGAGATGTTTCCCTTGTCACTTAAGTTGACAGCTTCAAAGATGCTTCTCTTATCTTTCTTACAACCTACGTAATCTATATCTATATAGCCAAACATGTTAGGCATAATATCTTTAGGATACTTTACTCCAAGTGTGGGTAGTCCCTTAAGATATCTAAAAATCTTGTTAATAGCTATAAGATTGGATTCTCTAGGATCTACTTAGAACCTTGCACTTTGGCATCTTGAGAACATTACATGTTGTCTATTAGCATTTGAGTAAAAGAGTGTTTTTGTCATACCTCTACAGCTTGTCATTTTACATAATTTACACTGATCAAGCTTTAGTGGTTTCTATTGGTAAGTAGTCTTGGCATGTTCGGAATCCTCCAAATTATGCATCTTCAAAAGATCCTTAACTTACTTGTATTGCCATCATTATTTTGGTGTACTTGTTATCCTAAAAGAATTGTTCTTTGGCTTGCTTGAGCTCCTAAAAGAATTATTCTAATGGCTTGCTTGAAGTAATACCAAGAAGAATGGAAACCTTTCCAACATATTCCTCCATACTTACTCTGTAATTACTTAGCAAATAATCTTGCACAAGTCTTTGTTAGTAGACCAACATATAACATTATCATTATATCATAACACATATAAATTAATATGTTTGTGCCTAGTGATAAAGAGAGTTATTAATATGATGATTCTACTATTTCATATTTAACTACAACTTCAATTAGAGTGCCATACCATGTCCTTGACAATTTCTTGAGTAGTATACTAGTTCATACCAACCTGAAATGAGCTTGTGAAGAAGACATATGCATAGTCCAATAAATCTGTAACTACAAAGTTCATGACCTGTTGTGCATTGACTTCTTTCTTTGACTCACCAACCAGGATTACACTTGTTCACACTTACCAGAGTCCAGTTCCAGGTAGAATGTACAACATATGCCAGATATGTCGTAATATCCTCTAGTCTCATCACTGGTTCTTTCTGTCAGGTACTGCTCCCTGATAATAACCTAGCATCCAGTTTGGCCTTGTCCCTCGTAATAATGCCATTGTCATCCAGTATGACTTCTGGTTATCCTTGTACCAATTACAATATTGTCATTTGGTTTAGATACTAGCTTCCCTACAATCTGCTTGCTGACTGATTGAGTTCATCTTGCTTTGCAATCACCCAATCAATCTGGATCTATCAGAGCTTATGTAACTTTCTTAGTTTCATCTTCAGATAGAAAACTAGAGAAATAATCATTCACACTCAGTAGCCCTGCTAATCATTACTCCACCAACTGGATCACTTAAAAACTAGACTCTGGAAATAATATTGACATCAAACCCTTTGTCTCAGCAGATAAGTTCTTTAGTGTCCTCTAATTTTCAATGTGGTGTTGTGTCTGACTAGTTGATCCTTCTATTGCTCCCCTTAAGTTGTTGCTGGGATTTCCTGAAAATCCTTATCCTTGCTGACCGGCTTCATTGAAGTAATGAGATGTGTAGATACACTGCCATTCCACTACTTGGATATGAATCATCAATACCATTAATTTCTCCTTTAACAGCTTGGAGTATTGAGTTGTTAAATAGTGCACTTAGACATTCAATCATCTTATGTTGATCAACCACAAATGCCCTGTAGGTTGTATACTCCACTGTATAGCCATGAAAAATATTCTAACAAGTCTTAGCTGCAAATGCCAAGATCTTCAAACAACTGAAAACATTTCATTGTTTGCTTCTGCAGAACATTCTCCCCAAACACTTTCAGGTTATCCAGTGTTTGCTTCTGTAGGCCATTAACTCATTAGTGGTCTTCATGTATACATCCCGATCAAGGTTTGATCTTACTTGTTATAAACTGTATTGACTGCTTCAGCCCTTTGGTATTTAGAAAGTCTTGATTAGCTTGATATTTCCCTTGTAGCTTTAATCAAGTTCTGGTTCTTCCTTTGTACCATTCCATTATGAAACGGAGCTCCCAGTGATGAATATGTCTCAAAATATTCTTGATACTACATATATTAATCAGAACTGCTTCTTTAATTCAGTCCCATTATCTGACCATAAGATCATTTCTTTTATAGTTGCTTCCAGCTTGATCTTCTTTGATGTAATCAATCACCATCCGTGATGTCTTGTCTTGAGAATGCACGAACAACAACTTTGCTTAATAAGAGTAGTCAACCACCATCACTAAGGTATATATCTTTACTTTAATGAGATGTTTTCTTTGACTTATCTTTCTGACATGCCTCACATGCCTTGAGTATCAAATACCAAGAATACATATGAATCAAATAACCTGTTACGTCCTGCACTCACAAATTGATTAACAGTTCTTGGTACCCAACTTATCAGTTTGGGTCCAGTTGGATTAAATATTTTATTATAAACAGATATAATAACAGCTGCAACCTTATCCTGCTAATTCTTATCTTTGACTGACCATTTTCTCCAGTTTAATACCCTTGACATATTTTTCTCTAGGATAGGATAAAAATGGTTCCAACCTTACAGAAGGAGGACTAGCAGTCTTTGCCCTATTATAATCCTAAACATGTTTTTTCTATAATTAATGCAAGTACTAAGAGATGCATTCATGGAATTAAAATAAGCAAGCATTGAATTAAGAATACATGGCATTCATTCATAAATATTATACATAAGAATTAAGCTAGAAGTGCACAATATGGAACAAAAAGAATTAACAAATAAATCACTAATTCTGTCTAGTCCAATCCTGTTGGTGAATCCTATTTAGCTATCTCAATCCAATCATAAACTAATACATCTTAACAAATAATTCAGATCAAATGAATAAATCAGATTGTAATAGGATACAGAGAGTAAGTATAAACAAAGGTCTTAAGTGCTGGAAAAACATATATCTCACTAAATCAATTAATCATTTTCAAAAAATATTCAAACACATATTTAAGATCACCTAAGGTAACATGCACAAGTTAAACATCAATCCCAGTTACCAGAAAAATATTCTAGTGAACTAGTTCAGCATTGTTCTATGTGTGATGCTATCATACTTGTGCGAGTGTTAAACATTTAAACACTAAGATCTTATCATGCATTGAATATTGAAAACAAAATTTTGCAGTGGTTCAAGAAATTGAAACCTGAGATATGTGAGTTGGACCATCTTCAGAGATTGTTGCAAAAGCAAGATATTCATGATTCTCATCATCTGATCCATCCCAACTCTTTCCCGTGTATTATAAGTTTTGACTGACTGCTTCCCTAAGAAAATATTCCACCTTTGTCATAGCTCTTCAATTGAATCCCTACTCATCCTTGTTCGTCAAACTTCTTGTTCTGTTGTAGCAAAACCCCGGATAGTTACTCTTGTCATAACTGTAGCTATCAAATCTTGTTTCTGTCCCAATCTCAGTCTTGTTATCACCCCTTGAACTGAATCTGTAAAAGTCTCTACTTCAGAATAGATAGGCTTGATCCTTGGATATAGCTTATGTACTCCTTATGAATCTGATGCGACTAAACTTCCCTGACAAGTGAAACACTGCCCTGATGTCCAGTCCCTCAAGTACTTCTACCTGAGCTTTCTCTGCTTCATCTATCAGTAACTCTTACATTATGTCCTGAGGTTCCAACTATACTGCATGTAACTGAGATGTTTGTATGTCCCCATTATTCTCTCTGACCTCCACAATTCCTGCCTTTCTGATCTTATTGATTCCCGGATAAATGTAGCATTAGTACAAACTACTGTGTGACTGTATAATCTGGAATCATAGAGTTGTCTTAAAATCTCCGAGAAAAACTGTACCCGTAGAAATTTCATTCAATTCCTGCGTCTGAAAACCCAGTGGTATCCTATGGAGTAAGCCTTTAAGGAAGTTCCACAATTTTCATCTGTAAGTCTTGAAATTAGTTCCATTGGAGTAAGAAAACCATTATCTTCAATTTCCGTATTCGGGAATTTTCCGTCTGAATAGCACATGGTCTTCGTTTTCTTCAAAAGATTAAAATCCACTTTAAAAGCCCGGAGGAAACCTGAGTCTACCAATACCTTGATTACCCTTAATTTAATATTTAAGAGAAATTTAAATTTCTAATATTTTTAATTTTTTTAGAAAATAAATTAATCAAAAATATATATTTACGTAAAATCTAATTTTCAAGAATTTCGAATTTTCTTAAAAATTAAATAAAATATAAATTATTATCTAAGAAAAATATAAATTTAAGAATTTTAAATTTTATGGAAAAATAAATAAATCAAAAATAATTATTTTTGGGACTACATAATGATCCTATGACGACTCCAGTGTGCACCTCTGTGTATGTTCGAATAACTGAAAAGAAACTAAGTCATCTGTGGCGATTACAGGGTGAACCAAACACTTAGTTTTTTTTCCCGTTCATTCTTCTATGGCGACTACTACTTCTGTGGCGACCAGAGTAATAACAGAGTGCTTTTGTTTGTGCGGCGACTACAGGGAACTAGTATTTTGCCTTAACCAAAATAATGTGTGAGGCGATAACAGTAGAGGTATCAGCTTCCATTTACAAACAATAGACTGCGTTCATCGGCGCGTGAGTGCAATCTGAAGGTTACCGATTTCCTTTTCATTTTCGTGTGTGGCTCTCACTTAGTGGCTGTTGTAACCTGCAACGTTGTTCCTGCGCGTGCACAACACTAGTGTCTTTTGATTTGCACGTGCTTCTCCTAGTCTTTCGAAATCTTCCCGCACGTGGCTTGGTGGTATCACTTATTTCCTTTGTTTGCTTTAAGCGAGTGTAAACTGAATCTCCAAAATCAACTACTTTCTTCCTGCGCGTGGTCTTCCAGGAGGCAAACAATTAGTACTAGTAGTACAAGAAGCTGCTGAGGTGAATGTCATTTGAACCAACAAATTAATACAAATGGCAGCCAATACTCAGAAGAAAAATGGCAGCAAATGTAGCTTATCTGGCAGCAAAAAAATCCAAAGGAATTAATTTAAATTAAAAATTTTATTTACTAAAATTTAATTAATAAATTAATTTAGTTAAATTTATATTATAATTTTTTTTAAATTAAGTTCATATATTAAACTTATTTAAATTAAATTTATAAATTAAATTTGCTAAATCAAATTTATAAAATAAAATTATGTAAATAAAAAAAATAATAAAATAAACTTAATTTTAGGATCCTGATTTGTGTATCAGTTAGTCAGCTCTGATACCAATTGTTAGGTCCTGAATTATCGTAGAGGGGGGGGGGGTTGAATACGATAATCACTAAATTAAAAATTCTTTCGAATCTTTAGTGAATATAAGATTTAGTGCTCGGTTAGTGGTTCCGTGTTCTTGAGCTGAATAGTATTTGGGAATATAAAACGAGGAACACAAGATATTCGGGGAAGTATATATTTATATATAAATCCGTGAGGGGTGTTGC
The DNA here is from genome assembly GCF_009905375.1 of Apium graveolens. Classification (NCBI taxonomy): domain Eukaryota; kingdom Viridiplantae; phylum Streptophyta; class Magnoliopsida; order Apiales; family Apiaceae; genus Apium; species Apium graveolens. Next base: position 118,598,695 of record NC_133651.1, on the reverse strand, counting down.
TACACTCCGTTAAAAAAATTAACCGGCTACAATCTAAGAACAACAAAGTTCCTAGCTTCTACAAAGATATACAAATTAAATCCTATACAATGATCTAGCTTTTGTTTGTCTAAGGATTTAATTACCGGGTAACGATTATAATGCCCCTATGAATATACAAGAATTAAATCGGGCATTATAACGTTACTCCGGTGAGAAGTTAAACTGATTTACAATGCCCAAAGCTTCTCTGTATTTTCTTTGTTGCTTGTTTTATCTCCTCTCGTCGGAGAAGAAGATGAAAACTCAGAACTATACAACTGATATCTTCTGCTTCAGATGTGTAGACTTTATATCAATTGAAATATGTGGCTCTGAATAAACCACATAAATTAATTAATAATTAATCAATGATATTGTGGCTGAGGTTTCTGAGGCAAACAAGGTAATACAAGCTCTGTGGCGACCAAGAGTGAATTTTGCCTTAGAAAAAATTCAACTCAATCCTCTATGGTGACCAAGGTGAACCTAGGGTGAATTTGCCTTAGAAAAAATTCAACTCATTTCTCTATGGCGACCAAGGAGAACCTAGGGTGAATTTGCCTAAAAAAAAATTCAACCCATTTCTCTATGGCGACCCAAGGTGAACCTAGGGTGAATTTGCCTAAGAAAAAATTCAACCCATTTCTCTATGGCGACCAAGGTGAACCTAGGGTGAATTTTCCTTAGAAAAAATTCAACATATTTCTCTATGGAGACCAAGGTGAACCTAGGGTAAATTTTCCTTAGAAAAAATTCAACCTATTTCTCAATGGCGACCAGAGGGATGAAAACTGCACTTGTGAAATTATTCTTGCTCTTATTTATTCCCTGAGTATCACACTAAGTCAAGATCAGTTCCTGTACTGAAATGTTGAACTGTACATCCAGGATATTGCTTCTGAAGATCAATATACTGATCAGGATGACTCCTACTACAAGGTAGTGATCACCTTGACTTAGTTTCTGTAGAGCATTGCATTCCCTGAGATGTCCCATCTTTAAGTCTTCTCTCTTGAGTCTTCGTCTGAATCATAAAACCTATATTCCCTGATATGAATCCTCACTTAACAATCATTCTAATGATAATACTCAGATTCCTTTCATGAAACGCTGACGCCTAATGGAATTGGTCTGGTTCACAGACGACTAGCTCTGATTCAGGTCCTCGTATTATAGACTTGATTACATTGTTAAGCTTGCCTTAACTTTATTGCTTCGTACACTAACTGTTAAAAAACAAATGTAATTTCATTGGAATCCTTTCTGGTACTATAGACAATGTCTTCATTGGTACTACAATCTTGAATACTTCATTCACCATTCTTCACCGACGCTTGAACATATATATGAACACCTGTCAGTGAGTATAGCTTCAAGACTGCAATTGTCTTCTTTAACCTCTGTCTTACCATGTCTTCAATTCTTCAGATTCCTATGCTTCATACACTGTCTACCTTCAATCAATGCCAATACACTGAAATCTTCTGGTAGCACTTATACACTGAATCTTCATCATTTCTAAAACCCTTAAAGTCTTTAACCTTTATTCTTCACTGAGGCATGAACATATTAATGAATTTCTTTCAGTGACCTGTAAACAGACTTCAGGCCTTTTTCTAATCTTGTGATTCTTTGTATTTTCCTTGTCTTCATTCTTCCTGATTTCTTGTGTAGACGTATTATTATTAACCTGTCTTGTTCTAGTGTTGTTATCGTGTTGAGTTATCACGTAACTATTTAAACGGCTACGCAGTCTCACCAACAACTCAATCATGTCTAAGAGAAAGCCTACTGTAAAGCATCTTCATGTGTTTGGAACAAGTGTTATATTTTGAAAGACAACTCTGAATATGTGGGAAAAATTGACTCAAAGGTTTTTGAAGCAATTTTTCTGGGATATTCATAGGAGAGAACTGCCTACAAGGTCTATGTAACTGATCAAAAGAAAATCATGGAAAGCACAGATGTGACTTTTGATGATGACAACTGTCCAGGCTTGGAATGTCTTGATGTAAATGAAGCTGAAGCCCTTGCATTTGAGAATCTCAACATTAATAGTGATTCTGATAAAGAGGATGAAGGAAATGCACAACAGATGATGAATGAAGAGACTACTGAATAGGAAACTCATGAAAGTAGAAGCTCATCTCATACACCTGAATTTGATAGCAGAAACTCAGGGGGAGAAAGAGAAGAAGAATCTACCAGTCATACAACTAATGAAGAAAATGATGAAGGCGCCAGTCAACAAACTAACACCAAAAAATGGGATATGAGTCACAATCAAAATGCAATAATTGGTGATCCAAATGCTGGTGTAAGGACTAGAAATACAACTGCTAATGAGTGCCTATATGCATGCTTTCTGTCTCAAGTAGAGCCCAAGAAAATTGAAGAAGCTCTTATGGATCCTGATTGGATATCTGCCATGCAAGAAGAGCTTAATCAGTTTGAAATAAACAAAGTTTGGGAGTTAGTTCCTGCACCTAAGAACATAAGTGTAACTGGAACAAAATGGGTGTTCAGGAATAAGATGGATGAAAATGGTATAGTTACCAGAAACAAGGCAAGGTTGGTTGCAAAAGGCTACTCATAAGAAGAAGGAATTTATTATGATGAAACATTTGCTCCAGTTGCAAGACTTGAAGAAATAAGGATTTTTCTAGCATTTGCTGCATATTCAAACTTCAAAGTGTATTAAATGGATGTCAATAGTGCCTTCCTAAATGGTGAGTTGGAAGAAGAAGTTTATGTGCAACAACCACCTGTCTTTGAAGATCCAGAATTTCCAAATTTTGTGTACAAGCTACTCAAGGCTCTATATGGACTAAAGCAGACACCTAGAGCTTGGTATGACACACTGATAAATTTTCTACTTAAACATGGTTTCACTAGAGGAACAATAGACAAGACACTCTTCTACAAGCTGTATAGTGGTGATATGATACTAGTTCATATTTATGTGGATGATTTTATCTTTGGTTCTACTAATGAGAAGCTCTGTCAAAGATTCTCTAAGCTTATGTAAAGTGAATATGAAATGAGTATGATGGGGGATTTAAGTTACTTTCTTGGACTTCAAGTCAGCCAAAGAAGTGATGGAATCTTCATCAGCCAGACTAAATATGTTAAAGATTTATTGAGAAAGTTTGGCATGGTTGATTGTTCATCTGCATCTACACCTATGTCTATAGCAACAAAGTTGGATGAAGATAAAAAGGGCAAGAGTGTAGATATTGCAAGCTATAGAGGAATGATTGGATCATTGCTTTACTTAACTGCTAGTAGACCAGACATCATGTTTGCTACATGTATGTATACAAGATTTCAAGCCAATCCAAAAGAATCACATTTGATGGTTGTGAAGAAAATTTTCAGATACTTGAAGGGGACTCCAAACTTGGGATTATGGTATCCAAAGGGAACTGGTTTTGAAGCTGTTGGATGCACATATGTAGATTTTGCTGGATGCAGGTTGACAGAAAGAGTACTAGTGGAAGCTATCAGTTTCTTGGGCAAAGACTTGTATCCTGGTATAGCAAGAAACAACAATGTGTGTCAACTTCCACAGCTGAAGCTGGATACATAAATGCTGGAAGTTGTCATGCTCAAGTGCTTTGTATTAGAGATCAACTAATGGACTATGGCCTAGTGTTACATAAAATTCCAATTATGTGTGACAATACTAGTGCTATATCTAATGTGGATAATCCAGTTAATTACTCTAGGACAAAGTATATTGATGTAAGGTACCATTTTATTAGAGAACATGCTGCAAATGGTACCATTAGGCTCATTTTTGTTCCAACAGAAACACAATTAGCTGATATTTTTACTAAACCTTTGGATGAAGCAACTTTTCATCCTAAGGCAAGAACTCTGCTAATATGTTTCAGCAGATTAATTTCTAGTAAATCAAAACTAATTTGATCTAATTAGAAATTAACTAAAATATAAATTATAAATATTTCAGAAATATCTGCATATTTATTTTTCAAAGTTCAAAATTCAGCTTAGAATTTCTCAAAATTCTAATAAAAGTGTCTAACTGTTAACTTACATCTTCAATATGTAAAATTAACACAAGGCAGAATCAAAGTGATAGAAAGTATATAGAGAACTGAGTTCTCGATAAGTCTAATTGACTTATCGACAAGTCATTTTAAGACTTCTCGAGTGAGTTATCGATAAGTCAATTTACTGACTTCTTGAGTGACTTCTCGATAAGCTTTATTATGACTTATCGATAAGTCATTATAGAGTTCTCTATAAGTGTTAACTTATAGAGTTCTCTACAAGTATCTTTTAGACTTATGAATAACTCAGAACTGAAACAATTTAATTTAATAAATCATTTTAGTAAAATACTTTTGGCAAAATTATTCTAATTTTATTTTGATTAATTCAAATAAAAATTGGAAACAATTCAGTCCATTTTTGGACAAACTGGGTATTTATTTGACATCTCGATAAATTAATTTTTAGTTCTCTAAAAGAGTAAACTAAAATGACTTCTAGATAAGTAATTCACTTTTAAAATGACTTCTCGATAAGTATATTCCAAACGTCTATTTTTGACTTCTCGATAAGTCATCTGCTTTTACTATAAATTCCCAGACATCTCGATACATATATACTTACGCCTTCGAGAACTCTAAGTGACCTAGTTTTTTCAATCCAAAACCGATTTCTCTCTCATTTCGAATCCTTTCTCTTCAATTTCTTTTACTTATTAATATTCACACTCATAACAATGGCAGCAAACAATATTGTACCCTTCATCCCAAAGGAGACCAACTTCCTTGCATTCTTAGATGCAAACCAAGCTCCTGAAACCTTCAAAAGTTTTGTCAAGTTCTTGTCTGAGACCTATTTTGTTAGAGCTCTCACAATTAATCTAGTTTTCTATCTGGATGTTTTAGGTGATTTCTGGAACACAGCTATAGCTAGAACAGTTGTGCATGAAGATCAATCTTCAAGCCTGGTTGTTAACTGTCAAATCAAAGGACAATATGTTGAGATAGCTGAAGCTGACAAGAATTTGGCCTTGAACATTCCAACTGACAAGGTAGTAGGGATCCTAACTCAGGATGAGCTTTATGAATTTCTGGACTTCATCAACTATTCTGAGAAGATTAACTTGGCCAGCTTGAACTAGAAAAATATTAGAAGGGAGTGGTCTTTTCTGTTTAATTCTGTGATATGAGCTTTCACAAGCAGGAAATCAGGGTTTGACAACATTTCTAGTGTTGTCCAGAAGCTGGTCTACTCAATGGCTCACAACAAACAGATCAATGTAGGACACCACATTCTGGAGGAACTGAGCACTAGGCTCATCATGCCATTCACTTCAAGAGGTAAAGAAATTTTCCTTCCTAGATTCATTATGTCTGCATTAAATCATAAGTGAATGACATACATATGCTTGAAGGTGTAGATAGGTCACTAATAGTCAACTGTAAGCAAGTGTCCGAAATTCTATTTAGATCACTTACTACTAAAAATAAGGTACAAGTGGGTCTTAAGTTAAAACCTTTCATGATTGAAAGATTTAAGACATATCCTTACCCTATGCCTGACATGAGAACCAAAGTAAGTCAAGCTAGTGCAACAATGGTTCCTTAGCCTATAGAAGCACAAACACAGGAACCTACCCATGTTGAGCCTACTTCTTCAGAATCATTAGCAACTAGGAAACCAACCACTTCATCCTCTCAAAAGGGTGAAGTGAGTAAAAAAAAGAGAAAGGAGATAACCTTAACTGTTATGAATGAGAGTAGTGAGGTACACGTACAACCTGAGTCACCTTTGGTCAGAAAAACAAAGAAGGCTAAGAAAACTGAGCTGACCACTCAAACCACCTCTGTATCCTCCCAAAAGGATACAGTTGTACAATGGGGGGAAAACAGATTCTAGAGACATCCTCTCAACATGATGTTTTTATTGAAAAGAGCATTCTCCCCAATGTATCTTTTACAGAGTCTGCACAACCAACACTTGAACGAATCCAAGTGTATGGTAGAAGAAATAAGGATGGCACACATAAGGAGAGCACATCCCTTGAAGCTCCCTTATCCATTCAGGGGGAGCTGCCAACACTCAGTCCTGAGCTTCACAATCTTATATCTAATATTTCTTCTTCCTATACTGAAGCACTTGAATCAAATCCTCAAGTGTTTCCCCAATCAAGTGAATTGGTTCAAGAAACCTTGTTCACCACCCAGAAACCACAACTAGTTGGTGAGAGGCTACATGATGGGGTAGATCTTGATGACACCAACACAAACATGAGGGATTTATCAGTTTTTACTGAAGATCTCATGGAGATCACAAATGCACCTTCATGTGCAAATCAGTCTTCACAGACTATTAGGTTTGAGGGTAGTACTCCTGAGGGGGAGCTATCTAAATCCTCTCTAATTCAGTTAGAGGTTCCTGTTCCAGGAACAACTCCCCTCAAAACCCTAGCAGAAATTGCATTAGCAATTGATGCTAGGAGTACAATTGCCAATGATCATGTCATAGAGGAAGCAAGTATAGCACATTTAAGTGACAGTTTGGTGCACGACACACAAGGGTTTGAGACTGGTGTACATGACAGTAACCCAGTCAAATCCCCTCCAATTCAATTGGAGGTTCCCACTAAATGTGAGGAACAACAACTTGTCACAAACATAAAGAAATCTGTGAGTCTAACTGTAACTTCTGTCACAGGTGGTTCTAACCCTCAACCCTCTACCTCTCAACCTCAACAACCACACCTAATCTCCCAATGGCTCCAAGAAATAGTGAATCAACCCTAAACTATTGAAGATATTAGAGTTGATCAGCTTGGAGGCCTTGCACAAATATCCCAAAAGCTGCTAACCTCAGATATGTCTAACCAGGATTACCAAACCATCATCCTCTCATATCAAACAGATGTCCAAGAACAGCAAGATAAAATTGTTAATGAAGCTGAACATGATGGCAACTATGATGCTTGGATGAACAAGGACTACAGTCTAGAGATGGAGGTCGTTTTGACTAAATTCAGGGAAGATTATCTAACTATTTTAGGGAGCAATGCCAAAACTCTAAATCCTGGTGAGGTTTATGATGTAATAAATGAAGTCTCTAAAGCTCAACTCAAAGCTTTCCATCTCTTTGCAAAAGCTCTAGCAATCAAGTTGACAGGTCATGAAGACAAAATAATGGGAATGGTGAGAAGAAAGATGGATGAAATAATCCCATCACAAGTGGAGATCAAGAATTAATTCAAAACCTTTTCAGAACAAATGTCAAGGTATGATCTAAGTGGGGTGGATAAGAGTGTCACACAGCTCAAGAAATCCTTTGTAGCCTTGCACAAGGTAGTTCAAGATCATATAACAAATTCTAATGACACAAGGTGGAAGTTGGATCAGATGCACACTGCAAGATATACTCCTTCCCCTTTGGTTATTGATGAAATTCAGAAGCATGTGCAAGCTTCATTTGGACCATCTACCTCAACCTTTACTTCAAGCTCCTCTACTCAAGATATTCAAGATCTCAAGGCATAGGTTGCTTCTCTAGAAACTTCAAATGCCTCCCTCAATGCTCAAGTTCAGGCTTTGACTTCTCTAGTAAAAAGTCAACAATCAGATATCAAGACCCTGGTGGACTCTCACAAGCATCTCCAAATACAAAATTATGTTGCTTTGGGGGCCATCATGGGGAAGTTCAACATACCATTTCCCTCTTTACCTGAAGAAATAAGGCCAAAATTACCAACTCCCCTACTCATGCCTGTCACCAAGACTAAGGAGGAGATTGAGGCTAGGATTCAACAATCTAGGGATGCTAAATCTAAGTCTAAAGAGCCTATTCAGGTTGGTCAAAGCTCTTCAAGTGCTCAAGTGGATGTTGGAAAAGAAAGACTTCTAAAGGCTGTAGAAGGACCCAATCAAGACCAGGAATTCAGTGAACTTCTTGCGGTACTAAGAATGTCTCTTCAAAACAATTACATGACCTACAAGAAAGCTTTGGCCAAAAACATCAACTTCATCAGGGCAGTGGTTGTGAGAATTGATAACTTCTTGGAAAAGAGAATTGTTGTGAATATCAATGATGGTGGTGTGGACAGGTGTCTTCAGGTATCTCTTCCAAATCTTAAAACCTTAAGAGCATCTGAACTGGATGTAATGATTGACAGAGTAAATCCAGTTATTCCAGAAGACACCCAAATTCTCCATGAGCTCAAAAATGCACAGATAGAAGCTTTTCCTAAAGCCTATCTGATAGGGAATAAATAAATTCTGATTATGTAATTAGATATTACATTAATTACACATGATTTGGGCTATAAGGCCCAATAAGAAGATGTATGACATTAAGACCAAAAAGGTTAACACATTGATCAGGCCTGATGGACCAGATCAGGCCTGATGGAAAAAAGAAGGCCCAAAACCCTGAATATTAATTAATTTCATAATTAATTAATAGGGGAAAAATAAGCTATTAAGAAGAGTCCCAATAAGGATATCAATCCTAGTGCATTAGCCTCCAAGGGACCTAGAAGGATAAGGAATCAGTTTCCTACCACTTAGGACTCCAAAGTCCATTCTAATTATGAGACTTGACCACCAAGTATCCTACACCAAGTCCAATTCAAGGACTCCCAACATCTATATAAGGGGCCTCACCCCACGGATCAGAACTACGTTTTTTGACTTGATCCTTAGCAATCAGCAAGGTACGTAGGCATCTTGTTAAGGCAGATTGAGTCACGAAACACAAGAGCAGTCAAATCGAGAATCGAAGCTCACGTTCCCTAGTAATAAACACAGCAATTATTATACCTTAGTTTTTGATCTATAACATTTGACGCCGTCTGTGGGAAAGCACAACAACAACCATGGCGAGAACACGGAGAACAATTAGAGCACTTGAAGGAGGAACACCAGCGAGGACAACCCAAGTGATTTCGTCAACCGTGGAGGTACCTCCGCATTCAACTTATGGAGCCACCCAAGTAGAAGCCCAGATAGGGGCAACTGAATCTCAGCCACAATGGGCGATTTCCTCGGCTACTCAAGGCACGAATCCCCAAATTCAACAACTACATGCACCTATAAATTCTCGACCCATTGGGTATAAGTATTCAACTATTGTGACTACTAACCCCCCATATGGGAAGCCCCTTTACCCCGAGGTTGGAGAAAGCGGACATGCTGGGCGGAGTGAAGCACGAGGGAGATCGCCCCTCTATATACAAGGTTTGGCTCATATCCCTGAGGATCAGAAATTTTCTGGTCCTTACACTGAGAGAGACTCTGAATCTTCAGATGATGAAGTGGCCCCAGGAAGGAGGCGTGCTGGAAAAGAGCCGATGGCTGATGGTCATCAACGTCCTAGGAGCACCCAATGGATGAATTCCCAAGAAGTGCAGGAAAGGATCAGGGCTCATGAGGCTGAGATTCAAAGGTTGAAGCGCGACTTGGAGGCGCACCAGAACACAAGTCCCCCACTACCTCCAAGGGGGAGGAATCCTCCCCCTATCATAGACCTGGATGGTCCAACACAGAGAAGGGCTGTTGTCCCAAGGGCTGATTCAAGCAATCTTCTTCCCCTTGGAGATCCTGATGATCCTACCCCACCATCATTGAAGAAATAATGAATACCCATATCTCAAGGAAGTTCAAGATGCCCGCTATCAAAGCTTATGATGGCACTGGAGATCCCGCCAATCATGTCAAGACATTCTCTAATGCACTGTTGCTACAGCCCGTGAATGACACTATTAAGTGTCGGACCTTTCCTCAAACCCTGTCGAGTATGGATCAAAGAAGGTATAGTCGTTTGCCCCCAAACTCTATTGGGTCCTTCAGAGAATTAAGTCAGGCATTTATTAAGCAGTTCATCAGTGGGAGAGTGCATGAGAAAAGTTCAGCATCCTTCATGAGCATTGTGCAGGGAGCAAAGGAATCCTTAAGAGACTACCTGAATCATTTCACGAAGGAAGCTTTAAAAGTCCCAGACCTTGATGACAAGGTAGCCATGATAGCACTGCAACAGGGAACTAGGGATGAGTTTTTCAAGATGTCCTTGGCCAAACGCCCCCCTGAAAGCATGTTGCAGCTCCAAGATAGGGCAGGGAAGTACATCAAGGTGGAAGAGAGTATGAGGAAGACAGTCATGAGCAACGAGCCCGCTGGAGGCAAGAAGCGGAAGACGGGTCTGGAATACATCGCTAAGGACAAGTATCCCAGAACTGAGCAAAACCCTGACTCAACTCCGAAGTGAGGAAGACCTGAACAAAAATTCACTGAGTATGCTAAACTGAATGCTCCCAGGAGCCAAATTTTAATGGAAATCGAGAAAGATCGAGATATTCGTTGGCCTAAACCCTTGAAGGCCAATCCTGCCAAGCTAGATAAGAGCAAGCATTATAGATTTTACAAGGATGCTGGTCGTCACACCGATGAGTGTAGGCAACTGAAAGAAGAAATTGAGTTCCTTATTAGAAAAAGGAGATTGAACAAGTACACTGGAGATGGAAGAGACAGGAGCAACAACGTGAGAAAAAACTTTGACGATCGAAGAAGAGATCAAGAAGATCAGGGGTGAAATCCCCAACCTAGGGGACCGGTGATAAATACAGTCTTCAGAGGGCCCCGACCCCGAGGGCCTGTGATAAACATAATTTTTGGAGGACCAACTGCAGCTGGATTATCCAAGAACTCCAGGAAAGCGTATGCCCGAGAAGTTATGCATATTGTTGGGGAAGCCCCGAAGAGGGCCAAGACAGGAGTAACAATGTCTTTTGATGATTCTGATCTGAAGGGTGTGAAATTTCCCCATGACGACCCGCTGGTCATAACCCCGATAATAGGGAATAGCCCGGTAAGGAGGGTCCTTGTGGATAATGGTGCTTCAGTGGATATCTTGCTCCATGACACCATTTTAAGGATGTGATATAATGAATCCCAATTGACCCCAACCGACATGCTGATATATGGATTTGCGGGAGTGGAGTGCCCCGTGGAAGGGATAATCAAGTTGCCAACAACCATAGGACAGGAACCAAGGAAAGCAACTCAAATATTGGACTTTATGGTGGTGAAGGCTAGTTCGACTTACAACGCTATCATGGGAAGAATAGGGATACACGCCTTCAAGGTAGTCCCTTCTTCCTACCATTCAGTTATGAAGTTTCCCACCCGGGATGTCATCGGAGAAGAGAGAGGAGATCAAAAAATGGCTAGAAGTTGTTATGTGGCCTCTTTTAGGGCAGATGGAGTTGGGGGGCAAGTTCTGCCTATTGAAGATCTGGATATTCGAGAGAATGATGAGAAAAGAGGAAAGCCAGCAGAAGACTTGGTTTCGATTCCTTTAGCCCCCGAGGATCCTGAGAAGGTGACTTTCATTGAAGCCACACTCGAGGAGCCCCTTAGAGGGAAGTTGGTGAAATTTTTGTAAGAAAATAGTGATGTGTTTGCATGGTTGGAAGCTGATATGCCAGGCGTACACCCGAAACTAATTACTCACAAGCTGAATGTGGATCCGAGTCGGAAGACGGTGAAGCAAAAGAAAAGAAGTTTTGCCCCAAAGAGGCAAGAAGCTATAAAATATGAAGTAGAGAAGCTCTTAGAAGCTGGTTTCATTGAGGAGATTCAATTTCCGAAATGGTTAGCAAACCCTGTAACGATGAAGAAGGACAATGGAAAATGGAGGATGTGTGTGGACTTCACTGATCTGAACGATGCATGTCCTAAGGACTGTTTCCAGTTACCAAGGATTGATACTTTGATAGATGCCACTGCTGGGCATGAGATGCTGAGCTTCATGGATGGATTTAGTGGATACAATCATATCAAGATGCACAAGGACGACATTACAAAGGTATCATTCATCACTGACTATGGTGTTTATTGTTATCTTGTTATGGCATTTGGTCTCAAGAATGCAGGAGCCACCTATCAAAGGTTGGTAAACAAAATTTTTAAGGATCTTATTGGCAAGACTATGGAAATCTATGTTGATGACATGAGACTGATCATATAACCCATTTGAGGGAAGTTTTCGAGGTCCTGAGGTACCACAAGATGATGTTAAATCCTACGAAGTGTGCTTTTGGAGTAGGGTCTGGAAAGTTTTTAGGATTAATGGTCTCCAAGAGAGGAATCGAGGCCAATCCCGATAAAATAAAGGCAATCCTGGACATGGAACCACCAAAAACTATCAAAGATGTTCAGAAGCTCACAGGAAGGGTTGCCGCGCTGGGATGATTCATCTCCAAGTTAGGGGATAAGTGCTTGTCGTTCTTCAAGTCCTTAAAGAAGGTCAAAGATTTTGAATGGAGTGAGGAAAGCCAAAAGGCATTTGAGGAATTAAAGAAATATATGGCTCAGGCCCCGTTGTTGGCCAAGCCAACTTTGAATGAAGTTTTATACTTATACTTGGCCATTTCAGAGAATGCCTTGAGCGCTGTATTGGTTAAGGAGGAACTGAAAATCCAGAAACTGTATACTATGTCAGCAAAATTCTGCATAGAGCTGAGTTGAATTATTCAACTATTGAGAAGTTTGCTCTAGCCTTGGTAATGGCTTCGAGAAAGTTGTGTCCTTACTTTCAGGCTCAAAAGGTTGAAGTGCTAACAAATCAGCCCTTGAGAAATATTATTCAGTCCCAAGGCTAGTGGGAGGTTGATCAAGTGGACAATAGAGCTGGGAGAGTTCGATATCAAGTATAAACCACGAACGGCAATAAAAGCCCAGGCGTTAGCTGACTTTGTGGTGGAATGTACCATACCCAACCAAGAAGTCGAGGGGCAGGGAGATACCTTACCTCAAGAAAAGGAAGTTGATAAGGGGGACAAAGAACAGGATGATAAGGAGAAAGAATATTGGGTGTTCTATTTTGATGGAGCATCAAAAACAAATTCAAGTGGAGCAGGTTTGGTTTTACAAAGTCCTGATGGGTTCTTGATTGAGTATGCCATGAAGTTAGACTTCCCGACCACAAACAATGAGGCAGAATATGAAGCTCCGATAGCTGGTCTTGGCTTAGCAGGGACACTTAGAGTCAAGAACTTAAAAGTCTATGGAGACTCGAAGCTGGTCATATCCCAGGTAAAGGGAGAATTTGAGGCAAGGGATGATACGATGGCTAAGTATGTCCACCAAGTAAGGGCTGTGATGACACAATTCGATGAATGCCACGTTGAGCACATTCCGAGGGAGGAAAATGCTAAGGCAGATGTATTATCAAAGTTTGCTTCATATGAGATAGAGGAAAGCTCAGAAAGTGTATACTTCTGCGTTCTGAAGACACGGAGCATTGATGTTAAGCTTGTAGCTCCTATAGGTCTGGGGACGTCATGGATAGATCCTATTAAGACTCATATTCAAACCGGATGGTTGCCAAACGATGCTACTGAAGCACGAAAGTCAGCTGTTCGAGCACTAAGGTACTCTTTGATAGATGGGATTTTGTATAAAAGATCTTTTGTGGTTCCCTACTTAAGGTATCTCAGGCCCGACGAGGCACGCTTGGCTCTTGAAGAAGTACATGAAGGCATATGTGGGCAACACTTGGGGGCAGAGCGCTAGCTCATAAGGTACCCCGTTTAGGCTTCTATTGGCCAGAAATGATGGCCGATGCCAAAGAATATGTGAAGAAATGTGACCGCTACCAGAAGCATGCACCTGTCGTTAGACAACCCCCCGAGATGCTGACTTCTATCAACTCACCTATCCCCTTTGCTATGTGGGGAATGGATATACTTGGGTCTTTCCCCATGGTCACGGCACAAAGGAAGTTCCTGATTGTAGCCATTGATTATTTTACTAAGTGGATTGAAGCCAAGCCTTTGGCCAAAATCACAACTAAGCAGGTTGCACAATTCCTGTGGGAAAATATCATGTGCCGGTATGGAATTCCCCGCAGCCTAGTCACGGACAATGGAACACAATTCAACAATGAGCAATTCAAGAAGTATTGTGAGGAGAATAAAATTGAATTATGATTCACCTTTGTGGCTCACCCGCAAGCCAATGGGAAAGCGGAAGTTGCGAATCGGATAATCCTGGATGGACTAAAGAAGAGGATCGAGAAGTCGAGCAATAACCGGGTGCATGAAATACTCCCAATACTATGGGCCTATAGGATTACTTGTAGAGTCACGACCAGAGCAACTCCCTTCATGTTAGCATATGGGGCAGAAGCAGTCATTCCTGTAGAGATATCACATTCCTCCCCCTGGATTCAAGCTTTCAATGCTGAGGAAAATGAGGAAGGGCAAAGGTTATCCCTGGATTTAATTGATGAAGTGCGAGATGAGGCACATGCGAAGATAGTGGAATATCAGAAAAAAGCTTCATTCTACTACAACCTAAGGGTTAAAGAAAGGTTTTTCAAACAGGGTAACTTAGTCTTAAGGAAGGTGGAAGCTTCTGGTGTAGGGCAGAAAGGGAAGCTTGCCCCAAATTGGGAAGAGCCATACAAGGTCAAGAGTGTTCAAGGTAGAGGAACCTACAAGCTTGAAACTATGGATGGTTTTGAAGTCCCGAGAACTTGGCATGCGCAAAACCTGAAGGTTTGCTATGTGTAAAATAGTTAAAACACGATTCTTACTTGTCAGAGTGACAAGTAGGTTTAAAAGCACCTTGAAGCTTAGCTTGCTTATGATTTTTATGTATTTGGTAATAGAAGATATGTTTAGATTTTATCAGGGTTGAACCCATCTCATGTAAGGTATCAAGAATATAAAGTTATAATAAAAAGCGTTCGGCTTAATCTAGCCTATTAGATTGATGCATTGTGAATAATAAAACCAAGTCATAAACTCGAGTTTGAAAACTCGGAAAAAACACGATGATACTTGGACTATACAAGTTAAAAGAGTAAAAGTCAATTACAAAGTTCGATATTGTCCAAAAAAGAAAAATACATAATAATGCAAAGAACTTAGGCCTTAGAAGGCTCAGATTCTTCAGAGCCACTATCCGAAGTATCCTCGGACGTCTCTTCAGTCGG
This sequence comes from Apium graveolens, assembly GCF_009905375.1. NCBI lineage: Eukaryota > Viridiplantae > Streptophyta > Magnoliopsida > Apiales > Apiaceae > Apium > Apium graveolens. Next base: position 118,583,674 of record NC_133651.1, on the reverse strand, counting down.
TACCTCGGAAGTCTCTTCAGAAGTCTCCGTAGAGGTTTCTTCGGAACTATTTTTGGACGCTTTGGATGCCACAGGGGAAGCTGATTTTGGAGGCTCTTCTACCCTGGCCTTCTTTATAATAGGCTCGGTCTCCTCCTCAGAAGATTCCTCCTCTTCAGAGCTGGATTCAAGCTCCTTCCTTTTTTGGCCTTGGCCCTGGCTTCCTGATGACGCTCTAACCGGGGACACTTAAGGGCCATCCTTAATCAGATTGGCGAGTTTATCTGCAATGCCCCCTAGTGCTGGGACTTGCACAGGGCAAGGGAAGGAAGATTGTTTGAGGACCTCAGGAAACTCGTCCTGGATAGCCTCTACAGCAGCGTCCCAACCTTCCTTATAACTGACTGGATGGAGGAGGGCATCGTGCTCTACCATTAAATTCTTGAATTCTTGAGTATCCATCCAGCCGTCAAAGGCTTTGTCTTTTTGAGCCTTGAGAATGACAATCTCAGCCCTGGCCTTCAAGAGCCTCTATACGCTGGTTAGCCTCCTTCAGCTTCTTGTTTGTGTCTTCCAGACCAACTTTCCAAGCCTTGGCTTGGTGAATTTCCCCTTGAAAGTGGACGTTGGCCTGCAAGAGACAAAGGGAAAGTTAGAAACAAGAAAAATTACGGCAGGAAGCTATAGATATCAAAAGAAAAAGACGTACCGTAGCCAAGGCCTGAGCTCCGAAAAGCTCGTTAGCCACCAAGTCCTGTTGAAGGACAAGATCATGATAATCCATATGAGAAATGGAATGCATAGACCATTCCTTGGCAAGCACTGTGTTGCCAACAATCGAATCCTTTCCCCGGATTCCCCAAGCAGGTTGGAAGAAAGCCCCTAGTTTTTGTTTTATACGTAAAGGTTGGATGGCACCTTCCTCACCTGCTTCCTTCTCCTGAGAAGGAACTCCAGGAAGCGATCCCCGAGGCGCGGGTGTTTGAAAACCTTCCCGGCGCGTTTCATCCTGGTCATTTCCAGGTCTTTAGGCTTTGTAGCCTCTTCGATCTTCTCAGCCACTGCAACGAATAGGATAAGTGAATTGAGAAATTTGCAAAGAAAAAGTGGGAGAAACAAAGACAACTAGAGAAGGAAGGAAACATACTTTTTTCAGGAACGGGAGAAAGACCACGTTCTACAAGAACGGTCTCCTTGATAAGATCCCAATAGTGGGAATTCCTATTATCTTGAATAAGGAGGTTGAAGGCTCTGGTCTCCTCCTCAGATAAAACTATATCATTCGGGCTCCCATCCACAGCTAGCCTAAAAGACGAACGAAAGAGGATGCCCCAATTGCTGCCCTCCCAAAGGACATATAGAAAATCCTTCTTACACCCCAAGTTATTGTCAGGGATGGACTTCTCATTCACTATGTGGGGAATGGTGGGGCATTGGTTCAAAGAAACCCACCCCGGATTCTTGTCAGGGCTGTTCTTGAACTGAAAGATCTTTCTGAACACAGCAACCGAGGTAGGGACGTTGTGTTTGGCGCATTACGGAAAATAGCAAAGAATCAACCTCCAAGAGTTTGGAGGGAGTTGGCAAGGGCTGATGCCCACATCGGCTAGCAGAACAGGGATGAATGGGTGAAAGGGGAGTCTGATACCTGCCCTTAGAGTGTCCCTGTAGACGCATAGAGCGTATTTTCTCCATCGACAGGCCCTGTCGGCCGGACCCGCAAGAACCAGCTTGAAGGATTCCTTGATTTTGAAATAAGTTCTCAACTAGTCCAGCTCCTTTGGATCCCGGAAAACACTAATGTGGTCGTGCGCGTCAAGATGCACGTCGGACGGGTATTCATCCCCTCGGGTGTTGATCATATCAATCAAGGAAGTATACCTTGATCGAATGGGGAACTCACTGGACTTTTTGGCCACGTTCATCTTGGCCAAACGAGTCATTCTCTTATCAACCATCTGAAAAAAGGGGCACAAGAGAAGACAATTTTAAAACACAAGCTATGTAAAAATGAGCAAAAGAAAAGAAGAGAGAAAGGTATTTTACCTGAAGTAACGCTGTAAAAAGGGGCTGGCTTGCTAAGTGAAGGTTTTGGGGCTCAAAAACTCCGACCTACAACTATTTCTCTTAGATCTTTAGGTGAAGAAAAGAGGAAGGGAATTCAAAAATGAGAAAGTGAGAAATGAGTGACCCTAGTCACTCCTTTATATAGGCGAAAAAGGGAAGATGAAAAGGCAGAAAAGCCCATTAAGCTGAAGGCCCAAAGAAAAAGCCCAAATTCTGGAATGTTCCAGAATATCTTTAGAGTTATTAAGTTCTTGAACCTTCCAGAATATCTTCAATAATTCTTATGGCCCAAACGAGGCCCAAATCTAAAAAGGATTTGGAAAAGTGAAGGCCCAAATCCCAAAAGGATTTGGAAAAGTGAAGGCCCAAATCTCGAAAGGATTTGGAAAAGTGAAGGCCCAATTCACCAAAAGGATTTAAAAAAGTGAATGCCCAAAACGAGGCCCAAATCCAAAAAGGATTTGGAAAAGTAAAGGCCCAAACAAAGCCCAATCAAAGTTAGATTAGGAAAAAGTCCAATAAATACCAGAATTGAGGTCGAATTTGAGGTCGTAAATCCTATTCAAATTCTTTCAAACAGGCGCCCGAAAAATACGGGTTAAAAAGACCAGGATGGAGGTCGAAGTTGAAGTCGTGGATCCAGTTCAAATTCTTTCGAACAGAAGCCAGAAAATCACTTATCAATAAGGCCAGGATTGAGGTCAAAATCCTGGTTATAAATCAAGCACAAAATTTTTGAGAAGGAGGACCAAGATCCAGGTCGTTGGTTCGACTAGGATCCAGGTTGAAACCCTGGTCGTGATTCCTAGTCGAAACCTTACGAACAGGAGTCAAAAAGGGACCAAAACTTCGACCAAGATCCACGTCGTAGGTTCGACTAGGATCCAGGTCGAAACCCTGGTCGTGATTCCTAGTCGAAACCTTGTGAACATGAATCAAATAAGGACGGAAATCTCGACCACAATCCGGGTCGAAGGTTCGACGAGGATCTTGGTCGAAATCCAGGTCGTGGAACCTAGTCGAAATCCTTCGACCAGGAATCAAACAAGGGCAGAAATTTTGACCAAAATCCAGGTCGAAGGTTTGACTTGGATCCTGGTCGAAATCCAGGTCGTGGAACCTAGTCGAAATCCTTCAAACAGGATTAAAAGGTTGGCCCAAAATTCGACTAGGATCCAAGTCGAATTTTCGACTAGGATCCTGGTCGAAAAAAGGCTGAAAGTTAGAAAATGTTTTTTGAAAAATTGCAGAAAATATGGAAAATCTAGGAAATAAAGGGAAAATTCCTAAAAAATACCAGAAAATTCCTAAAAAGAGGAAAAAGGTAAGAAAATAAAAGGGAAGTTTTTAAATAGCCCTGAAGCCGTGTACAAGGCAAATCGTTGTAAATGTGTAGGTCGCTCCACACTTTACACAAAACGATACCCTGTAAGGGAACGAGTGAACTTAACTTTTGCGAAATCTTATACGGTTTCCCAAAAGTTGGGGCAAATGATAGGGAATAAAAAAATCCTGATTACGTAATTAGATATTACATTAATTACACATGATTTAGGCTATAAGGCCCAATAAGAAGATATATGACATTCAGACCAAAAAGGTTAACACATTGATCAGGCCTGATGGACCAGATCAGGCCTGATGGAACAAAGAAGGCCCAAAACCCTGAATATTAATTAATTTCGTAATTAAATAATAAGAGAAAAATCAGCTATTAAGAAGAGTCCTAATAAGGATATAAATCCTAGTGGATTAGCCTCCAAGGGACCTAGAAGGATAATGAATTAGTTTCCTACCACTTAGGACTCCAAAGTCCATTCTAATTCTGAGACTTGACCACCAAGTCTCCTACACCAAGTCCAATTCAAGGACTCCCAACATCTATATAAGGGGCCTCACCCCACGAATCAGAACTACGTTTTTTGACTTGATCCTTAGCAATCAGCAAGGTACGTAGGCATCTTGTTAAGGCAGATTGAGTCACGAAACACAAGAGCAGTCAAATCAGGCCTCGAAGCTCTCGTTCCCTAGTAATAAACACAGCAATTATTATACCTTAGTTTTTTATCCATAACACTATCTATATCCAAACAAAGGAGTAGTCTACATTTGTCCAACAACCAAGAAATGCAAACATTTCCTTGTTCCTAAAAACTGTGTTAGATCAAACATGAGGTTGATCATGACTTTGCAGTCTGATCTAAAGTACAAAAGGAGCAAGAAGCATGGGGATGAAGAGATGATACAGATTCTAGACATATACCTAATGACTCTGACACCATGTTGCCACCTACTCAGTTTAATCTAAGAAATGACAAGGATGATGATGAGCAGAAGAATGATGAACAAAAACCTTTTGGCTCAAATCCAAGTTAATCATCAAGACCAACTGGTAGCAAGGATAAGAAGCAGGATGAGAAGAAGGATGGTGACAAGAAAAGAGGAGAAGAAAGGAGGAGCAAGAAAAAGCAAGATGGCTCAGAACCATAACAAACCCTAAAAATCCAAACAAATCAAGCTCAACCTGCAAAGCCATCAAACTCAAGCATCAATCCACCTCAAACCTCTAAGCCTAAATTCCTTTACAAACAAACTGCTAACACCTTTCTAAAAATACCAACTACCTATAGCAAAAATCTCTCAAGAAAATCAAAAACCTATCTTCTGTCAAGCCATCACTCAAAGTTAACTACAAGTCTGTTGGGAAGAAACCTAAGAAAGCTAAGCATACTGAAAAAGTACAAGTTACTGAGAGGGCCATCTAGAACTGTTTCAAGCAAAGTGATTTTTTACCTCTAAACTGGTGCAACTCAGATGAAGATTATTTTCAACAACTAGCTGAGGAAATAGTTAGAGTATGGGTTGTAACTCTAAGGGAAGTAAGAATCTACTATGAAGATGGGTCCTTTACATTTCTTAGCAGTACCTTAATGGACACTTTCTCTCCCACGGAAATTAATAGAGTGATAAGCTTACTAAAGGATAAGGATACTGCTACAAGAGCATGGAGATCTGTTTTAGCTGAATGGTTGATTGCAAGGGAGAAAAAGAACAAGGAATAAAGCTGAATATGAGGAGAAGAAGAGGAATTATAATGAGGAGATTGAAATGTATATCAAAAGATCAGAAGAACTCAAATAAAAAGGAATGAGCAGAATTTGCAAAGATGGAAGATTTCTAAATGTAAAAGTTGGCCCATTCTCAAAGTTTAGGATTGAGATGTTAGATGGTTATCCAAATCAAGACAAACTCAAACTTGTAGAAGCTCTAACAGGGACACCAATCATAGAGGAACTTGAAATTCTTGTATATCTAAAGGACCTCATTAGAGAAGAATCAAAAGTCCCAGCCTTTGTCTGATGCTTGTAACTATTTAAACTCAAGAAATCACCTAATGTATAAATGTTGGAATTGTGTCAATTTTTATGTATTAGTCTTATTTTCCATTATAGCTTGGGGTTAGTCTTGTTAACAGGCATGAATTTGTGATAAGCAATCTTCTCACAAATTGGGGGAGATTGTTTTACAAGACATGCCTGTACAACAACAAGACTAAGTCAAATTATCAACCCTAAGTAAGTTGTATTGTAATCTAAAATTTGCATTTTGTATTGTACCACTTAAGTCTGTAATAATGTTCAAGGGCAGGCTGGAGTCTTTTTCTGTAAACAGTATCAAGCCTAAGAATTCTATATGGAAGAAGATCAAGAAGATCATGCCTCAGAAGAATTATGAAAAAGTTTGGAGTTGAATAAATCTCTTTTGGAAAAAATATTCTAAGTCAAGATCTCTACAAGTCACATATTAAGTATTATAGAGAAGTCATTCGAGAACTCCAGAATGACTTATCGAGAAGTCAGAAAAAATACTAGAGAACTCGGAGATATCGACAAACCAAATTGAAGACATGAAGATTGGAGATATCGACAAGTCTATTCTTCACTAGAGGACTCTAGAGATATCGATAAGTCAAACTATCACTAGAGATCTCTGAGATATCGACAAGTCAAAATATCACTAGAGATCTCTGAGATATCGATAAGTCTATTTGCCACTAGAGAACTCAGAGATCTCGATAAGCCAAAGTGAAGACATAAAGATAAGAGATCTCGACAAGTCAAATTCTCTTATAGAGAACTCAGAGACTTCGATAAGTCAAAACAACTATAGAGTAATTAGAGATCTCGATAAGTCAATATACTTATCAAGATATCAAGTTCTCTATATTCCAAACTGGAGATCTCGAGGTAAATTCAAAATACAAAGTGCAGATCAGTTCAATATCCAAGATTAACAATCAACAAACAATCCAATCAGTTGGATTGACAAGTCTACAAAAAGCAGCTTGAAAAGTACAAGATCAAAGGCCAAGATTAACTGGAAAAGTAAAGTCAGAGGCATGCAAGATTAGCAAAGATACACTAAGCCAAAAATAGAAAGATTTGATTATCCAAAAATAGGACTTAGTACATGCTGTCGCATACTGTATAATAACTAGTGTTTACTGTTCTATAAAGTAAACACTAGATGATTTGTTAGCTGTAACAATTTAGATCAGAAAAATCTTGTATTCTCTCAAGAAAGAAGCTAAGCTCTTTATCAACAAAGAACCTAGAAATTTTGTAGCAAAATATTCTTAATTTTAATATAAAATTAAGTGAGTTTTGAAAGATTTGTGTTCACTGTTTTATCTATCTAAATTAAGTACTAACACAATTAACTACAAGATTTTAATTTACTTTGTTCATCACCATAAACATTTCAAAAAAAGCAGAAAAACACATTCACCCCCCTCTGTGTGTGATTCATTATCTAACAAATACCCTCATCTGCTTTGGCATCAAATTTTCCATGCTGCTCAGTTTGATTCTTTAGAATATAACATTTGCAGCCAAAGACATGAAGAAAGTTTAATGTTGGTTTCTTGTTCTTGAACAATTGGTAGGGAGTCATGCAGTTAGCTTAACTAACCAAGGGAATTTTTTGAGTGTAGCATGCAGTATTTACAACTTCTGCCCAAAAATATGTAGGTAACTTTGATTCTTCCAGCATTGTCCTTGCAGCTTCAATAAGAGATCTATTCTTTCTTTCCACCACTCCATTTTGTTGTGGAATTCTTGCTGCTGAAAACTCATGCATGATCCCATTTTCTTCACAAAACAATATCATCACAGAATTCTTGAACTCAGTTCCATTGTCACTCCTGATTCTTCTAACTTTTAGATCAGGATGATTGTTGACTTGCCTTATGTGATTGATGATGATTTCACTAGATTTATCTTTATATTTGAGAAAATATGTCCAAGAGAACTTTAAGAAATCATCCACAATTTCTAGGAAATATCTTTTCTTTGAGATGGACAACACATTGACTGGTCCAAATAAATCCATGTGCAGTAATTGTAAAGGTTCTTCAATTATTGATTCAAGCTTCTTTTTAAATGATGCCTTGATTTGCTTTCCATTCTGGCTGGCATCACACAATCCATCATTTGAGAATTCCACTTAAGGAATGCCACTTACCAAATCTTTCCTGACTAGTTCATTCATAGTCTTGAAGTTAAGATGGGACAACTTCTTGTCCCATAGCCAACTTTCATCTTGACTTGCTTTGCTGAAAAGACAAGTGATAGATTATGAATTTAATGAGTTAAAGTCAACTAGATACACATTCCCTTTTCTCACTTCAATGAGAACCACTTTGTAGCTTTTCTTGTTGGTCACAACACAGGCTTCAGAGTTGAATGTTACCGAGTTGCCCTTATCACAAAGCTGGTTGCTACTCAACAAATTATGCTTGAGTCCATCCACCAGGGCAACTTCCTCAATGATGACATTGTCTTTAGAAATCAAGCCATATCCTACAGTATAACCCTTGTTATCATCTTCAAAAGTGATATTTGGGCCAATTCTCTCCTTGAACTTAGTGAGCAGGGTAGAATCTCCAGTCATGTGCCTTGAGCAACCACTATCCAAATACCAAAGATTCTTTCTATTTCCCTGCACACATCAAATCAAATCAAGTTGATTCTGGTACCCAAGTTTCCTTGGGTCCTGCCTTGTTAGCCTTTTTCTTAGGTTTCTTAGGCTTATCCTCATTTGACTTAGGTATCTGAGATTCATCCTTAGTTATTTGAGTAGATTCTTTAAAACCATTCATCATTGCGGTATTATCATGCACGGATTGGTTAACATGGTATGGCATACTATGTGCAAATATATTATTCCAGAATGGCATGCTAAATGTCATTTATGGCATACTAAATGCAACATAATAAGGATTAGGTGCAAATGGCATATTAGCATATTGTGCACATAAATTATGTGCAGGCATAACACGCAATTGTGATGTAGACATATTGGAAATGAGGGAGGTGCAGACATAGATGCAGGCATAGTAGATTTGCAATTAACAGATAAATGATTAACACTACCACACTTAACACAACTTTTTCTAGGAACATATTTGTCATGTGTGTAGTTGTTATATTTGTTAATACATACTTTTCCATTTCTATAATTTTTCCTTTTTGAGTCTACTTTAACCTCAATTTTCTCTAATCTGTCATTAAATTGCTTGATTGACAGACGTCCTACATTAGCTCTCTTGTTTTCCTTGACTTGTTTCTCCTATTACAAAGTTCTTGGAAACTGATCCATATTTCTCATCAAGTTTGGACAGTTTAGATTTGCTAATAGGTTTTCTTTACTCGACGAATGTGGTTCTTTATCTTTCAACAAATAATCCTATTTATCATTTGACGAATAATCTTCATCATCCATTGAAAGTCCTTCTTCCTAACTAGGATCCAGTTTCTCTTTACTCTTTTTCCAAGCTTCCTCACAGAAAGACTCTATACCTTGAACTTTGGTAATTTGAGTATGAACATCTCTAGATGATTTCCAAGCCTTAATTACCTCATGTTCTCGTTCAAGTTGCTTTCTTAAAATCTCCTATTTCTTTAAGAATTCAGTCAGTTCATCTTTTGCAATCTTGCATTCTATTTTCAATTTCTCAAACTCAACAAATTGAGCTTCTAACACATTGTTTCTTTCACTCAAAAATAAACTGTTCTCTTTAATATTAGTGTTTTCTTTGTTGAGTGATTTGAGTGTAACACACAGATGATATAATTATGTTGACATGTCATTTATAGCATCATTATACTCAGCTTTAGATAAATGTGCTAGATTAGTGGTGATTACCTTATTACTGGATGAACTAACCTATGTTTTATCCGATTTGGCCATAAGTGCTAGATTAACATAGCTTGTATCCTCATCCTCATCTAATCCATCAGCAACCCAGTCATTTTCCTGAGTTAGAAAAGCCCTTTCCTTCTGTTTGAGCAGCTCAAAGTATTTCTTCTTGTAATCCACAGGCTCAAACTTCTTTCTATCAGAATCAGGCTTTCTGCGTTCACTTGAAAAATGACCACTCAAGCCACACTTGAATCATTTGAATTTTGACTTGTCAACCATGTTTCTATTTGGCTTGGATGCTCCAAAACTCTTCTTGAATTTGAGCTTGGTAAACCTTTTGGATAAAAAAGCCAGATGTTCATCTATGTCATCCATATCATCTTGACTGAGATGGTATTCATGTTCAGCTACTAGCCCTTTTCCTTTGCCTTCACCAACTCTAGGGTTTGGTGTAGATCCACAACTTCTACCTTCATCTCTTTCTTTCTCTCTTGCTCAGCAGTCAATTCAATGGATCCTCCCTTCTTCCTTCCTTTTTCCAGCTACTCATCTTGTTCCATCTCAAGCTCATAGGTCTTTAGAATGCCATACAGTCTCTCCAAAGTGAATTCCTTGTAATCTTGGGAATTTCTAAGAGAGACTGTCATAGGCTTCCATTCCTTTGGCAGAGATCCAAGGAATTTAAGGTTAGAATCCTTTTTTTGGTAGATTCTTCCATGCAGCTTTAGAGCATTTAGCAATTTTTGAAATATACTAAAAATGTCAGTTAATATTTCACTGTCTTCACAATGAAAGTGCTCATTCTGCTAAATCAAGAGTTGCATCTTATTTTCCCTTACTTGCTCAGTTCCATCACATATGACTTGAATTGTATCCCAAACATCCTTAGCAGTTTTCCAATTGATGATGTTGTCAAACATATCACCATCAACACCATTAAACAAAATGTTCATGGATTTTTTATCCTTATAAACTTGCTCAATATCTGGATCAGACCATTCTGCTCTAGGCTTTGTAATAGATGGCTCATTTCCTGTAGCAGCTCTTATAGGAACATGAGGGCCTTTCTCAATACAATCCACATATTCTTCATCTTGAAAGAGGAGATGCAGGTGTATTTTCACCTTCCACTGGTGATAGTTGTCTTTGTCCAGAATTGGAATTTTTACTCCAACATCTTTTCTGCTCATCTTGTTAGTTGTTATGATCTTTAAATTCTTTGTACTTCAAGAGCTTACTCTAATACCAATTGTTATTCTCAAACAATCTAACAAAGAATTATAGAGGGGGGTTGAATGTAATTCTGGTTTCTTTTTCATTTTCAAGAACTACTCTATCTCATATATATAACAGTGTTTCAGTAAGCAAAAGTGTGGAATGAAAATATTTTTGTAATCAAATACAAAGTAATTAAACACGAGTATTTAAAAACTTTCTGGTGGATTGAACTTTTCCACCACCACCATATATATATATATATATAAGATCGAGAACTATGTGATGCAAGGTTTGCACACAGCTGTTTTGTTAGATATATTTGAGATGTCATGTCTAATATGTTATGTTTAGTTTCAGAACTTAATATCAGGGCTTACTGGAAATCAGAACTTACTGAAGTCAGAACTTATATCAGAACTTAAGGCCGTCAGGATTTATATCAGGACTTAAGTGCGGGTACTTCAGATAAGGAATGCAGCTGATTTATAGGAGAGGATCATGACTAAAATAAAGGAAGATATGCATGAAGAGTTGGACAACTAGAAGACTTGTAGAAGATAATATCTGATTGATATATTTTAGGAGACATAAATATATTCCATATCAATTAGAAGATATCTTGTAACTGTGTAATATATAAACACAACTTAGGGTTTACACTATAAGTGTTATCATTCACGAGAAAGATTATACATTGTAACCTAGAGTGATATTGTTCATCACTGAGAGAGTAGTTTAACCTACTTTGTAATAGAGCTTATTATATTGAATAAATTTGATTACTGTTACATACTTGTGTTCAAAATTGATTTGATTGTATAAACACTATATTCAACCCCCTTCTATAGTGTTGTGTGACCTAGCAAGTGATATCGGAGCCTCTCTGTTGATTTACAAACAATGAGATCCAGTTTACAATCATGTCTGAAGAAACACAAACTCCACCTAAGCCCACCAAAACTCAAGATACCCAAAACAATCAAACTCACAGTCGATATGAGAGTATTAGGGTTCTGAGAGCATCTGAGTATCCTATATGGAAGGTAAAGATGGCTATGTTTCTGGAAGCCACAGATCCAGAATACCTTGATAGAATTAATGATGGACAATATAAGCCTACCAAGCTTTCTGTTGTAGTTCCTGATCAACCAGCAAAGATGATACCAAAGCAGAAAAGTGAGTACACAACTGAAGACATCTCATCTATTGCCAAGGATGCAAGGGTAAGGCATCTGCTTCATAGTGCAATTGACAATTTCGTGTAAAACAGGGTAATTGGATGCAAGACTGTAAAGGAGATATGGGATGCTTTGGAGACAAGATGCCAGGGAACTGATGCAATCAAAAAGAACAGGAAGACTATACTCACACAAGAGTATGAGCACTTTGACTCAAAAGCTGATGAACCGTTAACTGATTTATATGACAGGTTTTCCAAACTCTTGAATCATCTGTCACTGGTGGATAAGGAATATGATCTTGAAGATTCAAATCTAAACTTTCTTTTAGCTCTTCCTGAAAATTGGGATTTGAAGTCTACTACCATAAGAGACAACTATGACATTGCTGAAACTACTCTTGATAAAATTTATGGTATGCTCAAGACTCATGAACTTGAGATGGATCAAAGGAGCAAAAGACATGGAAGAAAGTCAAAGACAGTTGCTCTTAAAGCTGAGGTGGAATCTCCTAAAGTGGTTGTCTCAAAGAGGGGCAAAGAAAAGGCTCTCATCATACAGTCTGATTAAGAGTCATCATATTCTGATGATGATGATTCATAATTTGAAAATTTATCTGAAGTGGATGTTAATGCAGAGATGATGCAACTGTGTGCTCTTATGGTGAAGGGTATCACAAAGATTTCCTACAAGAAATTCCATTAGGGGAAAGAAGTTTTCCAGGAAAGGTGGAAGTTCTGAAAAGAAAGGGTTCAGAAAGTCTGAAGGCAAAGGAGGAAAGTCTGACAGAGGAGACAACTCAAATGTCAAATGCTACAATTATGGTGAAAGAGGCCATATCTCTCCTGACTACAAGAAAGGAAAAAGTGATAAAAGCCAGGCACTTACCACAAAGAAGAAAAACTGGGCAGACACTTCAGATTCTGAAGAAGAGGTGAACTATGCCTTGATTGCAAATACTGATAGCAGTTCTGAAACTGCTGAACTGAAGGTACCTCAATCAACTCTTGCTTTTCATACTGATGATATTTCTGAGCTAAGATTATATCTTAAAACCATGTTCATTAGTTTTAGAGATCGGACTTTAACAAATGAAAGATTAACATCTGAAAGTCTTGATCTTAGAAACAGAAATGACTACTTAGAAAAAGAGTTAGTTATGTTCCATCAAACTCAGAAAGAAAGAGATGAGGCTTTGTATGTTAGAGATAAAGTGCTAAAATTGAATAAATCTCTTAAATCTGAACTGGAAAAGAAAAAGGAGATATAGAATTCATACCATATTCCAAGGACATTTATTAATCTAACAATTATATAGCAGTAAAATAAGACATAAAAAATTATAAAGAGAATAATAGATATAACATAAACATTTATTATCCAAATGTCTTAAACTAAAATATTATAGTGTTGTCTCTAGGGCACAAACTCTAAGATTTTTCGGTGTTGGGATATCTTGTTTCTGCATTCTTCAACACATGAGAGACGTAAAAGACTGGATGTCGATTACCTTCATGATTCTTAACCCGCACAGCTCCCAGAGTTCAGTCGGACACAGCTAGGAAAAGCTGAAGGGTTTCCTTCAGATCAGGTCTCATTAAGAGTGGGGCCTTGGTGAGATTCTCCTTTACTTCCTCGAATGCCTTCAGGCATTCGGGCGCCCACTCGAAATTCTTGGACCCCTTGGGCACAGCGAAGAAAGGTAGTGCTTTCTCGGCCAATCTTGAGATGAAGCGTCGAAGGGCTGCCAATCTCCCTGTCAGCTTCTAGATATCCCGGATACATTTTGGGGCCTCCATGTCGATGGCATCTTGGATTTTTTCTATATTCGCCTCGATCCCTCGGGAACTGACCATGTTACCCAGAAACTTCCCACTTGCTACTCCGAATGTACATTTATTTAGATTAATCCTCATATTATTCCTTCATAGAGTCTGGAAGCATTCCCTTAGATCTTCAGCATGATCTCGGAATAAGGACTTCACGATCATATCATCCACACAGGCTTCCATATTTCGGACCGTCTGTTCTTTGAACACCTTGTTGACCATTCTCTGGAATGTGGCTCCAGCGTTCTTAAGTTTGAAGGTTTTTTTGATGTATGCATAGGTTCCCTTCAAAGTTATATACGTTATATTCGCCACGTCCTTACTATTCATGGCAATTTGATAGTATTTATAAAATGCATCAAGAAAACTAAGTACCTGGTATCCAGCCGTGGCATCTATCAGTTGATCGATATTGGAAAGAGGGTAGTGGTCCTTCAGACAAGTCTTATCGAGGTCTGTGTAGTCTATGCACATTCTCCACTTCCCATTGGATTTTTTGACCAGCACCACGTTATCCATCCAGTAAGGATACTCAATTTCTTCTATAAACTTGGCCTCTATTAGTTTCTCCACTTCGGCCTCAATGACTTTCTGTCGTTCAGATGCAAAAGGTTTTTTCTTTTATTTGACGGGTATGGCCTCGGGCTGCACATTTAGGCAATGCTTAGCCATCTTGCGATCCAAACCAAGCATGTCATCTGCCCCCCAAGCAAACACGTCATGGTATTGCTGAACAACTACAATAATCTTCTCTTTTAGATCCACTTCCATGTTCTTCCCAATGCGCACCATTTTTCCCGAATGACCATCATACAATTCGACTTCTTTAACTTCTGCAGCAGGTTCGATTATTGAATTTGAAAAGTTTTCCCAGAATTTTTCCAACTCAATGTTGAGGTTTGTCGGATACCACTTGGTTCGGTATCAGTGCGTTTCCTTTTCCCGGCTTCATCTGATGCTTCCTATAACTGATCTTTCTCAAGATCCTCCAGCATAATTATCCGGGCAGTCTTCTGGTCGCCCCTCATTTCCCTTACTCCCTTCTCCATCGGGAATTCAACTTAAGGTGGGGAATAGACTCTACTACTTCGAAGGTGGACATAAAAGATCGTCCCATGATTGCATTATAAGAATTTTCAATCTGAACCACATAGAACTTCACCTGCTTTTCAATAGTATAAGGTATTTTACCGAGGAGTACTGGTAAAGTAATTGTACCTTCAAACTAGATTGGGTGTCCGCCGAATGCGTAAAAAGGTGCCTCATTACAGGGCTCCAGTTGTTCGCCTGCCGGATTCATCTTGCATTATATTTTATGGAACAAGATGTTGGCTGAATTTCCAGTGTCAACCAATACTTTCCAAAATTTTATTTTGTCTGATGATGGGGTTGATGATGAGAGGATATTCATGAGGGTGAATCACATCCTCATAGTCCTCGGTACTGAATGTCATGGGCTCATGTTGCTTCTCCGAACCAAACTGATACAGGTTGTACACTTGTTTAACACACTTCCCCCGAAAATTGTTTTTACTTCACCTCTAATTATGTCCCTCCTTTTGGACTCTTCTCCTTCTGGTTCCTCATCCTAGTGATCCTTTGACCCCAAACGGTCCCTCAGATCTCAAACAAACTGATTTATTTTTCCATCTTTGATCATTCGCTCAATTATCTTTTTGAGGTGGTAGCACTCATCCGTGTTGTGCCCCTAATCTCTGTGATAATCACAGTACTTGTTAGGGTTCTTTTTATGATCCGGGACCTTCATCTTAGCCGGCCGAACAAACCCTGACTTCCCTTTAATCTCATGGAGAATCCTGGAGATTGGTGTGTTTAAGGGAGTGAACACAGCTGAATCTCTATTTCATCGTTGTTTGGCACCACGATCAGGCTCGTTCTTACTATTCTTTCTATTATCCCTTCAGTCATGGGCAGACCTTGAGTAGTCGTATTTTTCGGTTCACTTAGATCGATCATCCATTCGGGCATCTTTGTACCCCCAATACTTTTCATCTTCCTCCGGATATTTTCTCCCCTCACATAGATATCATTGAGGGACTTGGGGGGGGGGAATCATAAACAGAAGAACGAATATTTTTACCTTTGTAGGGGTCTAGTCCCGCCGTGAGGAAGCCCATTGCTCTAACTTTGTCCAGTTTGGTGATCATTCCAGTTTCTTCCTTAAATCAAGCCTGATAGTCCCCAAGTTCTTCGTTCGTCCTTTGTCTGTAATGAACCAGTGCTTCGGTATCCTTCGACTTCCGGCACAGATGGGAATAATACTTCAAAAACTTCCTCTTCAGCTGTTTGTACAAACCGATAGACCTTGGCTTGATGGACTTGTACCACATTGAGGCTGATCTCTTCATGTGTTTTTTAAACATATTACAAAGCATGAAGGCATTGTGGCCCATCCCTATCATCAGTAGTTCGTAATTTTCACAATGACCTTCAGAATCGTCCTTTCCATTGAACGCGCTCATCTTTGGAAACTGCCTTTGTTCGCCCAGAGGGGGTCGATACTGCTCGATTTCCTCTATAACAATCGGCTCACGGTCCACCCTTCTTTTATCGAACATAGATTTCTCCATCCTACTCAACCTGATTCGGAATTCATCGGGTTCTTCGTCTGATCCCGAGGAATAGTAGGTCTTTGTTCGCTTTCTTTTGAGGTTCGAATCAGATTCAGACTCATCTTCTTTGTTGTACCTTCTTCGATCTTTCCTCGGCTTAGAGATCAACACCGTATCGTCGGCCTCTAGTGCTTCATGATATGCTTCCTCCTGGAGCTCAAATTCTTCTCTCTGGAGTTGTAAAGCTTTCAGTCGAAAGGCATCGGCTTCCTTTCGGTTCGCCCTGGCTTCTTCTTCTTTCTCCTCTTGTTCATTCTATTTATCCTTTCCCTTTTCCGCGGCTAGTTTGTCAGCCTGAATTTTAAGTAGCAAGGCTTCTTCCTCATAAGTTAATTTGAGCACTCCATTAGCGTCAACCAACGACTATTTTAATGATTGTCCTCTATCATGAGACGGAAAACCAGGCGGTGTCACGTCATTGATTATGTTCGTCATTCTCTCAGTAACTTGTAACAATTCTCATACTTCCCACAGACGGCGCCACATGTTACGCCCAGATTTCTGTGGATGCAAGAACACCCTTCAGTGTTCAAGAACTCCCTTCAGTGTTCAAGAACTCCCTTCGATCAGAACCTGAAAAGAAAGAGAATGTGAAGATTTGTCCCCCCGATTTACCTCCGGTGTGAGAATCAGTAATATGAGTGTAGAAGAAGGCTATTGAGAGAATACAAGAAAGCAGAGAATGTTTGAATGTGTAGGGAGTTTTCCTTGATTTTTACTTTCATCCTGTATTTATACTCGTTAAATATGTGCAATTAATACTCGTCTGTTATGCTAAAAATTCGGACCAGTATTAGAGGCTGAAACGGTGGAGACGTTTTTATTCAGTGTTTTCCAAGTTTATAATGGGTCTTCGTCTTTCTGAGCTTTCATCTGGCGGGGCTTAATGAGCCTATACCAACAGCTAAGTTAGAAGTTTGATGGGCCCCAGGACTTCGTTCATACTAGATCTGTGTTTTCCAACGGCTAAATTAGAAGCCTGATGATCTTGGGACTTCGTTCATACTGGGCCTTCGTCCTTCTGAGCTTTCATCCGGTGGGGCTTAATTAGCCTATACAAACGAATAAGTTAGAAGCCTGATGGGTCTTGGAACTTCGTTCATAGGATCTTGTCCTTGTGAGCCTGGCGGGGCTTAATGAGCCTATAGCTAACAGTACCATTGAGCTCTTTACTAGTAAAAGAATCAACTAAATAATGTTAGGTAGGCAAAATTGTGTAGATAATATGTTAACATGGATCGGGAGGGAAGTATAGAATCGTGGAAATTCAGTAATCGCGCTGACACTGTATTTCAGCACTACTTGATTGGAAATCACATACTTCCTCATGACCTGGTGGATCCAAATGTGGAGATTGCTTCTCAATTTTTAAGTGGCCCTGTCAAGATTTACAGAGTGTTTGGGCCATCCAAATATTTCGGATTTGTTTCCATGGATTAGATGGCTCGACTTGCAAGGATTTAGAAAGAGTATGGATGGATTGCCACCTGGATAAACTATCACACCACCGGATCACCATTTTCCTACGGGCAGGAGGATGGACTTCTATTGGTAATGTAAGTTGGTGTTATATCGCTCTTAGGTGATTTACTCATGTTTTTGGAGGTTAACCTTCCATATGTTTAAGGTGCGAGTGTCCTTTAAATTCATAACCGAACTCTGCTCCTTGAACTGTTCCACTGCGGTTTTACAATCAAGTGTATACATCTAAAAAGTTAAACTTGCTTCAATTTAAATTCATTAACAGCTTTACCAAAAATTAAGTGTAGGCACAAACAAGAATAAAGCTCTTAGTCAAACATACATGTATTTCTTAACATGTCACACATTATTACACTGCACTGAAAACAAAACCGTAGTACAAGGAAGATTGAACATCGACGCAACCCTAAACAACCATACAGAGCACAAGAAAATATCACAGCGCAGACACACTTGATAAAACAAAATACTAGGTCTAGCCGGAGATATCAATAGCCTTGACTTCCGGTTTCTTCTGTTCAGCTTTAGGAACCGTAACAGTAAGGACCCCATTCTCCATACAAGCCTTTACTTCCTCCATCTTGGCATTCTCGGGGAGCCTAAACCTCCTCAAGAACTTGCCAGAACTCCTCTCGACGCGATGATACTTATCAGTCTTCTCCTCCTGCTCTTTACTCCTCTCTCCGCTTATCTGCAGCACTTTTCCTTCTTCAACTTCCACTTTCACTTCCTCTTTCTCGAGTCCCGGCATGTCAGCCTTGAACACGTGCGCCTCCGGGGTCTCCTTCCAGTCGATTCGCATGTTGGCTATTGCAGTTGTTTCATTTTGTCCACCAGCAGCGCCTGAGAGAGTAGTAGAAAGGTCGTGAAAAGGGTCGAAGATTTCGAGGGAGAAGGGATCGTAAACGTTGCTACGACGCCCTCCAAACAAGCTTGGAATCAGCGACATGTTTTTTTGAATTTTTTGGTTGAGATTGATAGAAAGAAGAACTTGATTTTATGTCTGTTTTTCTAATTTGCATGCAAGAAGATATATACGTGTTAATATATAGAGCGATTGAAGAGAGTTCCGGAACAATTGAGAATCCACGTTAGGGAGACACGTTTTACTCTGAGGAGAGCTTGATGTTTCTACAATTTTCTTGATCGTTATCCCCCCACAAGACCACACAGACTTTAACCATCTACATGTCTCTGTAAATTTCAATAACATAATTGATTCGTTTTCTATTTATCAGATACATATCCGTACAAATATTTATTAAAAATCTAAAATTTTGAATACTAAATCTTATAAGTATAACAACTCCCGAGTAATTAAAACATTTTTAACTTTTTACCTACATGAATTTGTTTGCAAAATGATCAATGTTAGAGTAACAAAAATGGCTAAAAAGCTGATGTGATATTATAAAATAATTTAATTTATGCTATTGATATGAGTGTAGAGATCTTTTTTTATTTTCTAAATAGAAGTGTGAAGTATTGTTACGCCCAGATTCCTTCGGAAGCTTGAACAGGCTTCGGTACCTTGAAGGTGGCTTCGGCTGATACCTGAAAGTGAAGAGAATGCGAGGGTTTGTACCCCGATTCACCTCCGGTCTGAGAATAAGAATCTGGTTTTAACGGTGTGGTAATAATACAAGAAAAGTAGAGTGTATGCGAGAATGTGTGTCTGTTTTGTCTTATTTTTCAAGGGTTTTTATACTCAATTCTGCCATGATTGCTCGTCCGTTACGTATCATTATGGAAGGAGTGAAAAGGGGGCGTTATGTCCCTTGCTCTTTCCAACGGTCTGGAAGAAGAGTGGGCCTTGGCCCGAGACTTCCGTGGGCCTTCGTCTCGTGGGCCTGAAGGACCTTCGGCCCAGTGGCTTAATTGTATATTGGGCCTCCGTTCGATGGGCCTCGTCGGGCTTATAACCAACATGTCCCTGTCCTTCGGCTGGGCCTTTGGGCCGGCCAACGGACACCGGTCTCGGCCCATATTGGGGTGAAGAAACCCTAGGGCGACCGCTTCAGTACTGCCTTGATCTTCGGTCGTACACGTGGCAAGCTTGTGGGAACTTGTAGTGCATTAACGCGACAGCTATTGGCACGTCGTTCCATGGCTCAATCTCAGCCGTTGAATCTCAACCGTTTTAATCTGGGACGTCTATTTTAAAAACCCCCGAACGTCGCCTTTATGAATTCATTTTAGGCGCCTATATAAGCCCATTTGTGCATTTCCTTTTCTTTTTATCACTCTCAGTTTCCCTACACACAGCAACGAACTGCGGCGAATTTTTCAATCACGGGCAACAACAATTCCGTCTTCCCAGATTATCCCATCTCAATCCAAGAACACCTTCAAATAAGTAAGTCCCTTTTCTTGCTTTTCAGTTGCCTTTTATATTTGCATGCAAGTTTCTGTGTTTTATGGTGTTTGCATGTGGGCTCAATGGTTTTTGTCTGGGCTCTGAGTTTATGGGGCTTTTCTGGGTTTTACGCGTGTGTTGTTGTGTTTTTTGAGGGTTTTTGGGCATTTCTGGATAGGAAATAGAAGTTTTTCTGGGTTCCCCCATGGGTTTAAAGATGGCATGCGAGGCGTTTTTTGGCCAAGAACTCTCCTCGGGGGGTTCTTGGCCTAAGAACTTCCTTCCGGAGCCGACCCAGGGGCAGATGGGCGGTTTGGAGTTTAAAGATGGCAGGCGAAGGGTTTTCTGGGGGCGAGTACGTCCTTAGGGGGACTTGCCTTTTAGAACAGCCTTCGGGAGCCGACTCTAGATCTTTTTTCTGTTCGCTCGGTTCTGGGACATGTACTCGGCCTTCTAATATTTTTCATTTTTCTTTTGTTTTGTCCCGAGTACATGGACTAATGTCGCTCTGTTTCCGAATACAGGGAGATGGACCGAGCGAACCGCCCCCAGAGACTTGGGACCCAAGGTCGGGCAGTTTCGTGGAAATGTCTTCTATTCGTCCCGAGAGAACGGGCCGAGACCTTTTCGGATCGGTGGCGAATTACCCAGCGGAGAATAACCGGTCGGAATTGTCGAAGGAGAGGATAATTCAGATGTATTCTGATTTCTTTGTCCCTCGAAATTTCTTCTGGCTCTATGCCCCTAAGGAGAATGAATGGATTTACGACACGCCTGGGGTGCCCAAAGGGTTCGGTGGCTGTGCCGTCGGATCTCGGAGGCGGCTTTCAAATGTGGCTTTAGAGTGCCGATTCTGAAGATGGTGAAGTACCTCTTCAGACATATGGGGATCGCCCTGGGGCAGATGGATCCCAATGGGTTCATCCACATCAACTGCTTTCAGAATAGGTGCCTTCATGCCGGAGTTCGCCCAACTCCGAGGCTATGCTGGTGGCATTATGACTTCCGAAAGAACCCTAAGAGCCCGGGTTTTTATACCATTGCTCGTCGGGCTGGCCGGGCAGATTGGACTGCCACCAACTCCAGTAATAAGAAGACCCATACTCACTGGTGCTTCGTGAGTGGTCGTACATTGGCTCCCTTGTCCGTCTGGAGGGACATAAACCCTTCGCTACTCCTCGCTCCGAGCCTAACAGAGAGGGAGAAGGAGGATTATGCGGCATTGGTAGACGTCAACGTGAGCAAGCTGGGTCCTGAGGAGTTTCGGGATAGAGACTGGCTCCTCAGCTTGTGGGGTGGGGGTAACAAAACTTCTTCTTTCGTTCTTTCCTTAATTAGTTTTGTTTGCCTGCATAATTTGTTCTTTTTATGCATTCTGTTATATATGCTCGTGCTCACTTGCATCCTGTTTCATTTCAATGTCTTTAAGGGAAGCCTTGATAGAGAGGAAGAAGGCCAGGGCGGCCGAAAAGAGGGTCGCAGAAGAGGCGGCGAAGAAGAAAGCTGGTGATGGAGAGGCTATGCCGAATCCTTCCGGGGAGTCGGAGGAGAGACCTGAGGCGGAGAGGGTTACGCCGCTTTGTCAGGCTCCAGCGGCCTCTGATGAGGATGAGCCGGTGGTGGTGAGGGAAGGGAACCCTTCCAAGAGGACTCACAGCCGGGAGGGGATCATTCAGTCCTATTTCCCCGGATGGGGTGTGCTGACGTCCGACCACACCGTCTACCCGGCGAGGCAGTCTACGAAGGATGTTGCTTCGGACCTGTGCCATGGCCTCCAGCTCCCGGCCGATCTGCTGGCCTTTGCTTCGGCTTCTCTGACCGAGGCTTGCACTGAGCTTCTGTTCTTTTTGTCCCTGGTATGTTTTTAATTTTTCTTCATTTTTTCTTTCGCTCGTCTTTTTTCCTTCGGCACCTTTTAGTAATACTTTTGTCTTGTCTTTTTTTTGCAGGCTGCTCCTTGAACCGCAGCCGTGGAGGATAAAGTTCGGGATATGGAGACTCGGATGGCCGAGGTGAAGGAGCTGGAGAGGAGGGCCACGGCGGCCGAGGAGGAACTTGTAAGGGTGAAAGACCAGAACGAGGTCCTGGACGGTGAGGCCACCATGTTGAAGGAGGACAAGTCCCGGCTGGAGAATGAATTGGAGAAGGCGAACCGGAAGATCTCCCACCGGAACGTCCAGCTGAAGAGGTCCCGCAAGGAGCTTCGGAAGAAACAGAAGCAGCTGGACCGTATGGAGGAGCGCTGCTTCCAGTTCGGCTCTGACTATGTCCTGGAGAAGGTCCATGGCCTGAACTGGGACTATAAGCAGTTGTTGGATGACAGCCTGGAGGATCCTATCGGTCGTCCTGCAGTTGAAGCCCCTCCTGTCTCCTCCGGCGAAGACAAAGAGCTCTCGGGTGAAGACCCTCAGGCCTAAGCTTTCAGCACTGAGGTGCTTGACATGACGGAAGATGATCTTGTTGTGAAGTTTGCCGTTGGTGTTTCCATGGTCGTACCCAACTCTTGCAGCGGCTTTCTTCATTCATCTTCTTGACTTATAATTTTATTTTTTGTAATCGGTACTCCTGCCTTCGAGCTTTTATAATTTAACTAGCCTTCGGGCTTTTATATTTTAATGCATCTTTCGTAAGCATTGCTTCTTTTATTTGTCAACGATTTTAGTAATTGTATATTCGGCTTCATTTGCCTTAACAATTTTAATATAACGAATCGCCTCTTTCGGCATTATCGATTTGCCTTTAATGATTGTAATAAAATAAATCGTATCTTCGGCTTTATCCATTCGCCTTAACGATTTTAATGAATTGTGTCTTCGGCTTCATTTGCCTTAACAGTTAACTTTAATAAAATGAATTGTATATTCGGCTTCATTTGCCTTAACAATTTTAATAAAATGAATCGCATCTTCGGGTTTTGCCTTAGCAATTTTAACAATTTTAATAAAATGAATCGCATCTTCGGCTTTTGCCTTAGCAATTTTAATAATGCCTTACTACCCTCTATGGCCCTAAGGGTTAAAGGCCGAAGGGGACTTCGGGCTGTTAATGCTTCTGTTGCTCTTATGCGAAGGGGCAGGGAGGCTGATCGTTCAGTGATTGCCCCTGGATCAGCATGTCACTGTTCGTTTGGTCAATAAGAAGTTTCGGCTGGTCTTCTTCAGGATTGCCCCTGGACCAGGCCGCCTTCATTTTGTTTTCTTCGATAGATACAATCGTGATTGAGGCCGAGGGAGCATGTCCCTTTACAAGATTTTCCCTGGATAGGGTTTCCTTCGGCCTTCTTTAATATCACACGAACAAGGGAAAGACGAAGGATAGGGCATTATTTTAGGATTGTCCCTTAAGGCCCTTAAATCGTGTTTACCATGTGCGAATTGAATTATAATAGTGTAGTGAAGGATGTTTAAGTTTTGGGTGATTGCCCCATATGTTACATGCTTCGTTAACAAATTAGATAAGGGAGGCGGCCGAAGAGTTTATCTTCTTCGGGATCGCCCTCAGATAATACTCATGCGGCCGCGGCTTTGGCAAATAAAGAAATATGACAGAAAATGCATCTTTATTTATAATCGAATTGCTTACATTCTTCATATAGAATTCAAGTATAAACTTTAAAGAAGTTTCTTACTGATAAAATTTCCGAAGGCGACTGGCATGCCAAGTGTTTTTAATTGCTTCGTCCGATAGTGTTTCAAGCTTGTATGTTCCGGGTTGAACGACCTCGATCATCTTATAGGGACCCTCCCAGTTAGGCTGAAGCTTTCCTCGTTTGGCCGGCATAGATGCGGCTAACTCCCTTAGGACTAGGTCTCCGACTCCGAAAGACCTCTTCTTGACATTGGAGTCATAGTGTCGTGCCGCTTGTAGCAAGTACCTCATGTTCCTTTGGTGGGCGGCTTCTCTTTCCTCCTCCAATAAGTCTACGTTCGCCCTCATCCCGAAGCTATTAGTTTCTACATTGTAGGTCTTAGTTCGATATGATTCCAAGCCTACTTCTACTGGAATTAGGGCTTCGGTTCCATAGGCCATTTTGAAGGGAGTTTCTCTCGTCGATGTCCCGGGGGTCGTTCGGTAGGCCCATAGCCCATCTTCCTTTAGCTTCTCCCAGCCTCTTCTTTAATCCTTGAAAGATTACTTTTTTAGCCGCTTCTACTGCCCCATTCCCTTGCGAGTGGGCGACTGAGCTAAACTTTTGTTCATTTACGAAGTGGTGCAAAACTTATGAAATTTGTTTCCAATAAACTGGGTCCCGTTGTCAGAGATGCAGATCTTCGGAATCCCGAACCGGAGAATAATTTATTCCAAGAAGAACTTCTTTGCTGCTTCTTCGGTAATGGCGGAGAGAGATCGTTCTTCGACCCACTTGGTCATGTAGTCGAGGGCAATTATGCAGTATTTTGCTTGCCTCGTGCTTTTTGGGAGAATGCCCACAATATCCACGGCCCATACGGCGAACGGAATGGGACTTAGTACCGAAGTCATCTCTTCTGGGGGCTATTTTGGGACAGTGGCGAACAGCTGGCACTGTACACACCTTTTTGCATAGTTGCTGGCGTCGGCCTTCAGAGTGGGCCAGAAGAATCCCTGTCGGAGAATTTTAAAGGCGAGGGACCGACCAGCCAGGTGCTCACCGCAAATTCCTTCGGGCACCGCCTCCAGAGCCCGTCGTTGTTCTTCGGTGTTTAAACATCGCAGAAGGGGCTGACTGACTGATCGGCGATACATCCACCCATTAATGATTGTGTAGCTCGATGCTCTGTATTTAATTTTTAGCGCTTCCCTTCGGTCTGGAGGTAGAATGCCTTTCTCCAGAAAGTTCCTGAGGGGGGGTCATCCAATCGTTCCCCTGGTGAATCCAGACATTCTTTCTTCTCGATCGAAGGCGTCTTGGCTTCGGTGAGGTAAATAGAACCAGTTAGGTTCTGTGTCTCGGCCGAAGCTAGCCTGGAAA
Source organism: Apium graveolens (assembly GCF_009905375.1). Lineage (NCBI taxonomy): Eukaryota > Viridiplantae > Streptophyta > Magnoliopsida > Apiales > Apiaceae > Apium > Apium graveolens. The sequence continues at coordinate 118,558,778 of NC_133651.1, read as the reverse complement.
GGGCGTCTGCCCTAGCATTATTTTCTCTTCCAATTTGACTTAGTTCAAAGGTTTCAAATGATAAATAAGCATTTCTTACCTTGACGGCATAGGCTTTCGTTTGGGGATCTCTTTGCTCATATTCCCCTGTGAAGTGTTTTACAACCAGCATGGAATCGCTGAAGGCCCTTAGATACTTCGCCTCAAGGCTTTGGGCCAGCTCCATCCCTGCGAGGAGTGCCTCGTATTCGGCTTCATTATTCATCAAGGGGAAGCCGAATCTTATAGCCTGGAATATCTCGAATTCTTCGGGGCTGGAGAGAATTAAGGCCCCACACTTTTTTCCGGCTACCGACCCATCTACAAAAATTTATCACTTCCCTAGGATTCGGATTAGTTGTTCGTCGGGTGAAAGATCCTTCGGACCCGAGAATGTGCATTCAACCATGAAGTCGGCCAAAGCCTGAGCCTTAATTGCCGTTCGGGGAACGTACTCGAGATCAAATTCCTCGAGTTTGATGGACCATGCTACGACTCTTCCAGAGGCTTCGGGCCTTGTTAAAATCTTCTTCAGAGGTTGTCTGGTAACAACTTGAATCGTCCGGCCTTGGAAATAATGTCGCAGTTTTCGGTCGGCCATAACCAGCCCATATGCGAATTTTTCGGCGTTGGGGACATGGGACACGTAGAACACGGGATGCTGATTGCCTTCGTAGTTTTTCACAAGTACTGTCCCCAGAGTTCTGTCGGACACGACTAGATAAAGCTGAAGGATTTCCTTTGGATCGGGCCTCATCAAGAGTGGTGCATTTGTAAGATATTCTTTTACTTCTTCGAATTCCCTTTGACATTTAGGCCCCCATTCAAAATTCTTTGACCCTTTGAGCACGGTGAAGAAGGGGAGTGCCTTCTCGGCTGACCGGGAAATGAAACGCTGAAGCGCGGCGAGCCGGCCTGTCAATTTCTGGATGTCTCTGATGCATTTGGGAGGTTCCATATTAATAACTGCCTCGATCTTCTCTGGGTTCGCCTCTATCCCCCGGGCACTGACCATGTTACCAAGAAACTTGCCACTAGAGACTCCGAAGGTACATTTGTTCGGATTGATTCTCATGTTGTTCTTTCGGAGCATTTCAAAGCATTCTTTTAAGTCTTCGGCATGATCTTGGAACAGTGATTTTACAATCATGTCATCCACATATGCCTCCATGTTCCTTCCGATCTGCTCTTTAAAGACCTTGTTCACCATTCGTTGGAATGTGGCTCCAGCGTTTTTCAGTCCGAAGGGCATCTTAATGTAAGCATAAGTCCCCTTCGGAGTTATGAACGCTGTCTTGGGCACATCCTCGTCATTCATAGCAATTTGTGTTGGGAACCACGGACTTAGGGTGTTACTACGTTTTACGATAAAGATTACGAAAAGAGGATTACCTTGTTAATGGTTAATTCCACGCTCTTCTATTGTATTCCCAAATTCCCTTGAGCGAAGTGTGGCCTCCGTCTTCTCAAGTTATCCTCTCTTCTTGCTCCTTGGTGGCTATAATATGTTTTCACTCAATTCCAAGCAAGAAGAGAATAAGAATATATATAGGCTACAATAGGGACCATGGATAATTAGGTTGGGCCTTTAATTACATCTTGAGCCTAGCCCAATGTAATTAAATATTAATTCAATCCACTAAAGAATTAATATTTGCACTACCTTTCCTAATACCGTAATTTAATTAATTCGGTTCCAATATTATTTGCTTATTAAATTCCCCATGTTTAAAATATCATATGTCCATTAATTAAATAAATTACTGATAATTTATTTAATTAATATCTTTTATCCTTGATCATCCACTCAACCTTTATTTAATTATGCCAGAATAAATTTCACCTGCAGGGTTTCACATAATTAAATCTTTTTGAGCTTTCAAGGGGACATCATTAACCCGAATATTATCAGGACATGGATTCCTTCAATAAATAATATCCACCATATATATAATTCCATCACCCAAAATATAATGATATAATTCAAAAGAATTATTTCATATATAAATCAAAGCATGTAAATAATATACACGTGTCAATTACTATTTCCGGATTAAGAACCTAAGCATTAATAATAACATAGAATCTTAGTTCTCCTTCTTAATCAGTATTGAGGAAACAATTCTAAATTTGATCATGTTCAATATACACAAAGTATACTAGTATTATTTATTAGTCAATATAAACTAATCTAAATAATACTACAGCCATACCAGTGGATTGTCCAACACCACCTGTGCTGTGAACCTTATTATATTATATAACCGTATTTAACAATCTAATATTCTGTATCCCATTTGATACTAGATTGTTCACAATATATAATATTAGACAACATGTAAACATTCAAATGATTCTCAAATAAACTGGCCAGAAATAAATATACAGACTTCAAATAAATATTTTCAGTATACACTAACAATCTCCCATTTATACTCAAAATATTCTATGTGTATATCAGTGTTTATTTAATCCACTATTACATAAAAATCTATGTGTCCATACATCTGACTCCTATCGCTTCCACATGCTTGTCAAAAACCTTGGTTGGCAAGCTCTTTGTGAAAGGATCTGCTTGGTTGTCTTCTGATGATATGTGAGCCACAACTATATCCCCTCGCTTTACGATTCCTCGTATGAGATGATACTTACGTTCAATATGTTTAGCTGCTTTGTGGTCTCGCGGTTCCTTTGAATTTGCCACAGCACCAGTGTTATCACAATACACCGTCAAGCTCCTAGGCAAATTAGGTACCACATCTAAGTCCAAAAGGAAGTTCCTGAACCATACAGCCTCCTTGGCAGCCTCAGAGGCCGCCACGTACTCGGCCTCCATGGTGGAGTCTGCAATACATTTCTGCTTTACACTCCTCCATATAACGGCTCCACCTCCCAAAGTAAAAACATATCCCGAGGTTGATTTCCTCTTATCCCTATCTGATTGGAAATCTGAATCAGTATATCCCAAAGGAAATAGATCTGAGGCCTTGTAAATCAATATATACTCCTTAGTCCTTCTCAGGTACTTGAGTATAGTTTTTACTGCACTCCAATGTTCCTGACCTGGGTTCGACTGATATCTACTAACCATGCCTACAGCAAAGCAGATGTCAGGCCTCGTACATAATATAGCATACATTAAGCTTCCACATGCTGAAGCATAAGGAACTGCTTTCATGCTCTCTATATCCTTAGGTGTCGAAGGAAACTGCTTCTTAGATAGAGCAACTCCATGCTTAAAAGGTAAAAAACCTTTCTTGGAGTTCTGCATGTTAAAACGAGCTAATACTTCATCAATGTAGGGCTCTTGAGATAAAGCCAATATCCTTTTCTTGCGATCCCTTATAACTTTGATCCCAAGGATGTATGCCGCTTCACCTAAGTCCTTCATGTCAAATTGTTTGAACAACCATGCCTTTACTGATGACAACATCTCAACATTGTTTCCAATGAGTAAAATATCATCTACATATAGTACTAGAAAAACCACTGCATTACCTTCACTTCTCTTATACACGCACGATTCGCTTGGACTTTGATCAAATCCATATGACTGGACTGCCTGATCAAAATGAATATTCCAGTCTCTAGAAGCTTGTTTAAGTCCATAAATAGACCTCTTAAGCTTACATACCAGATGCTCTTGGCCTTCCTTAATGAATCCTTTTGGTTGCTGCATATAGATGGTTTCTTCAAGACTTCCATTAAGAAAAGCTGTCTTGACATCCATTTGCCAAATCTCATAATCGAGATGAGCTGCTATAGATAAAAGAATACGGATTGACTTAAGCATGACTACCGGTGATAAGGTTTCCTCATAATTGATACCTTCTTTCTGAGTATACCCTTTCGCAACAAGTCTTGCTTTCCAGGCTTTCACCTTTTTATTTAATCCTCTCTTTTTCTTATAGATCCACTTACATCTAATAGGTTTTATACCTTTGGGTGGTTCCACGAGCTCCCAGACCTAATTAGAATACATTAATTCTATCTCAGATTCCATCGCCTTTTACCAAAGATCTGCATCTTTGTCTTGTACTGCCTCTTCGTATGTACGGGGATCATTATCATGTTCACCAGGGACCAAGTCTGAAGACTCTCCCAAAAACATGAATCTATCAGGCTGTTGAACAACCCTCCCACTACGACGAGGCACTAGTGCGATATTAGTGACAGGTTATACATTATGTTGTGGTTGTTCTACTTGTACTACAGCTTCATGGGTATTATTTGTCCCTCCCACTAGTTCCTCTAAAACGACACTACTCATGGGTTTGTGATTCATTATATAGTCCTCCTTCAAGAATCTTGCATTGGTGCTAACAATGACATCCCGATTCTTCAGACTATAAAATAAATATCCTTTCGTTCCCATGGGGTAGCCTACAAACAACCTTACTTCTGTACGAGATTCTACCTTAGTCGCGTTCTTGTTCAGCACATGTACTGGACAACCCCATATTTGAATATGTCTTAAACTCGGTTTATCCCCGGTCCACAATTCTAAGGGGGTTTTAGGAACCGACTTAGAAGGTACTAAGTTCAGAAGATAAGCTGATGTCTCTAAGGCATGTCCCCAAAATGACTTGGGTAAATCCGAATAACTCATCATCGATCTAACACTCTCTAAAAGAGCCTGGTTCCTTCTCTCTGCTACACCGTTCTGCTGGGGTGTGCCTGGTGCAGTTAACTGGGATTCTATCCCATTTTCTGATAAATATTCCCTAAATTCTCCAAGCAAGTATTCGCCACCACGATCTGATCGTAGTGACTTGATACTTTTATTAAGTCGCTTCTCCGTTTTAGCTTTGTACTCTTTGAACTTATCAAAGCACTCAGACTTACGGTGCAACAAATAAACGTACCCATATATAGAATAATCATCAATGAAAGTGACGAAATATTCATAACCACCTCTTGCTTGGATATTCATGGGTCCACATAAATCAGAGTAAACCAATTCTAACAGTTGTTTGGCTCTATTCCCTTTTGCCTTGAAAGGCCTATTAGTCATTTTACCTTCCAAGCAGGATTCATAAACTGGAAATGGCTCCACTGCCAATGAGCTTAAAGGCCCGTCTACTACCAGTCTTTGAATCCTCCTCAAGTTAATATGACCTAATCTCAAGTGCCAAAGATATGTTTGGTTCAAACTAGAAGGTTCCTTTCTTTTAGTAGAGTTAGAAGATGTGTTGTTCAATTCCCTAAATTGCAGTTGCAGTGCAGGTTGACTAGGATTAATTATATACAAATTGTCTTGTAATGTACCAGAACATATAATTCTTTTATTCATCATAATAGAAATATTACGATCCAAACAAACATTATAACCATCCAAAGCAAGTTTAGAAACCGAAATTAAATTCCGTCTAAAAGAAGGTACATAAAGACAATTGTTCAAAACCAAAATCCTATCAAAACCAAAAGATAAATGAATAACTCCTACTGCAACTACTGCTACTTTCGTAGCATCTCCCATGAACACGTATATCTCACCATCTCTAAGCATTCTGGATAGTTGGAACCCCTGCATAGAATTACAAACATGATCAGTGGCTCCTGTATCTACACACCAAGTGCTCATAGATATAGCCGCTATAAATGTTTCTGTAACTAGAGAAAGAGACATACCAGTATTGTTTGTCTTCTTAGGAAGAGGACAATCATGTTTCCAGTGACCTGACTGTTTGCATCTGAAGCACTTTCCCTTAGGCTTTTTCACACCACCCTGAACTCCCACTGCCTTCACAGCTTTCTGTGTCTGAGCCTTTTTCTTCTTCTTAATACCTTTCGGTTTAGAGGAAGAACCTTTCTCAACCACATTCACTTGAACACTTTACCGAAATAGCTGCCTAAAGTTCTGTCAGCAGTTCCGCGAGACTATACTGCCTCTTGTTCATGTTGTAATTCAAGCGGAACTGCTCAAAACTCTTGGACAAGCTCATAAGGATAATGTCAATCTGGGTTTCCCCGTCAAGTTCAGCACCAAGGATCTCTATCTCATTCAGATGCGACATCATCTTGAGAACATGATCCCTTACAGGTGTGCCTTCAGCCATCTGAGTGTTCATTAAAGTCTTCATGGCTACTTGCCTAGCAGCCCTATTCTGATCTCCAAAAAGTTCCTTGAGATTAAAGAGCATATCTGAAGCAGTGGCCATAGACTGATGCTGATGCTACAAAACACCCGACATTGCTGCCAGAATGTAACATCGCGACATCTTATCAGCCTTAATCCACCGTTTATAATACTCTTTCTCATCTTCAGGAGCATCAGCAGCAGGTTGTTCAGGCTTGGGTTCATAAGTGCAAAACTTGTACTCCTCAGCAGTCAACACAATGTCCAAATTTCGTTTCCATTCAATATAGTTAGGTCCGGTAAGTTTGTTATCCTTAAGTACGGTGAATAGTGGATTAAAGCCCATTTTATCCTGAGAATCATGCATAAAAACATCACATAAATAAGGGTGCATTAATTATTAAGATCTATTGATTCCTCTAACAATTATTAAAATTTAATGCACTAACATATAAACACCATAAGCTTCTGGTACGCCACGATGTGTGATATGTATACCACCTAATTTTGTTTAAATGTTACTTCGGTCCTATTACTAAACAATATGCCACGTTGGGGTGGACTATATTATTTTTCATAGCTAAGTGTATATCATCATTAAATCTTAAATTATTCGAAATCTATGGAACTTGGTACGCCACGATGGGTGGCGTGTATACCTTCCAATATTCGTAATTTTGCCTTGAATAGAATACTTCAATTCAATATTCATCAATGGTTTGATTTCCAGGTAGTGGAGGAGTCACATCGGTCTCGCTTAAAACCCATGTTGGATTTTAATCGCAGTGGGGGCATGGTAAAACACTTTTACACATATAAAATCCAAATAAAAGCATATAAATCGTGAATAAAAATTCGAGGGATCGAATCTAACCTTTTAAAATAATTCGGAGACAGCGATCGGAGATCCTTAGCAGTTGCTCCTCAAGTGTGAAGCACTCCACCGGTATCCACCAAGAAAACGATGTTAAGGAGGAGGAAGGAGGTGGAGAGAATTGGGTTTTCCAAACTTTTTGGGTTTTCGGGTTCGATGTGGGTTGGAATAAAATTAGGGTCTATAATAGTGTATTTATAGGCAAAATTTTCAGCTGAAATTTTCCCATAAATATTATTATTATTATCCCATTTATTATTCTCATTAATAATTAAAACACCTTTTAATCATTAATCCTTTTTCTAAACACTTTAGAAATAATTCTCTCTCTTGATTTAATTTCCAAAAATTAAATTCTTTAATTAATAATATTAAGAACTTTTCTTAATTAATTTAAAATCAATTAAATCTAATTTAATCAATTATTAAATTTGCCAATTAATTATTTATTTCATAAATAAATAATTATTAGCCATTATTAATTAATTCCTCCACCATTAAATCATTCTCTTTTTATGGTGTGACCCTGTAGGTTCAATATTAAGCCGGTGGTAGAAATAAATAATAATAAAACTATTTTATCATTATTTATATAAATTCTCTAATTTATTAAATATGATTAATTAATTAATCACATTTATTCTACATCGTGAGGGATACTTCTCAGCATATCGCGACTATCCGGATAATATGAATTCACTGCTTAGAATACCAAGAACCTATTCAGTGAATAGTTACCGTACAATAAAATCCTTCTACCCTACAATGTCCCGATTAAATACAAGGTATGGATCTCGTGTCAAGCCTATCTAATTCAATCACTTGCTTACCATTTACTATGCGTAGTTCTCTGCAAATTTGAAACTCCTTTCTAATTTCATTTACTCTGGCCAGAGATTCCTAAACTAGCATAAGTGGATCAGCCTTGAACATTCGCTTCCTTCACTGGAAGGGGTAGATCCTTTATTGATCATACACTATCTTCGTGTACAAATTCCTATACCCAGTAGAGCCCTAATAATTGTCCCTGGAGACTAAGAACTAAACCAAAGCATAGTTCAGTGTACACAAGATGACTATGATGACCTCAAGTCTAAGGATACTTGTACAACTATCACTATGTGAACAACTGCTGATACATGAGTGAACTCTATCAGTTGTTCAGCTGTGCGAGTCATGTTCAGTGAACTTATTACATAATAAGCACCTACATACTAGCTATAGTGTCACCACACAAATGTCTATGAGAACAGACATCCTTCATAATGAAGCAAGCATAGTATGTACCGATCTTTGCGGATTATTAATTACCAGTTAGTAATCCTATGACCAGGAACTATTTAAGTTTAGGGTTATTATCTTTTGAGGTCTCACTATTATGATCTCATCATAATCCATAAAAAGCTTTACTCTAAACTATGGTATATCTTATTTAAACACTTAAATAGATAGAGCCCGTAATAAAAACAAAACAAGTCTTTTATTAATATCAATGAAATCAAAACAGATTACATAAAAAGTTATTCCTAAATCCTAATACATGATTGGACTTAGGACATATTCCTTTCAATCTCCCACTTGTACTAAAGCCAATCACTCTGGTATCTAATACCCATCTTGTCTTTATGACGATCAAAGTGACTCTGAGAAAGTGGCTTTGTGAGTGGGTCTGCTACGTTGTTATGTGTGTCAACTCTCTCGACGTTGACATCTCCTCTTTCAACAATCTCCCTAATCAGATGAAAGCGCCGCAGGACATGTTTGGAATTTTTATGAGACCTAGGTTCCTTGGCTTGTGCTATTGCTGCGTTGTTATCACAATACAACACAATAGGCTCTTCGACGCTAGGAACAACTCCTAACTCAGAAACAAATTTCCTCATCCAAACAGCTTCTTTTGCAGCCTCACTTGCAGCTATATATTCTTCTTCCGCTGTGGAGTCAGCCGTTGTCGACTGTTTGGAACTCTTCCAACTTATCGCACCACCGTTTAGAATAAACACGTACCCTGACATGGATTTGCTATCACTCTCTGATTGAAAACTAGAGTCAGTATAACCCTCTATTTTCAACTCAGATTCACCGCCAAAAACAAGAAAAATGTCATGAGTCCTTCGCAAGTACTTAAGGATGTTTTTCACTGCTTTCCAGTCGTCTTCACCTGGATTGGACTGATATCTGCTCGTCACGCTAATTGAATAAGCAACATCAGGCCTTGTACACAACATCGCGTACATGATAGATCCTATTGCTGAAGCATAAGGAATCTTACTCATACGCTCTCTTTCCTCAGGTGTCTTAGGAGACATTTTTTCGGAAAGGGACACTCCATGACTCATCGGTAGGAGTCCTCTTTTGGAGTTTTCCATGCTAAACCTTTTAAGCACTTTCTGGATGTATGTACCCTGGGTAAGACCTATCATTCTTCTTGATCTATCTCTATAGATCTTCATACCGAGAATGTAGGATGCTTCTCCCAAGTCCTTCATGGTGAAGTTCTTTGATAGCCATACCTTGACTGATTGCAGCATCGGTATATCATTTCCTATAAGAAGTATGTCATCCACATACAATACAAGAAATGTTACCGTGCTCCCACTAACCTTCTTGTAGACACATGGTTCATCCATGTTTTTGATAAAATCAAACTCTTTGATTGTCTCATCAAAACGGGTGTTCCATCTACGAGAAGCTTGCCTTAAACCATATATGGTTCGCAGCAGCTTACACACTAGGTGTTCATTTCCCTTGGAAAGAAAACCTTCTGGCTGTGTCATATACACTTCCTCCTCAAGTTCCCCATTGAGGAAGGCCGTTTTCACGTCCATTTGCCAGATCTCATAGTCGGAGTAAGCAGCAATCGCAAGCAAAATCTGAATTGATTTTAACAGGGCTACAGGCGAATAGGTTTCATCAAAGTCAATCCCTTGTCTTTGATTAAATCCTTTTGCCACTAGCCTAGCCTTATAGGTCTCCACCTGGCCATCTGCTCCAATCTTTCTCTTATATACCCACTTGCACCCAATAGGCTTAACACCTTCAGGCGCTTCAACCAGAGTCCATACTTGGTTGGTATACATAGATTCCATTTCGGATTTCATGGCACTATGCCATTTCTCTGAGTCAACACTACTCATAGCCTCATTATAGGTCTTAGGGTCATCTTCATCAATGATTGACAACTCATTGTCATTATCAATGACAAGGCCATAATACCTCTCAGGTTGGCGAGACACTCTCTCTGACCTATGAATGGGCTGTTCCACAGAAGGTTGTTCAGTCTGAACAGGTGTTTCCACTTGAACCGTAGTAGTTTGTGCTTCTTGAACTTCATCAAGTTCAATTTTGCTCCCACTGTTTCCTTCAAGGATAAACTCCTTTTCCAAGAAGGTAGCATGTCTGGAGACAAACACCCGATGATCGATGTAAAAGTAATACCCTGAAGTCTCTTTAGGATATCCCACAAAACTACATTTTACGGATCGAGATTCCAGCTTATCTGGGTCAACTTTCTTGACATAAGCTGGACATCCCCAAATCTTAACGTGTTTAAGACTCGGTTTCCTTTCTTTCCATATCTCATACGGAGTTTGAGGAACAGATTTGGAAGGCACCTTATTCAGTAAATATGCTGAGGTTTCCAATGCGTAACCCCATAGGAATACTGGAAGATTTGCATAGCTCATCATGGACCGAACCATGTCTAACAGAGTTCGATTTCTCCTTTCAGATACCCCATTCAACTGTGGAGTATATGGAGGAGTCCACTGGGAAACTATACCATTTTCTTTGAGATAATCTAGAAACTCTCCATTCAAGTATTCACCACCTCGATCTGATCGAAAAGTTATAATACTGTGTTTGGTTTGTTTCTCCACTTCATGTTTATATTCCTTGAACTTTTCAAAGGCTTCAGACTTGTGTTTCATCAAATACACGTATCGGAATCTAGATCTATCATCTATAAATGTAATGAAGTACGAAAATCCTCCTATGGCTTGCGTAGACATTGGTCCACATACATCTGTGTGTACCAATCCTAGCAAATCTGCAGCCCTCTCTCCATGTCCACTAAATGGAGATTTGGTCATTTTGCCCAATAGACAAGACTCGCATGTAGGATATGATTCGAAATCAAAGGGGTCTAGTAACCCTTCCTTATGCAATGTCCGAAGTGTATTTTCACTAATATGACCTAGCCTACAGTGCCATAAATAGGTCAGATTTTCATCATCTCGTTTTCTTTTATTAGTTTGTTCAATCTGAAGTAAATCATGCTATACGTCACATACATACAGACCATTATTTAAAATTCCACGTCCATAAAGAACATTATCTCTAAGGATTAAACATTCATTATTCTTAATAATAAATGAAAAACCATCCAAATCCAACATAGGGATAGAAACAATATTCCTCACGATAGAGGGAACGTAATAACAATTATTCAAAATAATAGTCTTGCCCGTAGGCATATGTAAACTAAATGATCCTACAGCTATGGCCGCAACCCTTGCTCCATTGCCCATACGTAGAATCGCCTCATCTTTTTCAAGATTCCTACTTCCCTTTAGTCCTCGCAACGAATTGCAAATATGAGAACCACAGGCGGTATCTAATACCCAAGTAGAAATTTGACCTAGTGACATATTAACTTCGATCATGAACATGCCTGAATCAGAAGCGGTAGTCTTACTACCCTTCTTCTTCTTCAATTCTGCAAGGTAAACCTTGCAGTTTCTCTTCCAGTGCCCTAACTTGTTACAGTGAAAGCATACAACTAAATTAGGATCAGTCAACTTGTGAGCATCTAGTATGCTCCCGAGTGATAGTGCAGAAGACATAATATAGTAAATCTGTAAATGATAAACACATAACAACACTTAGCAAATATTCGATTTCATTTTAAAAATACTATATGAATCGGGTCTTTATTCATAAGTGGCTCCCACCAGTTTACCTAATTTATTCAACCCCCTACGTGAAAAATTAAGCATTCATAATGCTAGTGGGAATAGGGATCCTACATTCCATTACACGACCCCGGCTGTAGCACGAACCGCCATGTAATGTTCAATAGGCAGACAACTCTTGTCAATTACATCTCATGTTATTCCCTAATCAAACTTTAGCCTCTTGAATAATTGAGTCTCGGTTGTAGCACGACAAACTCAATATTCTAAGTCAAGTCTAACCCAACATTCCGTACAGTTGAATCAGTCCCCAAAGGCCCACGGCTGTAGCACGTACCGACCTTTAGATTCTTATTCAATGTACACATCTCTATGTAATAGACAGGTATTTCTTATTTCAAAATCAAAGCCCTCGGCTATAGCACGAACCGACAATGATTCAAAAATAAGAACTACTTTCTATCATGTTGGAAGGCTATGACCGACACAAGCCCGTTGTATCATTGGCCAATTACTACTTGATATTATTTAATTTTAGAGGGATTATATTACGTTACAATCATAATCATATTATAAAGAGATTCTTCCTTTTAAATTAAATATTCCAAATCAATAATCAATAATCAGATGATTCCCAGATCGGGTGGAGCATTGTCAAGAGGCGTCACTTAATAACACTTTCTTACAGATAGAAATCTGTTGTTGATAGAATCATCATTTCTCTCATATCGAAAATTCATATTCAATTACGTGTTTCATAAACACAAGAATCTCATGATTGTATTCATAATATTATTATTAAGGTTATGAAATAATTTCACTATACTAGGTTGTCTAACAAACGCCTTATGTTTATTTAAGTTCACCTAAATCTATCATCGCATGATAAACTAAGCATATATCACATATATCAACATGAATAAACATCAAGGTAGGCATGTTACATCATCTAGCACATTAGTCTAAGCATTATACATCTCTATGTATCACATGAAGCATTTAAAATCAATTCAAACGATCAAAAACCGCTTTAAAACACTTCATGGAATATAAACAGTTCAAAACTTTTATATAAACTAAAATTGATCACTCCATTAGATCCGTCTCGAAAAAACGAATCCAACGATATATTGCACGCCCAAAACGGAGTTACGAAACTCCCAGAAAATCAAATTTAATGTGAACAGTCGGGCTGTAACGCATTACAGGAACGCGTTACAAGCCCTGTAACGCATTCTGGTGATGCGTTACACCCCTTTTAAGCCATTAAAGGGTGTAACGCATTCCGTGAATGCGCCACAGGTGTGTGACGCATTCTCGGAATGCGCGACACCCCTATTTTTTTTTTTTCTGCAGCAGCCGCCGCCTTTTCTCTCGGAAATCGTGCCGCCGCCTGATCTGACTTTCTCTGTCTATTTCTCCCGTGCAATCACAGACAGCAAATACAAACCAGCACAGCAGATACAGATATATACTTACATACAATTCATATATATATATATAAGATTTATTTAATTACGAATTTTAATTACAAGAACTTCAAAAATTCATAATAAAAAATCTATACATCCTAAAATTATGAAAAAAATACCCAGACGATCTACAACACTTGTAGAATCCAGATCAACATTCAAAATTATTCTGAGAAACGATTTCTCATCAGACAAAATTAATCAATGATATAACTTGTAAAAATCATAATTAATTCATACAAGCACATAAAATTCTGAAATTTTTACCACAGATCTATATGCATACAACCTATGCTCTGATACCATTGTTGGATTTTAATCGCAGCGGGGGCATGGTAAAACACTTTTACACATATAAAATCCAAATAAAAGCATATAAATCGTGAATAAAAATTCGAGGGATCGAATCTAACCTTTTAAAATAATTCGGAGACAACGATCAGAGATCCTTAGCAGTTGCTCCTCAAGTGTGAAGCACTCCACCGGTATCCACCAAGAAAACGATGTTAAGGAGGAGGAAGGAGGTGGAGAGAATTGGGTTTTCCAAACTTTTTGGGTTTTCGGGTTTGATGTGGGTTGGAATAAAATTAGGGTCTATAATAGTGTATTTATAGGCAAAATTTTCAGCTGAAATTTTCCCATAAATATTATTATTATTATCCCATTTATTATTCTCATTAATAATTAAAACACCTTTTAATCATTAATCTTTTTTCTAAACACTTTAGAAATAATTCTCTCTCTTGATTTAATTTCCAAAAATTAAATCCTTTAATTAATAATATTAAGAACTTTTCTTAATTAATTTATAATCAATTAAATCTCATTTAATCAATTATTAAATTTGCCAATTAATTATTTATTTCATAAATAAATAATTATTAGCCATTATTAATTAATTCCTCCACCATTAAATCATTCTCTTTTTATGGTGTGACCCTGTAGGTTCAATATTAAGCCGGTGGTAGAAATAAATAATAATAAAACTATTTTATCATTTATTATATAAATTCTCTAATTTATTAAATATGATTAATTAATTAATTAATCACATTTATTCTACATCGTGAGGGATACTTCTCAGCATATCGCGACTATCCGGATAATATGAATTCACTGCTTAGAATACCAAGAACCTATTCAGTGAATAGTTACCGTATAATAAACTCCTTCTACCCTACAATGTCCCGATTAAATACAAGGCATGGATCTCGTGTCAAGCCTATCTAATTCAATCACTTGCTTCGTAGTTCTATGCAAATTTGAAACTCCTTTCTAATTTCATTTACTCTGGCCAGAGATTCCTGAACTAGCATAAGTGGATCAGCCTTGAACATTCGCTTCCTTCACTGGAAGGGGTAGATCCTTTATTGATCATACACTATCTTCGTGTACAAATTCCTATACCCAGTAGAGCCCTAATAATTGTCCCTGGAGACTAAGAACTAAACCAAAGCATAGTTCAGTGTACACAAGATGACTACGATGACCTCAAGTCTAAGGATACTTGTACAACTATCACTATGTGAACAACTGCTGACACGTGAGTGAACTCCATCAGTTGTTCAGCTGTGCGAGTCATGTTCAGTGAACTTATTCCATAATAAGCACCTACATACTAGCTATAGTGTCACCACACAAATGTCTATGAGAACAGACATCCTTCATAATGAAGCAAGCATAGTATGTACTGATCTTTGGGGATTATTAATTACCAGTTAGTAATCCTATGACCAGGAACTATTTAAGTTTAGGGTTATCATCTTTTTAGGTCTCACTATTATGATCTCATCATAATCCATAAAAAGCTTTACTCTAAACTATGGTATATCTTATTTAAACACTTAAATAGATAGAGCCCGTAATAAAAACAAAACAAGTCTTTTATTAATATCAATGAAATCAAAACAGATTACATAAAAAGTTATTCCTAAATCCTAATACATGTTTGGACTTAGGACATATTCCTTTCAACCCACAGCCTTACAAGTTCGATGAACCCGTTTTTGACAAAATGGCCCCAAATCAGAAATAAAGAAAATTCGTATTTATTCCTTTCATAATTTATTAATTTAACAAGTTTGTTCTAGTAATTTCTATAACATTCTAGACACCATAAATTACATGCCACGATGGGTGACGTATATATAATTTATATACGTCTTTATGTTAAATTACCTACAACCAATAATGGAGACCATGGGATTTAATTTCATATTAATTCCCTCTCCCACTTAGATTTTTTTTTATTATTAAAATTGAGGAATTTTAAAATTAAATGGGGCCCTATGTTGTTATAATTATGTCTAATCATGCATTCAAAATACACACATAATTTTAGCAACATATAACATTTAATTAAAGCAATAAATAAAATTTATGTCCATGTCGTCCTAATAAAGTTAAACATGCAATTTTAAAAGAATTACACACATAATTAACGACACACATAATCAATAAATTAAAGCAATAATTAAAATTTAATGGAAAAAATTAAAATAAATTTTCCACTATTATGGCCCTTGAAAAAAAAAATCCAGCTCTCAAAAAAAATCTGCCCCAAGCACGCCCCGACGCCCCCAGCAGCCCCAGCAGCCCCAGTAGCCCCAGCAGCCCCAGCAGCCCCAGTAGTCCCAGCTGCCGCAGCGGCCCCAGCAGCCCCTTGTAATCGCACAGCGGAACAAAAAACTACCGGAATTGATTTTCGATCGCACATAACTATTACAAAATACCCGGAATAATTACAAAAAAAAATAGATCTAATACAAAACTAATTTTATAAAATCTATTCTAACACGATCAACCCACGTGTAAATTACAACCACGATTAAATCACGTGGAAACCAAAACAAAAATTAACCACGATTAAACCACATGGGATCCAAACACATAATTAAAATATACATGGCCATAATAGTGGATTAACAACCTGCATCAAAACCAATACAAGCAAAACACTATATACACGCATATATAATTACGACATGGACATTATATCATAAAACGTAGAACCCATTACCAGGCTCTTGATACCAATTGTTGGGAACCACGGACTTAGGGTGTTACTACGTTTTACGATAAAGATTATGAAAAGAGGATTACCTTGTTAATGGTTGATTCCACGCTCTTCTATTGTATTCCCAAATTCCCTTGAGCGAAGTGTGGCCTCCGTCTTCTCAAGTTATCCTCTCTTCTTGCTCCTTGGTGGCTACAATATGTTTTCACCCAATTCCAAGCAAGAAGAGAATAAGAATATATATAGGCTACAATAGGGACCATGGATAATTAGGTTGGGTCTTCTAATTACATCTTGAGCCTAGCCCAATGTAATTAAATATTAATTCAATCCACTAAAGAATTAATATTTGCACTACCTTTCCTAATACCGTAATTTAATTAATTCGGTTCCAATATTATTTGCTTATTAAATTCCCCATGTTTAAAATATCATATGTCCATTAATTAAATAAATTACTGATAATTTATTTAATTAATATCTTTTATCCTTGATCATCCACTCAACCTTTATTTAATTATGCCAGAATAAATTCCACCTGCAGGGTTTCACATAATTAAATCTTTTTGAGCTTTCAAGGGGACATCATTAACCCGAATATTATCAGGACATGGATTCCTTCAATAAATAATATCCACCTTGTATATAATTCCATCACCCAAAATATAATGATATAATTCAAAAGAATTATTTCATATATAAATCAAAGCATGTAAATAATATACACGTGTCAATTACTATTTCCGGATTAAGAACCTAAGCATTAATAATAACATAGAATCTTAGTTCTCCTTCTTAATCAGTATTAAGGGAATAATTGTAAATTTGATCCTGTTCAATATACACAAAGTATACTAGTATTATTTATTAGTCAATATAAACTAATCCAAATAATACTACAGCCATACCAGTGGATTGTCCAACACCACATGTGCTGTGAACCTTATTATATTATATAACCGTATTTAACAATCTAATATTCTGTATCTCATTTGATACTAGATTGTTCACAATATATAATATTAGACAACATGTAAACATTCAAATGATTCTCAAATAAACTGGCCAGAAATAAATGTACATACTTCAAATAAATATTTTCAGTATACACTAACAATTTGATGATAACCAGAAAAAGCATCCAAAAAACTAAGTACCTCATATCCTGCCGTGGCGTCTATCAGTTGGTCGATGCTGGGCAAGGGGTAGTGATCCTTCGGACATGCTTTATTGAGATCCGTGTAATCCACGCACATCCTCCACTTCCCATTTGACTTCTTGACGACCACCACATTGGCTAGCAAGTCGAGATATTCAATTTCCTCGATAAATTTGGCTTCCAACAATTTTTCCACTTCGGCCTCTATGACATTCTGTCGTTCGACTGCAAATGTCCTCTTCTTCTGCTTCACCGGTTTGGCCTCGGGCTGCACATTCAAGCAGTGCTTTGCCATCTTGGGATCCAATCCGGGCATGTCTTCCGGCCCCTAGGCGAACACGTCATGGTATTGCCGAATGACAGCTATTACCTTCGTCTTCAGATCTGCCCCCATATTTTTTCCAATCCGAACCATCTTTCCCGAATGGCCCGCGTACAATTCCACTTCTTCGGTTTTCGCGGCGGGTTCGGCAATCGGGCTCGAGAGATCGGCCCCAAATTTTTCCAACTCAATGTTCAATGTTTCTCGGCTTCCGCTGGGCTCGGACTCAGCCCGCTTCCTCTTTCCGGTTCCATCCGGTCCTTAATATTCCTGATCCTTCTCAAGATCTTCCAGCATTATGATTCGGGCAGTTTTCTGATCACCTCTCATTTCTCCTACCCCTTTCTCGGTGGGGAACTTGAGTTTAAGATGGGGTATAGACTCCACCGCTTCAAAGGTTGACAAGAAGGGCCTGCCAAATATTGCATTGTACGGGCTTTCGATCCGAACTATATAGAACTTCACTGGCTTCTCGACGGTATATGGCAATTTGCCTAGGAGGACTGGTAGAGTAATTGTTCCTTCAAACTGAATGGGATGCCCTCCGATGGAATAAAGGGGAGCCTCATTGCAGGGCTCTAGTTGCTCTCCAGCCAAGTTCATCTTGCAGTAGGTTGTATGGAACAGTATGTTGGTCGAGCTGCCTGTATCCACCATTACCTTCCATATCTTATTTTTCGCGATGATAGGATTGATGATTAGAGGGTCCTCGTGCGGGCGAATGACATCCTCATAGTCTTCAGTGCTGAAGGTCATGGGCATATGGGGCTTTGCCTATCCGAACTGATACAGATTGTACACTTGTCGGGCATACTTCTTCTTTGCTGTCTTACTATCCTTATCCAGGATGCTGCCCCCAGATATAGTTTTTACTTCGTTCCTTATCCTGTCCCTTCGCTCTGGCTCCTCGGCCTCTACCTCCTCCTCTTGGTTCTCCTTCGACCCCAACCTATCTCTTAGATCTCAGACGAACTGATTAAGCTCGCCGTCTTTGATCATGCGCTCAATGAGCTTTTTGAGGTGATAGCACTCATCGGTGTTATGCCCCTTATCCATCTGATAGTCGCAGTATTTATCAGGGTTCTTCTTGTGGTTTGGGACCTTCATTTTGGCGGGGTGGACGAATCCTGGTTTGGCCTTGATCTCATGGAGAATCTTGGAGATCGGCGCATTCAAAGGGGTGAATACGGCTGAATCTCTATCTCGTCGCCGTTCGGCCCCACGATTCGTTTCTTTCCTTCCTTCTTTCCTACTATCCCTTCGATCAAAGCCCGATCTTGAGCCTTCATATCTGTCGGCTCGCTTTGATCGGCCGTCCCTTCTTGAATCTTTATACCCCCCAATACTTTCCATCTTTCGGCGAATGTTCTCGCCTCTCACATATATATCATTCAGGGATTTCGGGGGAAAATCGTAAAGAAATGAGCGAAGATTTTTACCTTTATAGGGGTCCAGCCCCGCCATTAGGAAGCCCATTGCTTTGATTTTATCCATATTAGTGACCATCCCAGCTTCTTCCTTAAACCGAGTGAGATAATCCCCCAGTTCTTCGTTCGCCCTTTGTCTACAGTGGACCAGGGCTTCAGTATCCTTCGCCTTTCGGCACAGGTGCGAGTAGTACTTCAAAAACTTCCTCTTCAACTGCTCATAGGACCCAATGGACCGGGGTTTGAGGGATTTGTACCACATTGAAGCAGACCCTTTGAGATAAGTCTTGAACATTTTGCACAACATAATATCATTATGACCCATCCCAACCATCAGGAGTTCATATTTTTCGCAGTGGTCCTCGGGGTCTCCTTTTCCATTGAACTCGCTCATCTTAGGGAATTGCCTCTCTTCACCCGGGGGGTCGATACTGCTCAATTTCTTGTGACACGACCGGTTCTCGATCGGGCCTTCTATCACCGAACAGGGCCTTCTCTAGGCGATTGAGCCTGAGGCTGGATCCATTGGGCTCCTCATCCGAATCAGAAGAAAAGGGTTGCTTGGTCCTTTTCCTTCGTGGATACGAATCAGAGTCTGACTCATCTTCTTCGTCATACACCCGACGTTCTCTTCTATCCTTATTCGTTCTGTCATGCTTATCGGCCCGCATTGCTTCGCGCAAGGCTTGTTCTTGCAGTTCAATCTCCTCCCTTTGGAGCTGCAGGGCCTTTAGCCGGAGCGCATCAGCCTCTCTTTTCTTCGCTCACGCTTCCGCTTCTTTGTCAACTTGATCAGTTTTGGCCTTGCCCTTCTTCGCGGCCTTTTCTGCCCGGATCTTTAGGAGTAAGGCCTCTTCTTCAGGAGTCAATGTGATGACCCCGTCCTCGTCCACTAGGGAGGATGTTTGTCCTTTGTCGGTAAAACCAGGCGGCGGTGAATGTTCGTGAATTGTTTCTATCATGTTCTCGTTCTCAGCTTGTAACTCTCGTATTTCCCACAGACGGCGCCAAATGTTACGCCCAGATTCCTTCGGAAGCTTGAACAGGCTTCGGTACCTTGAAGGTGGCTTCGGCTGATACCTGAAAGTGAAAAGAATGCGAGGGTTTGTACCCCCGATTCACCTCCGGTGTGAGAATAAGAATCTGGTTGTAAGGGTGTGGTAATAATACAAGAAAAGCAGAGTGTATGCGAGAATGTGTGTCTGCTTTGTCTTACTTTTCAAGGGTTTTTATACCCAATTCTGTCATGATTGCTCGTCCGTTACGTATCATTATGGAGGGAGTGGAAAGGGGGCGTTATGTCCCTTGCTCTTTCCAACGGGGACTTCCGTGGGCCTTCGTCTCGCGGGCCTGAAGGACCTTCGGCCCAGTAGCTTAATTATATATTGGGCCTCCGTTCGATGGGCCTCGTCAGGCCTATAACCAACAAGTATAATATTTTATTATTATTTGGGAACCAATTTTATGCCCCTATCATCTTTTTTGAAAAATATGGATGCCAAATAAAATTGCTGTGTACATAATTAAAGCTATAAACTGTGTGTCAGATCTGTTTCCCATTATAATATGTGGGCGTTAAATACCTTTTAGTCCTGCAATTTGTGCTTGAATCCCTCAGTTTTAACTTTAAGCCATAATTTCTGCTTTGATTATTTGTGTTGTTATTGATTTTGTAAATTTTTATGAAAAACTAATTTTTATATGAAAAGTTGTAGTTAAGATAAGGTATATATATTATAGATATGTATTAAATATTTTATATTAAATACCAAAAAAAATACACCAAAAATTACAAATATTTTTGTGTAAATTTATTTTTATTTTCTTAATCATGATATTGTTTAAAAGTATTAGTTAAAAAAAATAGTGAGGGTTAAAACAAGAAAGAAGAAAGACACTTACATTACATTTATGACAAGGATGGGAGAAGAAAATAAAAAATGATATAGAGAAAGAGCCGGAGAAGGAGTAATAAATGAACAGTCAAAACTGAAGGCAGATGATTTCATCGTTTACGAAACTGGGGTCCCTCCGATTGATTTTCTAAATTCGTCAATTAGCCTTCGTGAATTTCAAGTTTGACGTACGGATAATTTTTCTTACACTTTGTCTTCGTATTATTATATACTAGCTTTATAACATACGATACACAGATCTTCACTAATATTTTTATATTATTTAAAATTATAATATATTTTTTGGATCATTACCTTATTAGTATATTTATAAATAATAATATAAATATTTGTTGTTGACAGTATTTAAACCTGAATTTGGGTATAGTATAGATAATAATATAAAATTTTGTTGTTGGTGGGCTTCGAAACGGGAAGTTTTAGTATTGTATAAATAAAAATATAAATATTTTTTGTTGACGAGATTCGAACATGAGAGTTTGAGTAGTGTATATTATTTTAGTATTTGAATCTAACGGTCATGATCACTTGATTAAAAATATCCGACGGTTATAAATTGGGATAACCAAACCAACCAAAAAAAACATACCGATCAAAGAAAGGCATACCAAATTATACTTTATTCCGGTTATTATAATATAGTATATATGTATGATGATTAATGGCAATTCTGATTTCTCATAAAATTTGTATTTAATTTGTTATTCATGGAAATGATGCGAGTCTAGACTGCTTTGAAAAATATTTCGATTATTTATAATTTTCTTTCCCTGTATTTTCTCTAATTCTACTCATAAATATATTAAAAATATGCCGCTTGAATAATTTGTTACGTAAATTTGTGTTGATACATACTTTCTTCATAAATTCATAATAAACTGATAATTGTTCAAACATTTTAGGCAATGTGATTCTGGAAAGATCTTTTTGACCTCTTCGTTGTGTTTATATTCTGCAGCAAAATTCCGTGATTTCGATATCTTAAATATCAAAATACTATTTTAAACAGGGGCTCCATCTGTTCTGCGGTCTATAAATTTTTACTTTTTGAATTTGTTACTTGTTCATTATTTGTAAGCATATAATTATTTGTAAAAATATGAATATAGTCTATCAATTATGCTATTAATTATTATTTGTGATTATTATGTGTAAGTGTTAAGAATATTAGTAGGATTATGATAAGTTTTGGGTGTAAAGCATTTATTTTTATTTTGTAAGTTGAGTTGAGTATCTACTTTTTTTATGTTATCCCAATTGTTCTTCTAAATTTAGATTTTCATTTGTGTTCTTAGGCTCATCATTTTTAATTTTTGTTCATTTATATTTTATTATATATTGGTATATAACTTTTTGTTCACCGCCGATCATTTGTTCTCTTTATTTTTCTTCGATATATATTGTTACTTAGGAGGGATTTTAAGGGAAAAAGTACGAGTTACAGATTTTGAGGGGTTTTGTGTTTTTTTTCTTAGTTTTCAGTTATAATTGATGGTGCGATTGATTTTAATTATTTTTTTTAATTCAAGAATTGTAAATTATCAGATTTTCGAAAAGTTGTAAAGTTTTATTGAACTATAGTAAAGTTTACTTAATGTAGTTTGGATTTAATTATTTTTTTGAGTCACGTTATTTATTAGCTTGTTATATTAAAAGAATCTAAGAAATAAGGAAAGTAAATATATGGTAAATACAAATCTATCTATCTATTACTATATATTAAATGGCAACACAAAGGTAAAAAGTGTCATTTTAAAAGTTGTGAAATTATGATTTTGCCCTTTTATATTGAAAAATTATAAAAATGTCATTTTTTACAAAATTATTGTTAAAATTAAGTGCTATTTTTGTAATTGATATAAATCAAATCCCACACCTCCTACTTACAAACTAAGTGTTCTTACCAAATGTGTTACATAATTTTTTAGTTTACTTCGAAATTCTTATATATTATAACCCAAGAGCCATTTTAATGGTTGTGAAATTACAATTTTCCTTTTTATATTGAAAAGTTATAAAAATGTCATTCTTACAAAATTATTGTTAAAATTAAGTAATATTTTTGTATTGAGTAGAAATCAAACCCCAGGCCTCCTACTTGTAAAATTCATGTCGCTACCACATGTGCTACATAGTTTTTTAATACACTTTGAAAATCTTATTTAATAAGACACATTCTCTCTTTTTATCAAATTCATTTTTTATAACTTTAACTTTTTTGTGAATAAAATGTTGGCTTATATTATTTATGTGACTCTGTTATTTAAGAGAAAACACACACACACACTTTTATATAAATTATTTTGTTAATTTGTCATGATTTATATTTTTTTAATATTAAATATTTCTTTTTACTATATTTGAATTTGTTATTTAAAAATCATAATTCAGTTTAATCAAATTTGATTTAATAAATTTGTCGAATCAAGAGTATTCAGTTTAATTCGGGAGTACTTGGAAAGTACTTGGAAAATACTTATTAGTATACAAAATTACTTGGAAAATACTTGGATACAAAATTAAATATATTTAAAAGTTAACTTTTAAAACTAATTTATTAGTATAGATATGTATAATATAAAAACACATATTACTTTAAAGATGAAATCAATTAGAAAAATATATATTAACCTTATTCTTATCATTATTGTATATATCTCCTAGATAGCGGAAAAAATATTAATTATAATTCATTACAAAGGTGAATTTTTTTTTTTAATAAAGTCGGGCATATATAGATTACATAGTGAGGTGAATGAGTAAATTTTGTAATACTCTTAAATAATTAAATAACTATATTTGTTCAATATTTTATTTTATCTTCAATTTTTAGACTTTTTAATTTTTAATCCGAGTAAGATCGAGTTTGATCCGAGTTAGACTAAAAAACAGGTTTCTTCGACTAACGAAAATCAGCTTGTGAATATGTTCGAGTATGTGTACTCAGTCAATATATTGGTTCAGACGGTCGAGTTTTTGAACAATGATTTGGATTAGTCGGACAATGACTCAGAAAAATAAAATAATTAAATTTGTTCTAATATAAATATTGTAATAAATATAGTAGATTTTATTATTTGTTATTAAGTATATTTCTAAAATAAGAACATTTGGACCAAAAGTTTTATTAAATTAGACAATAATTTACACCATCATATTTGCCAATTTAGTTTTTATCATGATACTCTTCTGAATGTAATTCATTTGTTACTATATTTTAAGAGAGCATGTCATTTTTCATTAGTTTTAATATATTTTACACTCTTATTAATTTACCCAATAATTTTCCAATTTATTTCATTCACCTCATATATATAAAATTCACTTAGTCAACCTAAGTCTTAAGAATTTAGGAGTGACACGAATTTGTAATGAATATACTCGCTTTTTTTTACACTTCATATTTTAGTCTCAACTAAACAAATAGGGATGGACATTAATCTCGCCCCGCCTGACCCTGATACGATCCCCTCCTGACCCGAATACACTTCATTTTTTAGTCTCAACTAAACAAGTAGTGTTTTTTATATAATAAGAATTAGTAGATTGTTTTTAATCATAAAAACTTATTAAAATTACAAGATTATTATTTTTAATTATTTCCCGAATCCCGTGGGAATTCCTGTTCGGGAGAGGATCGGAGAGTAAAAGAATCCATGTTCAGGGTTAGGGGCGTGATAACATTTCTGGACCCCGAAATGACTCAATGCATATCCCTACAAACAAACTTCAAATATTTTTGTTATAATAACATAATTTTGATTTGTTTAGTAATTAGTCTTATATACCTTACAATAAGTTTCTAATTTTAAAATTCATGTCGTGAGCGATAATCGAACCCTACTACAAAAAATAAACTCTAACCACTTAAATTATCTAATCAAAGTTTAACAGTATGTATGAAAAAAAATAAGTAAGACAATTCAGTGATGAACTTTATGTCATCACATTTTCATTTATTTAAATTTACGAGATATAAACAAATTTATAAAAATAAATTATTCTTTATTACGTAATTGCTATGTCAATATAAAATAAAGTTAAAATAATCATTTACGTATTAAAAATTATTTCTTTATAGGTACAAATTTGTTCGAGATAATTTTATATATATATACACACACATGCCCGTGCATCGCACATGTTTTGATGATAGTGTATATTAAAAGTGCATATATTTAAATGTCATTTACAGTAGTCTAGATTTATAAAATTTAGTTTACTCCCATGTCTTTATATTCTAATTTGATTTCAAAGACTTAACAAAACTTATTTGTAATTTGTAAATTAATAGTAAAATGTGTTAATACCTAATACTTGCATTTCATTTTCAATGAAGGTGCATGGAAAATAAATGTCTATCTTATATCTTATATCTTACATCTATATTATATCTATATAAAGGAAAATCACGCGGGGTGTGACATGGCATTGTTCAAATGGTGATAAACCTAAATGGTGATAAACCTAATTTGTCAGGATTCTAGGCCCTCATCCATTTCTCCTTTTTTCTGAAAAAAACTGCACAACAATTACTCAGAGAAAATCAACGGGCAAACTATTAAATTTAATTTTGCGCTTCGTCTACCAAATCCGCTCGAGTGGTGAACCCATTTATGGTTTTATATATACTCACAGGCAACTAAAAAGGTTATGGGCAAAAGACAGGGAGAATTGTTAGTACGAAAACACGCACTAAAATTACACGCAAGTATACGCGTTCGCAAGTAGTATAAGATATAAATCAGATTCGTACCAATAGAGACTCTTTTTAATTAACTTAAGATTATGCACCTACGCAACAATGGTATGGTTATCGATCAATGCTAAGAAAATAACAAGTTGAGATATTTATAACTAAGATTAAACTAACATGCAATTAACTAAGAATAAAAGTGATTGAATTAACTATATGAGACAAACATGGGATTCTAACTTTATTAAATAATTAATTCAAAGTCATTGATCTTAACCTTAGCATGCAATGGTGATGACAACTAATCAGATAAAACGAAACTAGTAAACGCCAATTTTCGTTGTACGAATACCCTACTACCAAACATCCACAAAAGAGATAAAAGCTGAATAGACATCGATTATGTTGAGACCCTATATATCTATAAAATTTGACAACATAAAGGTTTAATGCGCAAGTTATCTATCGTGATTACATAGGGAAATTAAGATGGTTAAAATTACCTACGAATCATGCATAACAATTATACATGAACCTATGCTAGCATGGCAAGTTCTAAATCTCCATATTCACTGTCGCTTCAATAGAGAGTAACACACTATCTTATATATTCGCGACGCACATAAGACGTACGCACAACCAATACTAGGATATCATACAATCACCATACACTTAGGTATCAAAATAATTAACTATAGAAAATCATAAGTAAATCTGTTAGAACCCCGCGATAACGATTAGTTCATAACCGGACTCATCATCACCATTGGTTCCAATGAAAACATGGTAAATAACTAAGATAAACTAGGTCTGAAATAACTGAATAATAATAACAAAGTACGTTAATAAGAGTATTATGTTCAAATAACAAAGAAAACAAGCATTCAAGATTATAACTTAAACAAAGAATCACAAGTAAAAAAAAGATCTTCTTCTCCTTCGTTGTATTGTGCTATTCAGTCTTCTTGCTGCTCTCTTCTTGCTCTTCTATCTGAAAAACATTTTTAAAAGTATTTAAATACCAACCCAATAGATCAAGAGTCCAGCAAATCAATCTTCCAATAGAATCAAGATTCTTAAAATTCGACCTAGCGCGGCCTCCCCGCATACCAGCGCGGCCGCCCTGAGTTTCTGCCAAATGGGCGCGGCCGCTCCCAAGACTGGCGCGGCCGCACTGAGCTTCTGGAATTTCTGAATTTTCTTGTTTCCTTGACCTTCTCGTGCTGGTTTCTTGTGCGCAATCGATCGAGGCTCCATTCTAACACCCTTTTAACATAGAAATACTGTAATATCCATTCCTTCTTCCAAATATACCCTGAATGCAAACCACTACAAAAATACATCAAAAAACAAATAACTTGAGTACAAAAAATCAATTCGAGCCTTTACGAAGCGTTCTAAGTAAATATAAATTACACTTATCACACCCCCAAACTTGAATCGATGCTTGTCCTCAAGCATAAAAGACTCAAAAACAAGAAATAAAAATGTATGAATGCAACTAACATGAATGCAATGATCCCCTCAGAATATCTAAACCAATCAATAAGCAGCATCTCAAAGAATGCAATTATTCGCACAAAGTTCAATCAAATCCCACAAATCAACTCACAAGCCAAAAATGTGTGTCTGTGCAATTTCTTAACAGATATACCCTCGAAACTAGATCAATAACCATAACTCACCTCTCAACAAGACAATCACTAGGTTATAAACAGAATAAATGATAAACACAAAATGACTGATAGCACTTCAATTTTATCAGAGTTATACAAGGATTCATGCTTTTATTGATAGCACATAACAAAACACATATATGCTTATTTTATCGTGCAATGAGCGTTAGGTTAGCGGATCCCAAACTATAAAAACCTTAGGTCACTAGGCACGAAGTCCCCTAAAACTTAATAACTCGAGTATTAAAGAGCCCACTCGTGATCAATTATGCATAACACATATATTTTTTTATGTTCAAAACGAGTGTGTTTCGCTCAACCCTAAACTACTCATATAAATATGAGCCGGCTACTAGCCATTTGACGCCTAGCCACAACTAGCATTATTATCCAATATTTTTCTCCAATATTTTTCTCCAATTTTAAAAATCCATGTTATTTTGTCACTAAGAGAATAACATAAATTCTAGACATAAATAAGTGATTAAACCTCGACAAACAAACAAGTCATGATCATGATCTAGCACTCAAGCAACCTATAAGATTTAGTGAAAATTTTCTTGTTTCTAGCACGCAAATCAATTAGCTAGGACTTAACATTCCTCTATACGTTATCATTACACTCGAATCAACATCACAAATTAATCGGAAAAGAAACCTAAGGGATCATGATATAATGCCAATGCAACTATATGAAACATACTAACATGATAAAAAAAATATACAAAACAAAAACAAAAACAAATAACTACATGAAAAATATGCAAACTATATGACTAAACTATTATGAATATGCATCTATATGAACTCACACACAAATATTCCTTAACTATCACCCCCAAACTTAAAAATTTCACTATCCTCAGTGAAGGTAATAACAAGGAATCAAGTCATACCTACTCGGAAGAAAAATGATCATCACCCTCTAGGGTGGAGTGTTATGAGCTGGTACACAGAATCCTCTCCAAAAAATGGCCACGGTATGTCAAACCCCGTGGCTCGAAAAGCTGTACCCAATACCTGAGTAAGATCCTGCGCAAACTTGCTCTGC
Organism: Apium graveolens; assembly: GCF_009905375.1. Lineage (NCBI taxonomy): Eukaryota > Viridiplantae > Streptophyta > Magnoliopsida > Apiales > Apiaceae > Apium > Apium graveolens. The sequence continues at coordinate 118,530,159 of NC_133651.1, read as the reverse complement.
GACTCATACATCGCATCCATCTGCCTCGTCAAATGCCTATACTGCGTCGAGCCTAAACCAGCACTATCATCTGTCTCCTGCGACTGCTGCTGCTGCGAAGAGCTAGCCTTACCAATCTGACTTCTCCACGCTGTTCTGCATGCCTGAGTCAAACCATCAGCATAAATCTGATCGGCTGGATGGCCACCCGGAAAATGATCAAAGGTGTACCCAAGTCCTTTCTCGCCAGCCTTCCCACCATACCACTCCTGCATGCTTAAGATCGTAGAACTGTCGATGGGGGCGCTCGATAACTGAAGTTGCTCGTGTGCGGGCCAATGAACACCCACCTCAATACAAAGCTTGGTCACAATCGAGGCATAAGGGATAGACCCCGTAGTGCCTCCACGCAAAAACCGCAAAATACCCTGATGAATAACAGAATCGAGATCCACATAATCTCCCTGCAAAATCCCCCATAATAATTTCGCACGATCCACAGTCACATAATGCAAATGAGAAGAAGGCATGATGTTCGCACAAATAAAAGCATTCCAAGCACGAGCAAACCCGTTCATGTATGAAGCAGGGAAATTAAGATACTCATTTGATCCCCTCTTGGACTTCCATTGTGTCTTTGGAATACACAACGTAGCCACAATCAAATCCAAATCAAAGTCCTCACCTGTCTTATTAACCCACTCCTCCTAAATTGGCTGTCTCTCAGGTTGGTTGATAACCCTGCAAATAGCCCCCGGGTTATAGTCTACTGTCAACCCACGCACCACCGAATACCCATTCTTATCCGCTTTTATGTTCACATAGAACTCATGAACGATACTCATAGGCATAGCCGCGGGTTCCTCACAAAACGAAACCCCTCCCATCTCCAAGATCATCTTGAGAAGCTTACCATCCTTACCCGAATGTAGAAATCCCCTCTCTTTAGCTATCTGCTTAGATAACAACCTTTTGTACTCCGCTTCAGCCTCAGGAGTAACAAACCGTGGCCTCATACCCCCAACACTCGATGTATCGGTAGAGTCAGATTTAGTGTTGCTGCTTACCTGAGTGTGGGCTCTCTTTGGTGCCATTGGAATAGATTAAGTGAGATAAGAGAGGTGTGTAGAGAGATTTAGGGTTGGAGAGAATAAAAGTAAGGTGGAGATAGATGTATATAGGCGTATGTATATATAGAGAATTAGAATTAGGGTTATAATAGAAGTGGGATATGATTGTGGGTGTAGTGGGGATAATAGGGGTGTTTTTAAGACTAAAAATAGGGCACAAAGATTGCCGTGTGTAGCTTTTTTTGTTTTGATTTTCGGTTTTTCTATTTTTTTCTTTTTCTGGGCACCAGCGCGGGCGCGCCGTGTTTCTGTTATTTTAGCGCGGTTGGCCCGCTTCCCAGCGCGGGCGCGCCGTGCTCCTGGAAAAAATGCCCTGCTTTTTGATTTTTTATATATTTTCTTCTGATTTTCTTCCTTCTTTCTTCTTTTCTCAACTACTAATGTACAACAAACATGGGTTGCCTCCTAAAAAGTGCTTTGTTTACGTCGCTAGCTTGACGTAGAATTCTGAGATCAAGTTGATAATAAAATGGCACTAACCACCCCATGGTTTGCCGTATCTCCATAGTAATGCTTCAAACGCTGTACATTCACCTTGAATGCCTGGCCTGAATCATTCTCAAAAATTTCCACCGCTCCATATGGAAATACAGTTTTGACTACAAACGGCCCTGATCATCTCGACTTCAATTTTCCAGGAAAAAATGGAGACGAGAGTTGAACAAAAGAACTTTTTACCCCGGCACAAATGATTTGAGCACTAGACCCCTATCGTGCCATCTCTTGACTTTCTCCTTGTACATTTTTTTTGTTATCATACGCTTGAAGTCAGAACTCATCGTGTTCATTCAATTGAAGCATCCTTTTCTTACCAGCTACAGTCAGATCAAGGTTCAATTTCTTCAAAATCCAATATGCCTTGTGCTTTAGCTCCGCAGGAAAATGACATACTTTACCATAAACCAATTGAAATGGTGACATGGCTAGCGGGGTCTTGAATGCTGTTCGATATGCCCAAACAGCTTCATCTAGATTCAAAGATCAATCCTTTCTCGATGGACATACAACTTGCTCTAGGATACGCTTGATCTCTCTGTTAGATACCTCAGCTTGACCATTAGTCTGAGGATGGTAGGATTTAGCAATGCGATGATTCACATTATATCTCTGTATCATAGCAGTGAACTTGCGATTGCAAAATTGCGATCCATCTTCACTGATTATGAATCTTGGAGTCCCAAATCTTGTGAATATCTGCTTGTGAAGAAATTTAAGCACTACCTTCGCATCATTTGTCAGCAAAGCTTTAACTTCCACCCATTTTGACACATAATCGACCGCCAACAAGATATACTAATTATTGCAAGATGAGACAAATGGCCCCATGAAGTCAATTCCCCAAACATCAGAGACCTCAACCTCGAGAAGCACATTAAGAGGCATGTCATCCTTCTTTGACATATTACCAACACGCTGGCAGCGATCATACTTCAAAATGAACTGATGCGTATCCTTAAATAATGTAGGCCAGAAAAATTATGCTTGAAGGATACGAGCTGTTGTCTTTTCTCCATCATAGTGGCCTCCATAAACAATTGAATGGAAGTCTCGCAAGATACCCTTCGTCTCGATGTACGAAATACATCTCCTGATGATTTGGTCAGCTTCTTGCCGAAACAAAAATGGCTCATCCCATATATACCACTTCACCTCGTGAAGAAACTTCTTCCTATGAGCATAAGTTAAGTCTGAGGGCATAATGTTGCTCACAAGGTAGTTCCCAATGTCTGCGAACCACGATTCTTCTTCTTGCACCCCAAATAACTGCTCATCGGGAAAAGACACATTTATCAATGTCTTATCATGTGAAGCTGTACATGGAACTTCTAACAGAGAGAGAAGATCAGTAACTTGATTTTCAGTACCTTTTCTATCCTTGATCTCCAGCTAAAACTCCTGAAGTAAAAGAACCCATCTAATCAATCTAGGATTTGAGTCCTTCTTCGAGACGAGATAGCGAATCGCAGCATGATCAGTGAAGACTGTCACCTTCGTCCCAAGCAAATAAGATCTAAACTTCTCAAAACCATAGATAATGGATAAGAGTTCCTTCTCGATTGTAGTGTAGTTTAGTTGAGCACCATTGAGGGTCTTACTAGTATAATAGACCACATGAAATACATTGTTCTTCTTTTGCCCAAGAACCGCTCCAACTGCATAGTCACTCGCATCGCACATCATTTCAAAAGGATCATTTCAATCATGTACAGTTATGACAGGTGCCATGATCACGATCTTCTTTAAGCTCTCAAAAGCAGCTAGACACTAATCATCGAACTTGAAAGGGACATCTTTCTCTAATAGATTGCATAATGGTTTAGAGATTTTAGAGAAATCCTTGATGAACCACTGATAAAGACCCGCATGACCAAGAAAATTATGGATTCCCTTAACAGAAATTGGGGGAGGAAGGTTTTCAATGACCCCCACCTTGGCTTTGTCCACCTCAAGACCTTTTCTAGAGACCTTGTGCCCAAGAATGATGCCTTGTTGCACCATAAAGTGACATTTCTCCTAGTTGAGAACCAGATTGGTCTCAACACACCTTTTAAGAACTGTGCCAAGATTTTGCAAGCACTCGTCAAAAGAATCCCCGAACACAGAAAAAATGTCCATGAACACTTACATATTATGACCAATCATGTCAGAGAAGATGGCCATCATGCATCTGAAATATGGCAGGTGCACCACATAACCCAAAAGAAACTCTTCTGAAGGCAAAAATACTAAACGGGAAAGTGAAGTTAGACTTTTCCTGATCTTCTGGAGCGATGCAAATCTGATTATAGCCTGAATAGCTATCCAGAAGATAGTAGTATTCATGCCCAGCCAACCTGTCAAGCATCTGATCATTAAAAGGAAGAGGGAAGTGATATTTCCTCGTGGCTTTGTTCAGCTTTCTATAATCCATGCAAACTCTTCACCCTGTGACTGTTCGAGAAGGAATGAGCTCATTCTTTTCATCAGCAACCACGGTGATGCCTCCTTTCTTCGGCACACACTGAACCGGGCTTACCCAAGAACCGTCATAAATAGGATAGATGATCCCTACATCTATCCACTTGAGAATTTCCTTCTTCATAACCTCCTTCATGATCGGATTTAGTCTTCTCTGTTGTTCAACAGTCAGCTTACTTCCTTCCTTTAGCAGAATTTTGTGTATACAATAAGAAGGGATGATTCCCTTAATATTTGTTATAGTCCATCCAATTGCCGATTTGAACTCTCTCATAATTCTCAAGAGATTTTACTCATCACTACCTGAAAGGTCAGATGCAATAATAACAGGCAAAGTAGATGCATCACCTAAAAACGCATACCTCAAGTGTTCGGGGTAAGGTTTAAGCTCGAGTGTAGATGCTTCCTCAATAGATGGCTTGAGATGCCCCTCAACATTTTTGAGTTTTGACAATCCAAGAGATTCAAAAGGCATATCTAGCCTTTGCTTCTAAGGAGAAGCATTCAAATATTGCAATTGTACATCACCTTCATCATCTTCTCTATCTGAATCCCCCATCAAGGCTTTCTCTAAGAAATCAGACCTTAGCATTTGATCAAGTTTTGAAGTAACCATTAGTTTGACCAATTTCACTTTTAAGCACTCCTCTTTATCAGTAGGGAATTTCATGGCATTGAAAATATTAAAGGTTACATCCTGATCCAGTACTCGCATAGTGAGCTCACCCTTCGACACATCAATCAAGGTTCGGCCTGTAGCCAAGAATGGTCTTCCCAAGAATATGGGAATCTGTTTATCCTCCTCGAAATCCAGAATTACAAAGTCAGCAGGAAAGATGAGTTTGTCCACCTTGACCAAGAAATCCTCCATAATGCCTCATGAATATGTAATAGAACAATCGGCCAACTGCAAGGACATATATGTAGGCTTTGGATCAGGTAATCCCAACTTCTTGAAGATAGACAAAGGCATCAGATTGATGCTAGCTCCCAAATCACATAAATACTTGTCAAACGACAAGTTTCCGATGGTGCAAGGAATAGTGATGTTTCTAGGATCTTTAAGTTTCGGAGGTAACTTCTATTGCAGCACAACACTGTATTTCTTCGTAAGAGCAACGGTCTCTAAGTCATCGAGCTTCACTTTTCAAGAGAGTGCCTTTCATAAACTTCGCATAGCTAGGAATCTGTTCAAGAGCTTCAGTGAAAGGTATATTGATATGAAGTTTCTTGAACACCTCCGCAAACTTAGCAAATTGCTTATCCAACTTTTGCTTCAACAGCCTCTTAGGAAAAGGGGGTGGATGATAGACCTGTTTCTCCCCTGTATTACCCCCAGGAGGAGTGTGTTCCACAGTTTTCTTCCTTGATTCTACTTCTGGTTCCTTCTGCACATCTTCTTCAGCCAAAACTTCAGATTCTGGAACTTGAGATTTTTCGGGGTTCGAAACCTTCCCAGACCTCAATGTAATTGCCTTAACCTGCTCTTTTGCTTCCCTCTTTCCTGGAACTTCTATGTCACTAGGCAGTGTACCAGGTTGTCGATTCAACAAAGCATTGGCAATCTGCCCAATTTGATTCTCCAGAGTCTTGATAGAAACCGCTTGGCTCTTGAACATGAGCCTCAACTCCTCCAATTCAGATTTTTCATTAGATTAACTTGTACTTCCATGCGGTAGTTATTGAAGTTGGATTTGTTGTCTTGGTACATATTACGATTGTTGAAAACCAGGAGGGTTGAATTGCTTTGCTGCGTACTGCTGATAAGGCTGTTGCACCATATTCTGATTGTTGCTCCAGCTGAAGTTAGGATGATTGCGGCTGTTGGGATGATAAGTGGATGGAACTGGTTGTTGCGACCTCTGAAAGTTGCTTAAAAACTGAGCTGATTCACTAGAAATAGCACACTACTCAGTTTCATGCGCACCTGCACAAAGCTCACAAACACTTGTGATCTGATTAACTCCATAATTAGCCAAAGAATCCACCTTCATCGTTAAAACCTTAAGCTGAGCGGCTATATCAGTAGCTGCATCCACCTCCAGAATTCCTGCTACATTGTCTTAAGGTAGTCTCTGAGTTGGGTTCTGGTATTCATTAGCAGCCATCAGTTCAATCAACTCATAAACTTCATCGTAGCTCTTAGCCCATAAGGCTCCACCTGATGCTGCATCGAGCATGGTCTAGACTATGCTCCCAAACCATTATAAAAGCCGTTGATAATTATCCAGTCAGGCATCCCATGATGAGGACACTTCCTAAGCATTTCCTTGTAGCGCTCCTAAGCCTCACACAAAGATTCTCCCAATTGATGCGCAAATTGAGTGAAAGCGTTCCTGATTGCAGCTGTCTTTGCCATAGGGAAGAATTTAGTAAGAAACTTCTGAGCAAGATCCTCCCAAGTGGTGATAGAACCTGGTGGTAGAGAATATAACCATCACTTAGCTTTATCCCTCAAAGAGAATGGGAAAAGCCTCAGATTTATAAGATCTTCAGAAATATTGTTGAACTTGAAAGTGTCACAGATTTCGATGATATCTATAATGTGAATGTTGGAATCTTCCGTTGGAAAACCCCCAAACTGGACTGAATTATGTACCATCTGAATCGTGCTAGACTTGATTTCAAAAGTATTAGCCGCGATGGCTAGTCTGACAATGCTAGACTGAATGTCATTGATCTTTGGTTGATAGTAATCCATCAAAGCCTTCGGATTCGCTATTGGTTCTCCCATTGCAATAATCGCTTCTTCTTCAACTTTCTCAACTTCTTCAAAAACTTCTTCAACTACTTCGACTTCTTCTAGTGCTTCTTTATGAGATTGAAAACGCGTTCGTATACACGCCCTTTAGAGTACCTGAAACACCAACAAAGTAACCAAGTCAGTAAAATATCCGAGTCAGTGAACTTTAACGAACACTGATGTCAAGCAAATAAACTAAATATTAACACCGAGTCCCCGGCAGCGGCGCCAAAAACTTGTTAGGGCAAAAATACGCACTAAAATTACACACAAGTATACACGTTCGTATGTAGTATAAGATATAAATCAGATTCGTACACACAAAGACTCTTTTTACTTAACTCAAAATTATGCACCTATGCAATAATGGTATGGCTATCGCTCAATACTAAGAAAATAACAAGTTTAGATGTTTATAACTAAGAGTAAACTAACATGCAATTAACTAAGAATAAAAGTGATTGAATTAACAATATGAGACAAACATGGGATTCTAACTTTATTAAATAATTAATTCAAAATATATCGTGAATGCAAAACACTACAAAAACACATCAAAAACACAAATAATTTGAGTATAAAACACAAATTCAAGCCTTTACGAAGCGTTCTAAGTGGATATAAATTCCACTTATCAAGAATTTAAGAACATTCAACTCTTTTGCAGAAATATTTCGTTCAATTAGGTGTCAGGCGTGTCTGCTCATTCTCGAGGCACACAGATAATATGTACATACACGAGGTATTTTCTTTAGTGTTTAGTCCTTTATTTTCAAATAAATATTTACTATATAGGATCTATCTGAACATTTATGAAAGGAATATGTCCTAAGTCCAATCATGTATTAGGATTTAGGAATAACTTCCTGTGTAATCTGTTTTGATTTCATTGATATTAATAAAAGACTAGTTTTGTTTTTATTACGGGCTTTATCTATTTAAGTGTTTAAATAAGATATACCATAGTTTAGAGTAAAGCTTTTTATAGATTATGATGAGATCATAATAGTGAGACCTAAAAGATGATAACTCTAAGCTTAAATAGTTCCTGGTCATAGGATTACTAACTGGTAATTAATAATCCGCAAGAATCGGTACATACTATGCTTGTTTCATTATGAAGGATGTCTGTTCTCATAGATATTTGTGTGGTGACACTATAGCTAGTATGTAGGTGCTTATTATAGAATAAGTTCACTGAACATGACTCGCCCAGCTGAACAACTGATGGAGTTCACTCACGTGTCAGCAGTTGTTCACATAGTGATAGTTGTACAAGTATCCTTAGACTTGAGGTCATCATAGTCATCTTGTGTACACTGAACTATGCTTTGGTTTAGTTCTTAGTCTCCAGGGACAATTATTAGGGCTCTACTGGGTAGAGGAATTTGTACACGAAGATAGTGTATGATCAATAAAGGATCTACCCCTTCCAGTGAAGGAAGCGAATGTTCAAGGCCGATCCACTTTTGCTAGTTCAGGAATCTCTGGCCAGAGTAAATGAAATTAAAAAGGAGTTTCTAATTTGCATAGAACTAAGCATAGTAAATGGTAAGCAAGTGATTAAATTAGATAGGCTTGACACGAGATCCATGCCTTGTATTTAATCGGGACATTGTAGGGTAGAAGGAGTTTATTGTACGGTAACTATTCACTGAATAGGTTCTTGGTATTCTAAGCAGTGAATTCGTATTATCCGGATAGTCGCGATATGCTGAGAAGTATCCTTCACGATGTAGAATAAATGTGATTAATTAATTAATCATATTTAATAAATTAGAGAATTTATATAAATAATGATAAAATAGTTTTATTATTATTTATTTCTACTACCGGCTTAATATTGAACCTACAGGGTCACACCATAAAAAGAGAATGATTTAATGGTGAAGGAATTAATTAATAATGGCTAATAATTATTTATTTATGAAATAAATAATTAATTGGCAAATTTAATAATTGATTAAATGAGATTTAATTGATTATAAATTAATTAAGAAAAATTCTTAATATTATTAATTAAAGGATTTAATTTTTGGAAATTAAATCAAGAGAGAGAATTATTTCTAAAGTGTTTAGAAAAAGGATTAATAATTAAAAGGTGTTTTAATTATTAATGAGAATAATAAATGGGATAATAATAATAATATTTATGGGAAAATTTCAGCTGAAAATTTTGCCTATAAATATACTATTATAAACCCTATTTTTATTCTAACCCCAAATTTTATAAAAACCCAATTCTCTCCACCTCCTCCTCCTCCTAAAACGTCGTTTTCTCGGTGGATACCGGTGGAGTGCTTCACGTTTGAGGAGCAGCTGCTAAGGATCTCCGATCGTTGCTTTTGGATCGCATATTAAAGGTTAGTAATCGATTCCTATATTTTTACCACAATTTATATGCTTTTATTTGGATTTTATATGTGTAAAAGTGTTTTACCATGCCTTCGCTGCGATTAAAATCCAACAATGGTATCAGAGCATAGGTTGTATGCATATAGATCTGTGGTAAAAATTTTAGAATTTTATGTGCTTGTATGAATTAATTATGTTTTTTACAAGATATATCATGAATTAATTTTGTCTGATGAGAAATCATTTCTCAAAATTATTTTGAATGTTGATCTGGGTTCTACAAGTGTTGTAGATCGTCTGGATATTTTTTTCATAATTTTATGATGTATATATTTTTTATTATGAATTTTTGAAGTTCTTGCAATTAAATTCGTAATTAAATAAGTATATATATATGAATTGCAAGTATGTATATATATTTGTACATCTGTTTGTCTGCTGTTGTTGAATGGCACGGAGAAAAGCAAAGCAAAGGTACAGACTACAGGGACGGCTGTACTGATGTGATGGAGTCAGGCACGGGAATCAAGAAAAGAGAAAACAGCAGAAGCGGTACGGCGAGCTCAGCGCAGGCAAGAAAAAAAAGGGGTGTCGCGCATTCCGGGAATGCGTTACACCCTGTGGTGCATTCACGGAATGCGTTACACCTTTTAATGGCTTAAAAGGGTTGTAACGCATTACCGGAATGCGTTACAGGGCTTGTAACGCGTTCCTATAATGCGTTACAGCCCGTCTGTTATTTTTAAATTTGATTTCTGGCAGTTTCGTAACTCCGTTTTGGGCGTGCAATATATCGTTGGATTCGTTTTTCCGAGACGGATATAATGGTGTGATCAAATTTTAGTTTATATAAAAGTTTTGAACTGATTATATTCCATGAAGTGTTTTAAAGCTGTTTTTGACTGTTTTAACTGCTTTTAAATGCTTCATGTGATACATAGAGATGTATAATGCTTAGACCTATATGCTAGATGATGTAACATGCCTACCTTGATGTTTATTCATGTTTATATATATGATATATGCTTAGTTTATCATGTGATGATAGATTTAGGTGAACTTTAATGAACATAAGGCGTTTGTTAGACAACCTAGTATAGTGAAATTGTTTCATAACCTTAATAATAATATTATGAATACAATCATGAGATTCTTGTGTTTATGAAACACGTAATTGAATATGAATTTTTGATATGAGAGAAAGGATGATTCTGTCAACAACAGATTTCTATCTGTAAGAAAGGGTTATTAAGTGACGCCTCATGACAATGCTCCACCCGATCTGGGAATCATCTGATTATTCATTATTGATTTGAAATATTTAATTTAAAAGAAAGAATCTCTTTATAATATGATTATGATTGTAACGTAATATAATCCCTCTAAAACTAAATAATATCAAGTAGTAATTGGCCAATGACACAACGGGCTTGTGTCGGTCATAGCCTTCCAACATGATAGAAAGTAGTTCTTATTTTTAAATCATTGTCGTTTCGTGCCACAGCCGAGGGCTTTGATTTCGAAATAAGAAATACTTGTCTATTACATAGAGATGGTTACATTGAATAAGAATCTAAAGGTCGTTATGTGCCACAGCCGTGGGCCTTTGGGGACTGATTCAATTGTACGGAATGTTGGGTTAGACTTGACTTAGAATATTGAGTTTGTCGTGCCACAGCCGTGACTCAATTATTCAAGAGGCTAAAGTTTGATTAGAGAATAACATTAGATGTAATTGACAAGAGTTGTCTGCCTATCGAACATTACATGGCGTTTCGTGCCACAGCCGGGGTTGTGTAATGGAATGTAGGATCCCTATTCCCACTAGCATTATGAATGCTTAATTTTTCACGTAGGGGGTTGAATAAATTAGGTAAACTAGTGTGAGCCACTTATGAATAAAGACCCGATTCATATAGTGTTTTAAAATGAAATCGAATATTTTCTAAGTGTTGTTATGTGTTTATCATTTACAGATTTACTTTGTACGTCATGTCTTCTACACTATCACTCAGGAGCATACTAGATGCTCACAAGTTGACTGGTCCTAATTATGCTGACTGGCTTCGAAACTTGAGAATTCTTCTCAGGATTGAGAAGCTGGAATACGTGATTGACTCACCTAAGCCTACTGAACCTGCTAGTGATGCACATAATGATGAACATGTTGTGTATCGTAAGTGGATAGATGATGCAAATGTTGCTCAATGCATCATGCTAGCTTCCATGAACATTGAGCTACAGAAGCAACATGAGCATATGGATGCTCACACTATCCTCATGCATCTATAAGAGTTGTATGATGTGGCGGGGAGGACAGCTCGATATGAGATATCGAAGGAGTTGTTCGGTTGTAGGATGTCTGAGGGATCATCTGTGAATGACCATGTACTTAAGATGATCAATTTGATTGAACGTCTTGGACAACTTGGTTTTGCCATGGATGGGGAGCTGAGCCAAGACTTGGTCTTGCAATCACTTCCGAGTTTGTTCTCGCAGTTTGTTGTGAACTTTCACATGAATAAGTTGGATGTCAGCCTGCCTGAACTCCACAACATGTTGAAGACTGCGGAATCGAATTTTCCCCTTAAGAAGAGTTATGTTCTTCTAATTGGTGAAGGTTCCAATCCTAAGAAAAGGAAGAGGAACTCTTCCAAGAAGAAGAAAGTAGGTGAAGAAAAGCCGGTTCCACCAAAAGCTGAAGACACCAAGAGCAAAGTTGTTTGCTTTCACTGTAACAAGGTGGGGCACTAGAAGAGGAACTGCAAGGTTTACCTTGCAGAATTGAAGAAGAAGAAGGGTAGTGAGACTACCGCTTCTGATTCAAGTATGTTCATGATAGAAGTGAATATGTCATTAAATCAAATTTCTACTTGGGTATTAGATACCGCCTGTGGTTCTCAAATCTGCAATTGGTTGCAGGGACTAAGGAGAAGTAGGACTCTTGAGGCAGAGGAGGTGATTCTACTGATGGGAAATGGAGAAAGAGTTACTGCTAAAGATGTAGAATCATTTCATTTACATATGCCTACGGGCAAGACTATTGTTTTAAATAATTGTTATTTTGTTCCCTCGATTGTGAGGAATATTATTCCCATGTTAGACTTGGCTGGATTTTCATTTATTATTGAGAATAATGAATGTTCTATTCTTAGAGATAATATTCTTTATGGACATGGTACTTTAAATAATGGTCTGTATAAATGTGACATAATTTACCTCAGAATTGAACAAACTAATACAAGAAAAGGGATGATGAAAATCTCACTTCATTATGGCACTGCAGTCCATTTAGTAGACATGGAAAAAGGACTGCAAATTTGCTAGGAATGGTACACACAGATGTATGTGGACCAATGTCTAAGCAAGCCATGTGTGGATTTTCATACTTCATTACTTTCATAGATGATAGATCTAGATTCGGATATGTGTTTGATGAAACACAAGTCTGAAGCCTTTGAAAAGTTCAAAGAGTATAAGTATGAAGTGGAGAAATAACCAAACATAGTATTATAACTCTTTGATCAAATAGAGGTGGTGAATACTTTAATGGAGTGTTTCTAGATTATCTCAAAGTAAATGGTATAGTTTCCCAGTGGACTCCTCCAGATTGGTATCTGAAAGGAGAAATCGAACTTTGTTAGACATAGTTCGGTCCATGATGAGCTATGAGAATCTTCCAGTATTCCTATGGCGTTATGCATTGGACACCTCAGCATATTTACTGAATAAGGTGCCTTCCAAAATCCGTTCCTCAAACTTCGTATGAGATATGGAAAGAAAGGAAATCGAGTCTTAAACACGTTAAGATTTGGGGATGTCCAGCTTATGTCAAGTAAGTTGACCCAGATAAGCTGGAATATCGATCCGTAAAATGTGGTTTTGTGGGATATCCTAAAGAGACTTTAGGGTATTACTTTTACACCGATCATCGGGTGTTTGTTCCAGACATGCTACCTTCTTGGAAAAGCAGTTTATCCTTGAAGGAAACAGTGGGAGCAAAATTGAACTTGATGAAGTTCAAGAAGCACAAACTACTACGGATCAAGTGGAAACACCTGTTCTGACTGAACAACCTTTTGTGGAACAGCCCATTCATAGATCAGGGAGAGTGTCTCGCCAACCTGAGAGGTAATATGGCCTTGTCATTAAGAATGACAATGAGTTGTCGATCATTGATGATGACGACCCTGTGACCTATAATGAGGCTATGAGTAGTGTTGACTCAGAGAAATGGCAAAGTGCCATGAAATCCGGAATGGAATCTATGTATATGGTATACAAAAGAATGATTAGAGCAGATGGCCAGGTGGAGACCTATAAGGCCAGGCTTTTGGCAAAAAGATTCAAACAAAGGCAATGGATTGAATTTGATGAAACCTTTCACCTGTAGCCCTGTTAAAATCAGTTCGGATTTTGCTTGCGATTGCTGCTTACTACGACTATGAAATCTGGAAAATGGCCAGATGGTTTTCTTTCCAAAGGAAATGAAAACCTGGTGTGTAAGCTGCTGCGAACCCTATGTGGTTTAAAGCAAGCTTCTCGTAAATGGAACATCCATTTTGATGAGACAATCAAAGAGTTTGGTTTTATCAAAAACGTAGATGAACCATGTGTCTACAAAAGGGTTAGTGGGAGCGCGGTAACATTTCTTGTATTGTATTGAAATAGAGTTGACACACATAACAACATAGCAGACCCACTCACAAAGCTACTTTCTGAAAGTCACTTTGATCGTCATAAAGACTAGATGGGTATTAGATACCAGAGTGATTGGCTTTAGTACAAGTGGGAGATTGAAAGGAATATGTCCTAAGTCCAATCATGTATTAAGATTTAGGAATAACTTCCTGTGTAATCTGTTTTGATTTCATTGATATTAATAAAAGACTAGTTTTGTTTTTATTACGGGCTTTATCTATTTAAGTGTTTAAATAAGATATACCATAGTTTAGAGTAAAGCTTTTTATGGATAACTCTAAGCTTAAATAGTTCCTGGTCATAGGATTACTAACTGGTAATTAATAATCCGCAAAGATCGGTACATACTATGCTTGCTTCATTATGAAGGATGTCTGTTCTCATAGATATTTGTGTGGTGACACTATAGCTAGTATGTAGGTGCTTATTATAGAATAAGTTCACTGAACATGACTCGCCCAGCTGAACAATTGATGGAGTTCACTCACGTGTCAGCAGTTGTTCACATAGTGATAGTTGTACAAGTATCCTTAGACTTGAGGTCATCATAGTCATCTTGTGTACACTGAACTATGCTTTGGTTTAGTTCTTAGTCTCCAGGGACAATTATTAGGGCTCTACTGGGTATAGGAATTTGTACATGAAGATAGTGTATGATCAATAAAGGATCTACCCTTTCCAGTGAAGGAAGCGAATGTTCAAGGCTGATCCACTTTTGCTAGTTCAGGAATCTCTGGCCAGAGTAAATGAAATTAAAAAGGAGTTTCTAATTTGCATAGAACTAAGCATAGTAAATGGTAAGCAAGTGATTAAATTAGATAGGCTTGACACGAGATCCATGCCTTGTATTTAATCGGGACATTATAGGGTAGAAGGAGTTTATTGTACGGTAACTATTCACTGAATAGGTTCTTGGTATTCTAAGCAGTGAATTCGTATTATCCGGATAGTCGCGATATGCTGAGAAGTATCCCTCACGATGTAGAATAAATGTGATTAATTAATTAATCATATTTAATAAATTAGAGAATTTATATAAATAATGATAAAATAGTTTTATTATTATTTATTTCTACTACCGGCTTAATATTGAACCTACAGGGTCACACCATAAAAAGAGAATGATTTAATGGTGGAGGAATTAATTAATAATGGCTAATAATTATTTATTTATGAAATAAATAATTAATTGGAAAATTTAATAATTGATTAAATGAGATTTAATTGATTATCAATTAATTAAGAAAAATTCTTAATATTATTAATTAAAGGATTTAATTTTTGGAAATTAAATCAAGAGAGAGAATTATTTCTAAAGTGTTTAGAAAAAGGATTAATAATTAAAAGATGTTTTAATTATTAATGAGAATAATAAATGGGATAATAATAATAATATTTATGGGAAAATTTTAGCTGAAAATTTTGCCTATAAATATACTATTATAAACCCTTTTTTTTTCTAACCCCAATTTTTATAAAAACCCCATTCTCTCCACCTCCTCCTCCTAAAATGTCGTTTTCTTGGTGGATACCGGTGGAGTGCTTCACGTTTGAGGAGCAGCTGCTAAGGATCTCCGATCGTTGCTTTTGGATTGCATATTAAAGGTTAGTAATCGATCCCTATGTTTTTACCACGATTTATATGCTTTTATTTGGATTTTATATGTGTAAAAGTGTTTTAGTATGCCTCCGCTGCGATTAAAATCCAACAATGGTATCAGAGCATAGGTTGTATGCATATAGATCTGTGGTAAAAATTTCAGAATTTTATGTGCTTGTATGAATTAATTTTGTCTGATGAGAAATCGTTTCTCATAATAATTTTGAATGTTGATCTGGGTTCTACAAGTGTTGTAGATCGTCTGGTATTTTTTTCATAATTTTATGATGTATAGATTTTTTATTATGAATTTTTGAAGTTCTTGCAATTAAATTCGTAATTAAATAAGTATATATATATGAATTGCAAGTATGTATATATATTTGTACATCTGTTTGTCTGCTGTTGTTGAATGGCACGGAGAAAAGCAAAGCAAAGGTACAGACTACAGGGACGGCTGTACTGATGTGATGGAGTCAGGCACGGGAATCAAGAAAAGAGAAAACAGTAGAAGCGGTACGGCGCGTGCAGCGCATGCAAGAAAAAAAAGGGGTGTCGCGCATTTCGGGAATGCGTTACACCCTGTGGCGCATTCACAGAATGCTTTACACCTTTTAATGGCTCAAAAGGGTTGTAACACATTACCGGAATGTGTTACAGGGCTTGTAATGCGTTCCTGTAATGCGTTACAGCCCGTTTGTTATTTTTAAATTTGATTTCTGGGAGTTTCGTAACTCCGTTTTGGGCGTGCAATATATCGTTGGATTCATTTTTCCGAGACGGATCTAATGGTGTGATCAAATTTTAGTTTATATAAAAGTTTTAAACTGATTATATTCCATGAAGTGTTTTAAAGCTGTTTTTGACTGTTTTAACTGCTTTTAAATGCTTCATGTGATACATAGAGATGTATAATGCTTAGACCTATATGCTAGATAATGTAACATGCCTACCTTGATGTTTATTCATGTTTATATATGTGATATATGCTTTGTTTATCATGCGATGATAGATTTAGGTGAACTTAAATGAACATAAGGCGTTTGTTAGACAACCTAGTATAGTGAAATTGTTTCATAACCTTAATAATAATATTATGAATACAATCATGAGATTCTTGTGTTTATGAAACACGTAATTGAATATGAATTTTCGATATGAGAGAAAGGATGATTCTGTCAACAACATATTTCTATCTGTAAGAAAGGGTTATTAAGTGACGCCTCCTGACAATGCACCACCCGATCTGGGAATCATCTGATTATTCATTATTGATTTGAAATATTTAATTTAAAAGGAAGAATCTCTTTATAATATGATTATGATTGTAACGTAATATAATCCCTCTAAAACTAAATAATATCAAGTAGTAATTGGCCAATGACACAACGGGCTTGTGTCGGTCATAGCCTTCCAACATGATAGAAAGTGGTTCTTATTTTTAAATCATTGTCGTTTCGTGCCACAGCCGAGGGCTTTGATTTCGAAATAAGAAATACTTGTCTATTACATAGAGATGGTTACATTGAATAAGAATCTAAAGGTCGTTACGTGCCACAGCCTTGGGCCTTTGGGGACTGATTCAATTGTACGGAATGTTGGGTTAGACTTGACTTAGAATATTGAGTTTGCCGTGCCACAGCCGTGACTCAATTATTCAAGAGGCTAAAGTTTGATTAGGGAATAACATTAGATGTAATTGACAAGCGTTGTCTGCCTATTGAACATTACTTGGCGTTTTGTGTCACAGCCGGGGTTGTGTAATGGAATGTAGGATCCCTATTCCCACTAGCATTATGAATGCTCAATTTTTCACGTAGGGGTTGAATAAATTAGGTAAACTAGTGGGAGCCACTTATGAATAAAGACCCGATTCATATAGTATTTTAAAATGAAATCGAATATTTGCTAAGTGTTGTTATGTGTTTATCATTTACAGATTTACTTTGTACGTCATGTCTTTTGTACTATCACTCAGGAGCATACTAGATGCTCACAAGTTGACTGGTCCTAATTATGCTGACTGGCTTCGAAACTTGAGAATTGTTCTCAGGATTGAGAAGCTGGAATACGTGATTGACTCACCTAAGCCTACTGAACCTGCTAGTGATGCACATAATGATGAACATGTTGTGTATCGTAAGTGGATAGATAATGCAAATGTTGCTCAATACATCATGCTAGCTTCCATGAACATTGAGCTACAGAAGCAACATGAGCATATGGATGCTCACACTATCCTCATGGATCCACAAGAGTTGTATGATGTGGCGGGGAGGACAGCTCGATATGAGATATCGAAGGAGTTGTTCGGTTGTAGGATGTCTGAGGGATCATCTGTGAATGACCATGTACTTAAGATGATCAATTTGATTGAACGTCTTGGACAACTTGGTTTTGCCATGGATGGGGAGCCGAGCCAAGACCTGGTCTTGCAATCGCTTCTGAGTTTGTTCTCGCAGTTTGTTGTGAACTTTCACATGAATAAGTTGGATGTCAGCCTGCCTGAACTCCACAACATGTTGAAGACTGCGGAATCGAATTTTCCCCCTAAGAAGAGTTCTGTTCTTCTAATTGGTGAAGGTTCCAATCCTAAGAAAAGGAAGAGGAACTCTTCCAAGAAGAAGAAATTAGGTGAAGAAAATCCGGTTCCACCAAAAGCTGAAGACCCCAAGAGCAAAGTTGTTTGCTTTCACTGTAACAAGGTGGGGCACTGGAAGAGGAACTGCAAGGTTTACCTTGCAGAATTGAAGAAGAAGAAGGGTAGTGAGACTATCGCTTCTGATTCAGGTATGTTCATGATAGAAGTGAATATGTCATTAAATCAAATTTCTACTTGGGTATTAGATACCGCCTGTGGTTCTCAAATCTGTAATTTGTTGCAGGGACTAAGGAAAAGTAGGACTCTTGAGGAAGAGGAGGTGATTCTACTGATGGGAAATGGAGCAAGAGTTGCTGCTAAAGATGTAGAATCATTTCATTTACATATGCCTACGGGCAAGACTATTGTTTTAAATAATTGTTATTTTGTTCCCTCGATTGTGAGGAATATTATTCCCATGTTAGACTTGGCTGGATTTTCATTTATTATTGAGAATAATGAATGTTCTATTCTTAGAGATAATATTCTTTATGGACGTGGTACTTTAAATAATGGTCTATATAAATGTGACATAATTTACTTCAGAATTGAACAAACTAATAAAAGAAAAAGGATGATGAAAATCTCACTTCATTATGGCACTGTAGTCTCCATTTAGTAGACATGGAAAAAGGACTGCAAATTTGCTAGGAATGGTACACACAGATGTATGTGGACCAATGTCTAAGCAAGCCATGGGTGGATTTTCATACTTCATTACTTTCATAGATGATAGATCTAGATTCAGATATGTGTTTGATGAAACACAAGTCTGAAGCCTTTGAAAAGTTCAAAGGGTATAAGTATGAAGTGGAGAAACAACCAAACATAGTATTATAACTCTTCGATCAGATCGAGGTGGTGAATACTTTATTGGAGTGTTTCTAGATTATCTCAAAGTAAATGGTATAGTCTCCCAGTAGACTCCTCCAGATTGGTATCTGAAAGGAGAAATCGAACTTTGTTAGACATAGTTCAGTCCATGATGAGCTATGAGAATCTTCCAGTATTCCTATGGGGTTATGCATTGGAAACCTCAACATATTTACTGAATAAGGTGCCTTCCAAAATCTGTTCCTCAAACTTCGTATGAGATATGGAAAGAAAGGAAACCGAGTCTTAAACACGTTAAGATTTGGGTATGTCCAGCTTATGTCAAGTAAGTTGACCCAGATAAGCTGGAATATCGATCCGTAAAATGTGGTTTTGTGGGATATCCTAAAGAGACTTTAGGGTATTACTTTTACACCGATCATCGGGTGTTTGTCTCCAAACATGCTACCTTCTTGGAAACGCAGTTTATCCTTGAAGGAAACAGTGGGAGCAAAATTGAACTTGATGAAGTTCAAGAAGCACAAACTACTACGGATCAAGTGGAAACACCTGTTCTGACTGAACAACCTTTTGTGGAATAGCCCATTCATAGATCAGGGAGAGTGTCTCGCCAACCTGAGAGGTAATATGGCCTTGTCATTAAGAATGACAATGAGTTGTCGATCATTGATGATGACGACCCTGTGACCTATAATGAGGCTATGAGTAGTGTTGACTCAGAGAAATGGCAAAGTGCCATGAAATTCGGAATGGAATCTATGTATACGGTATACAAAAGAATGATTAGAGCAGATGGCCAGGTGGAGACCTATAAGGCCAGGCTTTTGGCAAAAGGATTCAAACAAAGGAAATGGATTGACTTTGATGAAACCTTTTACCTGTAGCCCTGTTAAAATCAGTTCGGATTTTGCTAGCGATTGCTGCTTACTAAGACTATGAAATCTGGCAAATGGCCAGATGGTTTTCTTTCCAAGGGAAATGAAAACCTAGTGTGTAAGCTGCTGCGAACCATATGTGGTTTAAAGAAAGCTTCTCGTAAATGGAACATCCGTTTTGATGAGACAATCAAAGAGTTTGGTTTTATCAAAAACGTAGATGAACCATGTGTCTACAAAAGGGTTAGTGGGAGCGCGGTAACATTTTTTGTATTGTATTGAAATAGAGTTGACACACATAACAACATAGCAGACCCACTCACAAAGCTACTTTCTGAAAGTCACTTTGATCATCATAAAGACTAGATGGGTATTAGATACCAGAGTGATTGGCTTTAGTACAAGTGGGAGATTGAAAGGAATATGTTCTAAGTCCAATCATGTATTAGGATTAGGAATAACTTCCTGTGTAATATGTTTTGATTTCATTGATATTAATAAAAGACTAGTTTTGTTTTTATTACGGGCTTTATCTATTTAAGTGTTTAAATAAGATATACCATAGTTTAGAGTAAAGCTTTTTATGAATTATGATGAGATCATAATAGTGAGACCTAAAAGATGATAACTCTAAGCTTAAATAGTTCCTGGTCATAGGATTACTAACTGGTAATTAATAATCCTCAAAGATCGGTACATACTATGCTTGCTTCATTATGAAGGATGTCTGTTCTCATAGATATTTGTGTGGTGACACTATAGCTAGTATGTAGGTGCTTATTATAGAATAAGTTCACTGAACATGACTCGCCCAGCTGAACAACTGATGGAGTTCACTCACGTGTCAGCAATTGTTCATATAGTGATAGTTGTACAAGTATCCTTAGACTTGAGGTCATCATAGTCATCTTGTGTACACTGAACTATGCTTTGGTTTAGTTCTTAGTCTCCAGGGACAATTATTAGGGCTCTACTGGGTATAGGAATTTGTACACGAAGATAGTGTATGATCAATAAAGGATCTACCCCTTCCAGTGAAGGAAGCGAATGTTCAAGGCTGATCCACTTTTGCTAGTTCAGGAATCTCTGGCCAGAGTAAATGAAATTAGAAAGGAGTTTCTAATTTGCATAGAACTAAGCATAGTAAATGGTAAGCAAGTGATTAAATTAGATAGGCTTGACACGAGATCCATGCCTTGTATTTAATCGGGACATTGTAGGGTAGAAGGAGTTTATTGTACGGTAACTATTCACTGAATAGGTTCTTGGTATTCTAAGCAGTGAATTCGTATTATCCGGATAGTCGCGATATGCTGAGAAGTATCCCTCACGATGTAGAATAAATATGATTAATTAATTAATCATATTTAATAAATTAGAGAATTTATATAAATAATGATAAAATAGTTTTATTATTATTTATTTCTACTACCGGCTTAATATTGAACCTACAGGGTCATACCATAAAAAGAGAATGATTTAATGGTGGAGGAATTAATTAATAATGGCTAATAATTATTTATTTATGAAATAAATAATTAATTGGCAAATTTAATAATTGATTATATGAGATTTAATTGATTATAAATTAATTAAGAAAAATTCTTAATATTATTAATTAAAGGATTTAATTTTTAGAAATTAAATCAAGAGAGAGAATTATTTCTAAAGTATGTAGAAAAAGGATTAATAATTAAAAGGTGTTTTAATTATTAATGAGAATAATAAATGGGATAATAATAATAATATTTATGGGAAAATTTCAGCTGAAAATTTTGCCTATAAATATACTATTATAAACCCTATTTTTATTCTAACCCCAATTTTTATAAAAACCCAATTCTCTCCACCTTCTCCTCCTCCTAAAACGTCGTTTTCTTGGTGGATACCGGTGGAGTGCTTCACGTTTGAGGAGCAGCTGCTAAGGATCTCCGATCGTTGCTTTTGGATCTCATATTAAAGGTTAGTAATCGATCCCTATGTTTTTACCACGATTTATATGCTTTTATTTGGATTTTATATGTGTAAAAGTGTTTTACCATGCCTCCGCTGCGATTAAAATCCAATAATTTATGTTTTCAGTTTATTATCTTCACTTTTTTGGGTCTTGCTGTCAAACCCCTTGGATTTTGTTTATGTTGTTATATTATTAAAAAGGACTAGAGGAGTTGGGGAAAAACTAAATAGCAAATACCAATTGGTTTGGTTCTATAATGATGTAAAGATTTAGTGTGATTTGTTTTAACTTTCTTCCTTCTTGTGGAGTAAATTTACTGATAACCACCTTAACATATATTTCCTCTAATATTCTTTTTTATATGTCATTCTAAACTTTTTATATGTCAATCCAAGCTATGTAAAAGTAGCCAGCAATGGTTGTCTCCTTCACTTGGAAGATCCCTGCTCTCTTTCTTTTTATGTATATGCTAACTACTTTAAGCATCATTTGGTATTTTTGTTTTTGGTTGTCATTAAGTTATTGCAGGGCACAACATAAGATATCATTTATCTATATAAAGGAAGATATCAAGCAGTTGGCATGGCTTTACTCAGATGTTCAAAACCAATTATCTGAATTTTATTTCGAATATCATATGTAGATAACCTCGAATTAGATAATTATTTGATGTTTTTTTAGGATTTTAGGTTTTTCCCTGTGTGTGTAATTATTGCCTGATGCTTTTGGGGTTAGTCTATTTCATGCTTCCTTTTATTTTTAGCCTAGTTTGATAATGCTCATCAATGTGTTGGTTCTTCAAATATTGCGGGGAATTTTTTATTAACAAGTTAAATCCTTCTTAATTTTGAAACAAGTATCCTACTAACCTACTTATTAAAATTTATTGTAGGATCGATTTGAAGTTGTGCAGGTCAGTTCATTTTTGTACTGAATTATATGATAGCCCTTAGTCTAGGTTTGCCCTTGTTAGGTCACACACACACTATAGAAGGGGGTTGAATACAGTGTATACTACAATCAAATCAAATTAAGAACACAAGTATGAAATACAGAATAATCTTATTAATAAAACAGTATTACAATGGAACCGTTCTCTCTCAGTGATGAACAAATATCACGATAGCTGCTAGGGTTACAATGAATAATATTCTCGATTAAGATAACACTTATAGTGTAAACCCTATGCTGTGTTTATATAGACACACAGTTACAAAATAAACTTCTAATTGATATCGAACATAAGTTTGCATCCTAAAATATATTAACTAGTTATCTTTTCCTCCAAGTATTCTATTCTTCATAGAATTCTTCTCCATGCATATCTCTTCTTGTGTTTGCCTTAATCTTCTTTCCTTCAATCAGCCGCCTTCCTTACCTGAACGTCTTCTTAAGTCCTGATATTATCTCCTGATAAATATCTTCTGATATCTTAAGTTTTGATAACTTAAGTTCTGATATCTTAAGTTCTGACTTCAGTATAAGTACTGATTTCCAGTTAGGTCCTGATTTGTCCTGTTAGTTAAGATCTGAAAACTAAACACAAATCATCATTAGACATGACATCACAAATATATCTAACAATCTCCCCCAACTTGTAAATTAGCATAATATACAAGTTTAATAGATATTTGATGATGTCAAAAACATTAAGTACAAATACATATGAGAATTTGACTAAGTAACTACAACTCATAGTCCTTGTAGCTTTTACCATCCTTAAAGTATGATATCAACTTTAACCTGTATAACCTTCAGAATTTATCAGTTGTAGTTCTTGACTTGGGTTCAGTGTGTAATCTCTTTAATATCAGGAGTTATTCTGAGATAGTTCTTCAACAGACTTCTCTCAGCATATTCAAGTTCATTTTGCATCCTCCTTTTTATATCTTTAAGTTCAACTGTATCTTCACCTGTTTAAAAGATAGCAGCCCTGAGATCATTTATTTTTGCTTTCCTTATATCCTGATCCAGTCTGATGACATAAGCTTTATCAGACTCTATATTGAATTCAAGACCTTTAATACCAAGAAATGTAGTGATGATTTTGGCGGTATTAGGCTTCATCTCAACTATATCACCATTGTGAGCTCTGTACTTAGGATAGTATGGTTTGTCAGACTTTACAGAGTAAAGTTTCTTCTGCCTTTGAATATCAGATTTTAAGTAACTGGCAGCACCATCTGTTGACCTGTTTTTCACTTGAAGTAGAAATAGCACATGTTGCAATTCTTCAAAGTACTTCAAACAAATAGCATTCTTTCTAATCTGGAATACCCTCCCATCTGTCATGAAGTATTGCATGATATCTTCTTTCAATACAGAGTGGTAAACCATTTGTACAAACTCTAGTTGATTCAATCTTTCAGGAGTTGTTCCCACTCCTGGTTCACTCAAAGAAGTTGGATCAGAGGTAGTATTATTTACTCTCTTTTCTTTAGAACTACCCAATCCTGATTTGTCTCTAGCTTCCTTTCCTCGAATAATTCTTGCTTCAAAACCACTTGATGTAGTCTTCAAAAATTGAGTAGATTGTTGAGCTTTAGTAAACCTAGGTAGTAGAATTTTTGAAGGTTTAACATGAGCAATGTCAGAGGTTTCCTTTTCTTTATCTTCTGATATCAAGCCAACTTGAGCTCTATCAGAGGTTGCTTGCTTCATTGTAATATCAGAATTTAATAAGTCATGATCTTGAACAACATGAGCTCCGTCATAGGTTGTTTGAACATTCTTTTTCTTCAAAATCAGACTAGTATCTTCATCAGATTTTGCTTCCAGATCCATGATTGGCATATAAACCTTTACAGGTTCATCAATTTTTGCTTTGCCCTTGGATCTTGGATCTACCTCTATTTGTGATTTGGCTTTGGATTCAGATTTGGTTGCCTCAGAGTTTGTCTTCTCTTTAATCACAATGCCCTTAGGCTTTGGAGGTTTCTTTGCAATAATAGAAGCTTTAGACTTGAATTTGTCATTTTCTGCTTTAAGTCTGGCTTCTTCTTCCTTCAGACTTTCAAAGTCCATTCCTGGATTATCTTTGAGAAATAGTCTTTTTAAAATTTCTTCATCCAGCTTCTGTAACTTGGGGTCTTGATAGTAGACTGATGTTTCCTTCCCCTTAAGCTTCAGTGTCTGCATAAACTTCTATGATTCTTGACTTTCACCCTGTATCAGAACATCAGGCTTAGTCAGAACTTGCTTATGAGAACTTTTTCTTCTATCAGCATAAGAACTTGATCTCTATGTAGAAGTTCCTGCTTTCCTGGATGAAAAGCCTTTGCCTTGTCCATGACCTCTACCCCTTTCAGAGTTTCCCTGGTCATCATATCCATCATCCTATTTCTTCAGTGCTAAATCAGATTTTTATTTGGACTTAATCACTTTCTCCCCCTTTTTGGCATCATCAGGTAATAGGAGAGAGAGAAGTAATTCCACTGAAGATTGGATTTC
The DNA here is from genome assembly GCF_009905375.1 of Apium graveolens. NCBI lineage: Eukaryota > Viridiplantae > Streptophyta > Magnoliopsida > Apiales > Apiaceae > Apium > Apium graveolens. The sequence continues at coordinate 118,504,936 of NC_133651.1, read as the reverse complement.
ATTTAGTTGAACTTGTTGAGAAGCTTGATTCTTCAGTACTTCATCAATTTGAGCTTGTTGTTTCTCCTGAGCTTTCTCAATAGTCTCAACTCTGTTAAAGGTAGGCTTGAAAAACCTGTTCTTATCCAGTTTAACATTCATGTCTTGCTGAATCAGGGTTTCTTGAATTTTGTTCACCTTGGCTTGAGTTATTGAGTGTTGACCTTGAAGGTGCCTTGTACTCAATGCAGTAACTCTGAGTTGTGCTTTGAAATCATCATTCACCGGCATCTCATCAGCTTTAGCCGGGTGTTCAGCAAGAATTTTTTCAGTAGGAACAAAATCAACTTTGTTCCACTCCTTTATCCATTCTTTTCCTCTTGGAGTTTCACTCCAAGGTACTGGTGCATCCCCTCTCACAAACTTTTTAATCAAATCAGCTTTATTAACTGCTGGTAGAGGTGCATGTCCTGAAGGACCAGTAGCATCAGCATTTTTATTTATAGCAGCTTCACCAGTATTTTCAATATTTGCAGCATCAGAACTTATAGAGCCTGCAGAATCAGCTTCCTCTGATAAAATGATAGTGTGTGAGGCTATAGAGGTTTCAAAATCATCCTCTAAGTTCTGATCAACATCCAAATTCTGATGCTCACCTAATATCTGATCTTCATCATCTGGATTCAGAAGAGGTGTTGTTGGAATATCTGCATTGATATCAACATCTAAAATTGGTGTTGTTGGTGGTGTTTGCTGAAGAATGGTTGGAGCTTCCAAGTACCGAACCTCAGCCACAACCAAGTTGTGAATATCTATTTCAGCACTTGTACCTGGGTCTTCAGCATGTACTTGTTCAAGAATAGGAGACACAGGAGGTGTAGGCACTCTGTCTTGAGCAGTGTCTTCAATTGGTGACAATGTTGGTGTAGATTCAGTGGCTTCAGAAAATTCTGGTTGTGTAGAAGGAAGAGATTCAATCACAATTAGATCCTTTGAGATTAGAGATTCCTGATCCCCTTCCTTAGCTGCTGCTTCCACATCCTCTAAATCTGACTCAACTGTGTTCCTGTTAGCTCTTTGTTTCTTCACTTTCTTCAAGGGTGGAGACACTTTGGGAGCTTTATCATCAGAATTTATCTTTATAAGCCTTTTGAGTGGCCTAGAACTCCCGGTTTCTTGAACTTTCTGAGAAGAGACCTTCTCAGCTACTTTAGCAACAGGTTCTGATGGTTGAACCTGTACCTCCTCATCACCAGACTCATCTCTTAAAATTATCTTCCTTCTTTTCTGCTATGTCTGAGGAACTGACTTAGTCCTCCTTGCTTTAGAAGAAGAAGGCTTCACTGTAGGTGCTGATGGTTGAGTGGTATGTGCTGATGTTTGTAGTTGTTGTGGTTGAGTGATATGTGATTCTGGTGGCTATTGTGTGTTGGTGGGTTGGACATCAGGATATAGAAATGAATATGTAGCAGTATCAGCATTTACAAGAGCTTGCTTTACTGATAAAGGGATTTGTAAAGGTCTCAAAACTCCCTTCTTGTTGTCAGCAGTGAAAAGATCAGTAAAAGCCCTTTTTGCTAACCTAAAAGGTTCTATGAGTTCACCTGCTAGTTTTGGTTCATCTTTTGTACAGTAATTGTAAATTAACTGACAGAACCTAGCAAAGTAAACTAAATTCTTGTCCTCTTTCATTCTATCTTCTATAAAATATAACACAGTCTTTGCATAATCAAAATGAGACTAGTTTAGGAGTGTACCCAATTTGTTGTGTCAGAATAGGAATGGCATCAAAATCTGAGCATTTGTTGGCAAACGTCTTCGTGATGCAATCGAAGAAGAAGCTCCATTCCTTTTGAATATATGGGCGTTTGAGTTGACCCAACTTAGCCAAACTCCGTTCATACCCAAGATTGGCCATCATTTGTTGTAGCAAGGGCTCCTCCACAATATAACTGAATTGACAGGATTCAGGTAGGTGTAGAGCTTTATGAACTGCTCCTGGAGTAACAACATACTCAACCTCATTTTCTGTAAATACTATGCTTGGAGTCCCATGCTTAACACCATCATCATAATGTCCAGTACGCCAGAATGTCAAAACTTGAGTTCCAGATTTACTGGATGGTTGTGTCAATGTGAACCCAATATCACTATGAGATAAGAAATCCTGAATAAAATGAAATTCAGAAGGAGCTTCACTCTTAGTGAGAATGGCAGTATAGTTGTTGGGGACGAACTTTACTCCATCAAAGATTATATCCTTGGGTGCCATTGAAAACTAGTGAGAATTTAGAATGCCTGAAAAGTGTTTGATAAAATGTCTGTATAGTAAACCGTCAGAAAATATGAGAGAATAAGAAAAAGAGAGAGAGTAAGTAGAATAGAAATGTAAATAAAAGATTTGAAAATCTTTTATCTCTTTTACTTAGACACCCCACGTGACAACAGTTATTGAGAAGTGGAACAGACGTTACACCTGCCAGGCATGCAGCAGTTAAAACAAAAGTTAATGGGCACGGGAAATAAGTAATGATTACTATGTACATGTAGTTTTTCAAAAAAAAAACTGTTCCCACTAACCAAATGATTATTACTGTCTTTATCTCACATAAACCAATATTCTGATAAAATATAACCGTTCAAGTATTGACTTAAAAATAAATCAAGGAAATAATTACTGCCATGTCAGCATCAGAACTTGATTATTATCAGAATTTAAAAGTAATCAGAATATGGCTTCTTTACTCAAAAAAATGAATGTTTATTTCTGTAATTCTTCACACAAATACTGATATGGTTTTAACAGAACATAATCATCAGAACATCCATCAGAACTCGTCCTCAGAATTTATGCAACTGACACTTAAACTGTTCATCTAAAATAACATTGATCACCACAGTAATTTTCATCATTCATATGGAGTGTAAGTGTATGCATTAAGCTAAATATCAGACAAAGAGTAAAGTCTAATTCACTTCAGTACATCTTAGAAATAAGGCATAACTAAGAACTTTGCTTAAAATATGTCATTAGTCTGAAGTCTACTCTAGAATGAGTTCATGCATGAGTCCACCTCAACTGTTTTGTGCTCATTTTATGCATCTGTTGAAATTCCATTTTATAGTGGCTTCTCAGTGTAAGTGAGTCACGACTGCTTATCAGAATTTATGCTATTATCAGAGTATTTCTCCAGTAATCAGAGAATGTGAAAAGTCACCAAGAAAATTTTATTTTGCTTTTTAATGCATATTACTTAATACCAGCAATGCACTTGGGTCTTCCCTTCCACATACATTTATCTCTAGATCTCAAAGGAGTACCTGATATTTATTTCTTTTCTTTTTCTTTTGATAAGTGAGGCTTATCAGCACTTAGTACATCCATCAGATTTACCAACATCAGAACTTAACAGATAAAAAGCACTATTCTAGTTTTTGACTTAGTAATAAGATACACAAAGTAAACTTAACTAAGCTCAATATCAGAATTTGCTTGTGTTAAAAGATTTTCACATAAATAATTACTTCAAACATGGGATCTTTAGTATATTAAAGACTAATAGGTCAGCATCTAGCACAGTTATCCTCATTGGATTGAATAGTCACAGAAACATTCACATGACTATCAGAGTTTAGAAATTCACATCAGACAATAATCATCACTTAAGGAAATTTCAATTTAAGCACAAACTATATAAAGATAGTAATATCTGTAAATACTGATCATAAAGTCTGATGTATCAGAACATAAACTAAGCAGATTTAGAGAAAGAACCTGAAACCATTCCAAGTTCATTTACCAATTTTATAAAAGTAGCTTCACATAGTGGTTTTGTTAAGATATCTGCTAGTTGTTGGAACAAAATGCAATTCCACTGTACCTTCCATCACATGCTCCCTTATGAAATGGTACCTTATGCTGATGTGCTTTGTCATTGAGTGTTGAACTGGATTACCTGTCATAGCAATAACACTTTGATTATCACAGTAAATAGGGATTTTAGAAAATTCTAACCCATAATCCAGTAGTGATTCTTCATCCAAAGAATCTGTGCACAACAGCTTCCTGCAGCAATGTACTCTGCCTCTGCAGTTGATGTGGAAATTGACTTTTGTTTCTTGGTTTCCAAGAAACATAGCAGCTTCCACTTGTGCTTTTCCTGTCAATTTTGCACCCTGCAAAATCTGCATCTGAGTAACCTATAAGCTTAAAGTCTGATTCCCTAGGATACCACAATCCCAGATCAGCTGTACCATGAAGATACTTGAAAATTCTTTTCACAGTTGTTAAGTGAGGTTCTCTTGGATCTGCTTGAAATCTTGCACAAAGACAGGTAGCATACATGATATCAGGTCTACTTGCAGTTAGATAGAGTAATGAGCCAATCATACCTTTGTAATCAGTAATATCTACTGATATACCAGTATCCTTATCCAATTTTGTTGCAGTGGCCATAGGAGTGGATGTACTTGAACAGTCTTGCATTCCAAATTTCTTTAACAAATTTCTGGTATACTTAGATTGACAAATAAAAGTTCCTTCCTCATTCTGCTTGACTTGAAGGCCCATAAAATAGCTAAGTTCTCCCATCATACTCATTTAATATCTTGACTGCATTAGCTTGGCAAACCTTTTACAAAGTCTGTCATTTGTAGAACCAAAAATGATATCATCAACATATATCTGCACCAAAAGTAAGTCATTTCCATGGTTGAGATAGAATAAAGTTTTATCCATAGTCCCTCTGTTAAATCCACTTTCCAGAAGAAACTGAGCTAATGTCTCATACCATGCTCTTAGAGCTTCCTTAAGGCCATAAAATGCTTTATCAAGTCTGTAGACATGATTAGGAAATTTTGAATCTACAAAACCTGAAGGTTGTTCAACATATACTTCTTCTTCTAATTCTCCATTAAGAAAAGTACTTTTTACATCCATTTGAAAGACTGTAAACTTTTTGTGAGCAACATAAGCCAAAAATATCCTTATGGCTTCCAATCTAGCAACTGGTGCAAAAGTTTCATCATAATCAATTCCCTCTTGTTGAGAATATCCTTTTGCAACCAGCCTTGCTTTATTCCTTGTAATTATGCCATCACTATCAGTTTTGTTTCTGAACACCCATTTTGTACCAACAACTGATCTGTCCTTTGGTCTTGGCACTAGGGTCCAGACTTTATTTCTTTTAAATTCATTTAACTCTTCCTGCATTGCTTGTACCCAATCAGCATCTTGAAGAGCTTCTTCCAATTTCTTTGGTTCAGCCTGAGAAAGAAAAGAGTGATAGAGACATTCATTTGATGTTGGTGTTCTAGTTCTTATACCTGCTTCAGGATCTCCAATAATCAAGTCAGGTGTATGTGCTTTAGTCCACTTCCTTGCAGATGGAAGATTATCTCTAGAACTAGATGCTCCCCCATGATCCATGCTGTCTCCATCAACATTTTCTGATGCTCCCCCTGAAATTATGCTCTCTGAGTTGGATCCTTCAGAATTTGAGTTTCCAGAATTATCAGAAATTGGCCCATCAGAACTTGATGAATCAGAATTTGAGTTTCCAGAATTATCAGAACTTGGCCCATCAGAACTTGATGAATTAGAACTTGAAGAGCCTGTTCTAGGTTCTGATGCTTCTTGAGATGTGGTTGGATCTTCAATATGCTCCCCCTGCACAGCTGTATTTTCCTTTGGCGTAGTCACCACAGTTTCAATAACATCAGAGTTTAACCCATCAGAGTTTGCTGTATCAGGATTTAGACTATCAGAATTTATAGAATCAGAATTTAAAGCTTCATTCTCAAATCTCAGCTGATCATAATCATTGAAATCTTCAAGTCCAGTAATCTTCTTATCACCAAAAGAGACATTGATAGATTCCATCACAGCCCTTGTTCTTAAATTGTAGACTCTGAAGGCTTTTGTGGAAAGTGGATATCCAATAAAAATTCCTTCATCAGCTTTTAGATCAAATTTGGATAGCTATTCAGGATGAGTCTTAAGAACAAAACACTTGCATCCAAATACATGAAAGTACTTCAGATTTGGCTTCTTTTTCTTCACCATCTCATATGGTGTCTTTCCATGCTTGTTGATAAGTGTTGCATTCTGAGTAAAACAAGCAGTCTGCACAGCTTCAGCCCAAAAGTAGGTTGGTAACTTTGTTTCACCAAGCATAGTTCGTGCAACTTCAATAAGAGTTCTATTCTTTCTTTCAACAACTCCATTTTGCTGTGGAGTTCCAGGAGCAGAAAATTTCTGCTTTATTCCATGATCTTTGCAGAACTCTTTCATGATCAAATTCTTGAACTCAGTGTCATTATCACTTCTTAAAATTTTCACAGGGTCTTTGACCAATTTATCTAGTTGTTTGACATGATCAATCAAGATAGATGCGTTTTCACTTTTTGTGTGCAAGAAATACACCGATGTGTATCTGGTAAACTCATCTACTATGACCATAACATATTTCTTCTTTCCAATAGACATGACATTCACTGGACCAAATAGATCAACATGTAGTAGGTGATAAGGCTCAAGAATTGAAGATTCAGTCTTGCTCTTGAATGAAGATTTTCTTTATTTTGCCTTTTGACATGAATCACAAAGGCCATTAGGAGCAAATACTGATTCTGGCAGTCCTCTCACAAGATCTTTCTTGACTAGTTCATTTAAATTGCTGAAATTTAAATGAGAGAGTTTCTTGTGCCAATCCCAGCTTTCTTCAATTGATGCTCTACTTAACAGACAGATTGCAGAACCATCAGAACTTGTTGAAAGCTTGGATTCATAAATTTTACCATGCCTGTATCCCTTTAGAACAACTTTGCCTGTAGATTTTCTTACAACTTCACCGTGTTCTTTAAAGAAATCCACATGATAACCTCTGTCACAGATTTGACTAACACTCAGCAGATTGTGTTTAACTCTTGAGACTAGAGCTACTTCTTCAATGATGACATTTCCAAGATTGATATTTCCATATCCCAGAGTTTTTCCCATGTTGTCATCTCCATAAGAAACACCTGGGCCAACTTTCTCCACAATGTCTGATAGCAGGGCTTTATTTCCAGTCGTATGTCCTGAACATCCACTGTCTAGAACTAGGATGTTTTTCTTGTTGCCCTGCAATCACAAAGACCACTAATGATTAGTTTTAAGGACCCAGACTTGCTTGGATCCTTTGGCCTTATTAAGTTTGTTAACATTTGCAGCGGATTTAACATCAGAGTTTATGTTAACATTTTTCTTATTAGAATTTACAGTATCAGATTTTGCATCAGAACTTACACTAGAATGAATAATGCTAACTTTCTTTAAAGACGGTTTTATTTGATAATAATCATAGTACAAACTATGATATTCCTTACAAGTATAAATGGAATGCCATAAACTACCACAATGAAAACACGGATTTTATGGCTTAAACCTAACAGACTGACTCTTAACTCCTGACTTAGAAGGTAAGGAGTTTATATTCTTATTCTTCCTGCAAAAAGAAGCCAGATGGTTAGAATTTCCATAATTATAGCATTTCTTTCTAGGAGCATTAGGAACAGGCACATAATTATTGCTTTTATTCACACCTTCCTTTCCATTCCTATTTTTCCTAGGTGGTTTTACCTAGTTTACATTCTTAATCTCTTTCAGCTTATACTTAAGCTGCTTCTTTGTCATTAAGCCTATGTTAACTTCAATTGTATTATCCTATTTCAATTTATCAAAAGTTGACTCTTCCTTAACTTTTGTCTCGGTATCTTTCATCTTTTCAGAATCAGACTTTACAGATTTAGCTACAAACTTAACAGGATTTAACTTTGGCTTAGTAGTCTGTTTAACAATAATTGGCTTAATTTGTTCAGTTCCTGTTTCACTTTTATCATCTCCATAACCTAAGCCCTCTTTCCAGTTTCCACTACTTAATAAATTCTGAGTTGTTCTGCCAGAGTTAGTCCAAGTCCTGATAATCTCTCTTTCCTTTTCTAACTCAGTTTTTAGAGATTGATTCAATTTTAACACTTCATTTCTAACATAAAAACATCATCTCTTTCTTTCTGAGTTTGATGGTACATAACTAACTCTTTTTCTAAATAGTAATTCCTTTTCTTAAAATCCAGATTTTCAGAAGTTAACCTATCACAAGTTATAGTCTGATCTCTATAACTAATGAATATGGTTTTAAGATAAGATCTCAACTCAGTAATATCATCAGTATGAAAAGCATAAGTTGTTTGAGGTACCTTTAACTCAGCAGCTTTAGAACTGCTATCAGCATTTGCCATCAAGGCATAATTCTCCTCATGTTCAGAATCTGAAGTTTATGTCCAGCTTTTTTTCTTTGTGACAAGTGCCTTGCCTTTGTCACTTTTTCCTTTCTTGCAATCAGGAGATATGTGGCCTTTCTCACCACAATTGTAGCATTTAACATTTGAGTAATCTCATCTGTCAGACTTTCTTGCTTTGCCTTCAGATTTTCTGAATCCCTTCTTATCAGAACTTCCACTTTTCCAGGAAAACTTCTTTCCCTTTCTGAATTTCCAGTAGGCTATCTTTGTGATGCCCTTCACCATAAGAGCACACAATTTCATCATTTCTTCATCAGCATCCATCTCAGATAGACTTTCAGTTTCTGAATCATAATCACTATCAGAACTTGATGACTCAGTATCAGACTTTGTGATGAGAGCTTTTCCTTTGCCTTTCTTTGAGACAGCCACTTCGGGGGATTCCTCCTCAGCCTTAAGAGCAACTGTTCTTGACTTTCTCCCATACCTCTTGCTTCTTTGATCCATCTCAAGTTCATGAGTTTTGAGCATACCATAAATTTCATCAAGAGTAGTTTCATCAAGAGCATAGTTGTCTCTTATAGTAGTTGCCTTCAAATCCCAACTTTCAGGAAGAGCTAAAAGGAATTTAAGATTAGTATCTTCAAGATCATATTCCTTATCCACCAATGACAGATCATTCAAGAGTTTGACAAATCTGTCATATAAACCAGTTAATGACTCATCAGGTTTTGAGTCAAAGTGCTCATACTCTTGAGTGAGTATAATCCTCCTGTTCTTCTTAATTGAATCAGTTCCCTGATATCTTATCTCCAAGGCATCCCATATCTCCTTTGCAGTCTTGCATTTAATTACCCTATTTGACATGACATTATCAATGGCACTATGCAGGAAATGCCTTACCTTTGCATCCTTGGCAATAGATGAGATATCTTCAGTTGTATATTCACTTTTCTCCTTTGGTACAGTCTGTGCTGGCTGATCTGTAACTACAACAGAGAGCTTGGTTGGCTTATGTAGTCCTTCGTTAATTCTGTCAAGGTATTCTGGATCTGTAGCTTCCAGACACATAGTCATCCTCACTTTTCATATGGGATACTCAGAAGGTTTCAGTATAGGAACCCTAGTAGTCTCATATCGATTATGGATTTGAATCTTTAGAGTTTCTTCAGTTTTGGTGGGCTTGATTGGAGTTTTCTCTTCATCAGACATGATTGTTTTTGAATCTTTACTGTATATGTGTTAACAGACTGCTCTGATACCACTTGTTAGGTCACACACACTGTAGAAGGGGGTTGAATACAGTGTATACTACAATCAAATCGAATTAAGAACACAAGTATGAAACATAGAATAATCTTATTAATAAAATAGTATTACAATGGAACCGTTCTCTCTCAGTGATGAACAAATATCACTAGAGCTGCTAGGGTTACAATGAATAATATTCTCGATTAAGATAACACTTATATTGTAAACCCTATGCTATGTTTATATAGACACACAATTACAAGATAAACTTCTAATTGATACCGAACATAAGTCTGCATCCTAAAATATATCAACTAGTTATCTTTTCCTCGAAGTATTCTATTCTTCATAGAATTCTTCTCCATGCATATCTCTTCTTGTGTTTTCCTTAATCTTCTTTCCTTCAATCAACCGCCTTCCTTACCTGAACGTCTTCTTAAGTCCTAATATTATCTCCTGATAAATATATTATGATATTTTAAGTTATGATAACTTAAGTTCTGATATCTTAAGTTCTGACTTTAGTATAAGTACTGATTTCCAGTTAAGTCCTGATTTGTCCTGTTAGTTAAGATCTGAAAACTAAACGCAAATCATCATTAGAAAATGAAATCACAAATATATCTAACAGCCCTATACACCCATACTTTTTTCTAATTAATGTTAAAAGTCCATACTTCTGTATTTCTATTTATGCCAGTTAAAAATAAGAATTTTCTGTTTTCCAAGTAAATAATCAACATTGGTCCCATATATAGTTATATAACCATATACATCATCAAGATCGTTGATAAAATCTTAAGAGTTAAGGGTGAAAAGGTTGCAGCTAAGAAATTCTGCCGATTTGTTATGAAAAGTTATAAATTCAGGTTTGCAGGTGAGATGAGAGAAGATTGGCAAGAACTGGTACCATGACGCAATAAGGTAACTGAAATGCTATTTTTTTCATTTTTTGTTGTGTTGCTAATTCCCTAAAGAGATGCTAATTTTCCTTACTAATGAGGATTACTGGCAAGGCTGTACTGCTTGATGAGATTATTAACTATGTGTAATCACTGCAGCAGCAAATCGATGTAGCATTAACCATTTTTATTAATTTATAAAGAGTTAAATTAAAACTAGCATGAATCCTTTTTGCGGTCTCTTGACTTAATTTTTTACAACTATCTATTGGCTAAGGTTGTGCCCGAATGTGTTTTGCAGGTCCTTTGACTTTCGCTTCAACTAGAGGCAGCAAGATTTATGTTAACCCGGATATTGCTCATGTCTTCTCTATATGGAAAATATTTTTCTCCCTATCCCCCAGAGTGGTAGCTGTTGAAGGCTCCGCGGTTGCGATGTTGCCCTTCAAGGAACATATGTTCATTAATCGAATGACTGTCGAAATTATGGTGAATTCTACCTATGCTGGTGAACTCAAGGTATGCCCTTGAGTCCCGAATCAAAGAACTTAGATTGGTTGCTAAATATGACCTAGTTCATCATATTCAAATGACAGTTTTACCAGTCCCTAATTTTGTATGCCGAGGCAGGCAAATCCTTATGTCACCATTGTTGTGTGTTCACCTTTGCATAGACAAAACTTGCAAGTTTTATAAATTATTAGATTAGTCCTTTTGTCAGGATACCACATGTGTTCAATAGTTACTTGTTTGTGTATTCATGCTGTTTTATAACACCCAAAGCAAAACAGGAATTTTTACTAAGAGAAATTAGAAAAGATCTTTTAAAAACATATTCCCATTAGACTCTAATAAATACTAATAAGCTCATTTTCTTTGATCTAGATGGAAAATAACAATATTTTGGGCATGCTTATATCTTGTATTAATTGTAGTATACAAATAATATTTATCAGCTCTTATACCACTTTTGTATTAATTGTAGTACACAAACAATATTTATCAGCTCTTATACCACTTCTTAAAGGCTATATGATTTAAGGATCAAAGATTCGTTAGATTTGCATACTATATTATTTGGATTCAGGTTGGCCATTAGTCAGTATTAATCTAATCAACTCAATCTCTATCAATTATGAGATAATTATTTTGAAAAAGTTGCTCTATATTTAAATTTATGTGCTCATATTTTATGCCAAATGTGCATTCTCGCCTTAATAAGGTGTGAATCCAGATAATATTGATATGAAAGGATTCTGTTGAAACATGCAAGTAAATACCAATATTTTGTACAAGGACAATTTTAGCAATTTCATCTATCTGTTATGAGTTTCATCTTTGCATTATTACGTGTAGCTTCTCAAATCAAGAAGCAGTAGCGCAACTATCCTTGGAAATCAATGATCAAATTCAACTCATTCTTTTCCACTAGGAAATTTGTCGGGCATCCCAAATACGTCTATGTTGGCGGTTTAACAATGTCCGCAAATGATACATCACATGCCTTTGCAAAAGATCCATTATCGGCATTTGTACTAAGTTGATACCTGATTTAAACAGTAAAACAAAATGTTTGATCATGATAATATGCTATATTTAGTACATTTTACCCGCTCCATACAATACTTTCTTGTCTTAATGATTATAATTAATTATGATATTTTTTTGTGATATGATTTGATTCGGCTATTTAGATGTGAATTTTTTCATGTGATAGTTATTTATTTCTTTACAGTTGAGTGAGATACAATGTCTACCACTGACGAGCCGCTGCATCCGATAGTTGTTTTGATCGCTAAGCTATAAAACAAAGACATGAGGTTGATGTTGAATTCTATTCTGAAGCTTTCTACAATTGCTCAGGAGCTTGGTGAGGAGCGAAAGCGGAAGGAACTTATTCCGTTCTGAACCGAGGCACGACGATGAGGTGCTTCTTGCGATGGTTGAAGAGGCGGGGGTGTTCTTTCCTGAAGTTGCAACATTCTCTAATTTCATGAGTTTATATATGTTGACTATCAATACACTCCTTATTTTGGCATGTGATCTGAAAAGAAATCTCCTCCTTTTCATATATAACATTATTTTTATGCATTTTTTGATTGAAATTATGCATAAAATTGATCCTCCAATTTTAACAAAAGTTGCCTAAATATATAATTTATGAATAAATTGTATTGCTTTATATTAAGTGTGCTTTTAATTTGACTAATTATGAGTTACTGATTTATTTCAATTTATTTTTAAAATTTAAGAAATGTAACCCAATTTTATGAGATATGTATAAGGGTGTTTCTTTTTAAAAAAATAAATTCTAAGAGAATGTATTAGATGTGTGCTTATAACTAACATATACCAAATAAGTGATCAACATAGTTAACATTTTTTTATATATTTTTTAAAAGAGAAATGAAGACTAAGAAAATGATGATAAAATTATGAACATCGTGAATACAAGATTAGCATATACTTGCGAAAACATAAATAATTTTTAAAATTAAATATGTAGACGAAGCCCCGACAAAAAATGTGATTTTTTAATCCATAATATTCAATGATCTTTATAATTGTAAACAAAATAAATTTAAGGAAACAAATGATGGTGATTGCTTGACTTAAAAAAATTGTTGTTAAACATAGCTTCAAGTTGACAAAACAATGTATATATTTCCAGTTGCGAAATCTTTTTGTTGTTTTTATTTTGTTTAAATGTTGTGCCTAATGCCTAAATTATCATCAAAATATTTTTTTGAACCGCGCGAAGAACGATTTTTTCACATAGGTTAGTCATAAAACACAATCATTTGTATGTATGTTGTTCCAAAAACCATTCCACTAATTTCAATGATATTAACTTACAAGTAGTAGTAGACTTATGTTTGTTGATATACCGTTTGAAAATAATTTCATAAAGAGTACATCAAATTATCAAATTATTAATATAAATGCTATGTTTTGTTACTTTTGGCGTGACAATTCTGAGATATAAATGTATAATTGACATATCCTATAATGGTCCGTTTGGGAAATTGGATTTCATTTGAAATTCTGGATTTGATCAAATAAGTTGTTTGGGAATTTGAATTTGGATTTCATTTGAAATTCATGACATTCAAATATTAGTATAAACATGAGAATTTGAAATGACAACTCAAATTCTGTCATTTGAAATCCCTCATTTGAAATGAAATGCAAGTTTTCAAACGTCCTCTAAATTTATACATTTGTATATAAAGTAATAAAAAATGTCTTGGTCAATCACAGTTTGGTTGCTTTGCTTTCAAATTATTTGAAAGGAAATTGTCAAAATATTAATATAAGATCCTTACTTTGATACCTCAGGTTCAACTCCTAAAATAGAGAGTTAAAATATTAATATGAAATCATTTTAGAACGATATTTAACCTAAGTTTCAACATTTTAATATTGTCTAGAAAAAGAATAATGAAATATGTTTCACTGTTATTTCTTTTTTCTAACCCTTTCAGAAACCTATATTTTGGGGATAAAGAGTTGAAAAAGGAAATGAAAAACTAGAACAGAAAAGGGCAGCATCCCCAAAAGGAAAATCCCTAAAGACATTTCTTGGTGATTAAATGACTATTTTGTTCTCTTCCAATAGAATAATATGCAATTTGACATATTAGTATTTCAATCGATCCATTGACGTAATGTCAGTACTAGAGAAGCTGGAAAGGTGATCAACCAAGAACATGATTATGGAAAACCAGCGTCTACAAACTACTAGGAAAAAATTAAAATAAAAGTTGGGGAAGAACAATGAACTACACAAAGGTGCATTTTACGAAGATATGTTGATTTTACATTATACTAAACCATAATACAAGTTGACATGTGTGACTCTTTCATTAAATTGGACACTTGTCATTACCTCAATAAATGTAGTTGTTTATGTGGAAAGTTCCTCTAACTTAAAAAAATCCATTTTCCACTAAATCTCTCTCCTTCTCAGATATCTTTTCTTTCTTCAGTAATTCTCTCTCTTCTTCATTTCCATACCTCCATATTTTTATTTTTTATCTCATTTTTCCTTCAAATTTTCTTTTTTTTACAAATTTATCTTTTGAGTATCTGTCTATAGAAATTCCCGGAGTGAGTTAGAACCCGAAATTTAGGATTAACTCATAACCACTTGAGTTATTCAATTGTATTCTATCATTGTAAATTTTCACTTAACGTATTTGAATAATATATAAAATATGTCTATTTATAATTATATATATTTTATTTCGTAAATATTTATACCATTATTAATATATTCTTAAAATATATATATATTAACTTTTAAATATTAATTTAATTAAAATAAATATTATATAACCGGGCATATGCCCAAGAACTAATCTAGTAATCTTAATACCATTAAAAATCCAATTGTGCCTAAAAATATGCCCTAAAAATATAATAAAAAATGATGTCCTGGTGATTTAAGTTATTATTTTGGTACATTAACTTCAACAACATGCCTTATAAATGTGCCTTCTTATTAAAACAATGGCATTTTGATTTATAATTAGACATGCATAATGGTGACTAAAAATTAAGGCATTTGAAAAAGTTTCCAAAGGTCATTTGGATCAGTAATTTCAGATATCAGGTAATGGTTTAATTCATTCCAAGCCCATAACTAGGGCTAAATATATGGTCAGTTCGGTCCAAAACCGAACCTAAATGTGAGATGGTCCCGGTATTCTTTCCCTTTAAAAAGAAACTCTTTGCCTCATACGGTTCGAAATCGAGAAAATGGATTCTAAGTCTATGTACAGAACTGTTAAATAGGTAAAATAGGTATTCTCGGGGGATGCTTACCGACTTCATCCCGCATAATTGAATCTTCCGCGACAGGGAAGGAATCATTGGAAAGCGTAAGTAGTTGGCTAGACAGAGATTTGCGAAAGCTCAAGCTTGAGAGAGGAATAGAAGGGTTGGATCGAGGATAAATTCGCGCGTGAAGGTATCTTTTTCCACGTTTTACAGATCGATTGATATCAATTTTATAAAAAAAGGATCTCCGTAATCTACACTGTAAGGATGAGGATATCTGAGAGATAATCAGCTATAGCGAATGGTTATCATTTTTAGCTAATCGAACCCAATCGAAAACTGAAATTTTAATATTGTATGAACCGAACAGAACCAAGATATCTTTTCGAACCGAACCGAATTAACCGAAGTGAAATCAGTCAGTTCATTTTATAATAAACCGATTTTCATTATTTAAATAGGAGCACACGACTACACCTCATGATGTTTCTTCTTGATGATTCATATTTCCACAAATATGAATTACAATATTACACAAATATGATATTATATATAAAATAAATTTGCAAATAAATAAATATGTATATATATGCATAATTCGATTAAAATAGAACTAATTTTTAGACAACCCGAACTGAACCAATATTATTTCAATTCAAACCGAAAACCCAAATTAACCAATTTTTTTTGAAAAACTCAAATCGAACCAAAATTATACAGTTCGGTTTTTCGGTTTCAGTTCGGTATTGCTCATCCCTACATATATCCGATGTTTGTTTGAATTTTTTTCTCTCTAAACTCATACCTTAAACCCACCAGGAATGAGATTTTGTTTTCCTATAGAATTACGTGTAAATATTTTTTATTTTCTATTAATTACGTGTTAATGTTTAATTTAAAATAAAATTAATAACTCAATAATATATTTTAAAAAATAATTAAATAAATTTTGAAATTATTGAAAATCATTACTGTAAAATATTTAAATTATTCATATTCATTCCAGCACTCAACCAAACACTCGATATCACGAATCATACCCCAACCCCATACCACATTAACTTGAGTCCAGAGTCCAACCTCCTACCACTCCCCCAACACAGAAAAAAGATATCAGAAAATTTCTCGGAAATATTTTCATTTGGTAAACAAATTCTCAGCAAATATTTCTCGAGAAAAAGAATCCCGGGAAAATAAAATTTTAGAAAAATTTTTGGGAAAATATTTTCTCAGATAATTTCCATGGAAAACTTTCTGAAATTTTCTCGATAAGCAAATTTTGAAGAAAACTTTTTTGGAATTTTTTTTTCTTCGCTGGGGAATATTTACAAGGAAAAAGTTTCTGGGAAGTTTTCCGGAGTAGGATTTGCAATTCAATATGGTCTTACAGCGCAGTTTGTTGCGCGTTTACCTCGTTCACAAGTAACATAGCGTCGATATGTTTTTAATAATTGTCTTTAAGAGTAAAAAATTTCTGAAAATTCTTAAAAAAATGCTCTTATTTTTATTCCTGCCATAAGTAAATTACCGATTTATTTCTAATGACCAAAACATTAGAGTTCCTTTATATATATAATTATATGTATATAAAGGCTCTAATGATCTTTACACAACCGAACTACTAATTTTACTAGCCTATAACCCGTGCGATGCACGGGCTAATTATAATATTTATAATTTGCTTATTATATAAAATAAATTATAAAAGATAGTAATTAGGTATTATTGAAATTAAAGAAGTTAATTTTTTGTATGTATGGTGATACTAATAGATTTAAAATATGAATTAAAAATATCAATTATTTTCTAATATTAAAATATGAATTATTAAAATTAAGTTTGGAAGTATTTGGTTTCCTGTGCAAAGAGATGAGAAAGAAGTTGAACGCAATTAAAAGTGTTATGCCCAAAAATTGGTATAAAAAATATTTAGATTAAGATTAATATAATGGGTAGAATTAAAGGAGGAGCGCCTGAAATCTAGGAAAAAGATGAGATTGACTTTCCATAAATAGAAGGCGCGCCCTAAGAACGCGCCCCATTGATTGAATAGCTGATTGACAGTTGTGGTTATCATGCTTTAAAGGCGCGCCCTCCAACAGGTGAAGGAGGCGCGTCCAATTATCGAGAAGGAGGAGAGAATTCTCTTAACTGAAACCTGTAGTGTAAGTGAGCCTTAGGGCGCGCCTAGAGCAAGGAAGACTCTTTGGACGGGTTGTTTGGACATGATTGCTTTGGCAGACTTGCTTGATTTAGACAGATTTGGAACGAGCCCTAAAGATGAATAGTTTAGGGCGCGCCCTATGATGTAGAATGATATAAGAAGAGACCAAAGGCTGGTAACACGGGGCGGTGCCAACATACAGAGATGTTAGGGCGCGCCTTGAACTTCTACTTGAACATATAAATATAGCTTTTATGTGCTGCTTGGATGGATTCTCTGGAAGACTCAAGGAAGATAGAGAATGTTATTACTAACTTACTTGATACAGGTACTCTATTGAAGAACTCCTTCCTGTAGCATATCTGCAGGAAAGGCGGTTTCCGTGGTCAGAGACCTCCAGGGGTATGCCTGGACTGAAGGCCTCCTCCTGTAGTCAATGGGTGTCCTTATTGGGGATGTGGGGTAAAATCTGGTGTGTGCTTTGGGAGCTCTGTCTCTGTAGTCGACGGGTGTCCTCGTTGGGAGACTTTGGAGTATCCTGCATTTTGCACCCAAAAGCTTGGGATCACCTGTCCTGCAATCTGGTAGGTGCTCCTTATCGGGGGACAAGGATGCGTCCAATATTTGGGGTGAATCACGGCTATACCTGCGTCCACGGACTAGAGAAACAGCTGGTAGCGGAGGGTTATCCTTGGCCAGGGAGATGCCTTATCCGTGAAGTCTCGAAGTCGTGGACGAGCATTGGGCCTTTGTGGTTGGGCCTCATCGGCGGACATTCCTAAAGCTAGTAGAAGACAGTTTCCAGTGGGTTTCCCATTGGGCCTCGGGATAAGAAATCTAAGCCCATTAGGTTTCTTGTTCCCCAAGAACTACGTGGGCTTGATCCCCTATAAATAGGAGTACGTAGGCACATTGTAAGGGGTCAGAAGCGAGAGCGCAAAGGAACCACAACTAACCCTAAGCAATCTCAGCCCCCAATAATTATCACCACCAAACACTGTTCATCTTTTCCGACGAACACGGTTCATCGGATTCATCGGTTACTATTAACGTTTTCGACAAAGAACTGCCATCACAGATCTTGTTTTCGGCTACTAACCTCAAGTTTTGTTGTTCCCAAATTCCTCCTTCAATAAATTGGTGCTAGAAGGAGGGGCCGAACAAGATCTACATCTGAAAGGAAGGATGTCTCAATATCACGATGGAGGTTTTTACGATGGAAGTTCTGAAGAAGATTCCGATCATGGCTATAAATATGAACCCTACGTTCCGCCCATGACTGACCATCCCACACTGGATGTTGGAGGACAGCCGCCTATGCTCATCAGCAATGCCGACTTGTTGGAACAACTGTATCGCATGGGCGACGCTTTGAATGGTTTCGATTCAAGGTTAAGCACCGTGGAACGGCGCAAGGGCAGGAGGGGTCTTCACCACAACCGAGAGGCTCAGGCGCCTGGAAAAGCACCCATGACAGATAGGGATGTCTCGGTCGGCCATGGCCACACTAAAAGAGGGCGTGTGCCGATAACCCCGCAATGCCTGGACTATTCTAATGACACGTCCCCGATCGTTGAGCTAATGGAAGAAGATGCTGATGGACGGGAAATTCTGCGAACAGATAACCGGGGAGCCACCCATCCGCACCGCTCTGGACGTAGTCTCGAGGAACACCGTCAGGCGGAGTCAATGCCGGAGAATCAGCCACGAGGCTTCGCAGCTCTGAAAGATCGCTTGGGGATTCGCTTGGGCGATGACGATTTGAGAATGGTGTTACTTGAATGGCAGAGAGAAGCTGATCGCGGAGATGTGACGCCCCATGATACAACGCGTGTGCCCCTGCATTCCCAGGAAAATTGGGAGCGGCACCGCGATCCAACGCGTGTGCCCCTGAATTCCCAGGAAAATCGGGAGCGGCACCGCGATCCAACACGTGTGCCCCCGAATCCCCAGGAAAATCGGGAGCGACACCGCGATCATGAGAGAGCTCCTCCCCGCAGATCGCTGGATCGATATGGACGTGGGTATGGAAATGATCGATGGAGAAGGCCTCAATGGAGAGGAAGAGGTGGAGGCCGAGGCAGATATTTAGACGGATACCGTCGTGGGAATTACCTCGGACACCTTGATTCCCGCTGGAATAACCAAGCAGATGGCTATGATTATGTGGAACATGATGATCCCAGGAATATAGAAAACTATGATCACGGTACGGTTCGAGGCCGCGGCCAAGGTGGGGAAGAGAATCAAAGGAGAAATCAAGAACAAAATCCTGAAATAATTGTAATACCTGAAGACGCCCAGAATACAATCCAGCAGCAAGCCCCTCCCGGGGGGAATCAAGTGGAAATACCTCTGTTGCAACCCCAAGGTCCGCAGCCTCAAATGCAGACCATTCCCGGTGTGGGAACTTTCAATGTGGGAGATCTGAAAAAGCTACTTAACAATCTCGAAGGCAGGGTGATGGCTACAGCTGAAATCCCTTCCCCATTCTCGACATCAGTAAGGGATGCACAATTGCCGGCCGGTTATCGCAACACTACTAGCGATCTCCGTTTCCACGGAAACTCAGATCCGGTGGAATTCCTGGGTCGTTTTAATATAGAGATGGATGTGTACCAAGTCCCGAACTTGGCTCGATGTCGTCTCTTGGCGGCAACCTTTAGAGAAAGTGCCCAGCAGTGGTTTCAAAAGCTCGGGCCAGGGGTGATCACCTCGTGGGATCAGATGAAGAATTTGTTCTTAACTAAGTTCCAAGCCGCGGTGAGATACGCTCCCTCTGTCACAACTCTTGCCAATGTTAGGCAAAGAGAAAATGAAAGCTTAACATCGTACTTCAAAAGGTTCAATGCCGAGTCTACTAGCGTGAGGGGGGCGTCAGACAAAGCCTTAAAAAGTTTCCTGATCGCAGGATTAAGGGTTGGTTCAGATTTTTGGAAGCACTTGCAAGGGAAAGATCCGGCCACTCTCGCAGATGTCTTCGCTTTGGCGGAATCCTTTAAAGCTATAGAAAAATCTTTGGCAGATGTACAACCAACCTCACAGTCGAGTCAGAGAAACAAAGGAAGGAAGAGGGATAGGTCACCAAGCCCGAGATACCGAAGGGATAGTCGAAGCCCAGACCGGATAAATACAGCAAGCACAAGGAGGGGATGGAGCCCTCCCTCAAACTATGACTACAGGACAAGCCGGTACACACCTTTGGTCGCATCTATCGACCATATCTACGAGGTAAACAGAAATAAAGGGCTATTTAGAAAACCTGAAGCTTTATCATCATGGCAAAGCAAAGACAAGAAAAAATATTGCGAATACCATGAATCATCTGAACATAACACACACGAGTGCCGATATTTAAAAGACGAAATCGAAGCGCTTATCAAGGAAGGATACCTCGGAGAATGGGTAGTCAAGGAAGTAAGGAAGCACAAGGATGACAGGACAAGGGAAGAGGAAAGACGAGCCCCATGCGGGACAAACAATGATACCCCGGAGGAAAATAAATTTATCAGAGATGGCAGTATCCGAACAATCTACGGGGGAGATCCCGGAATGGAATGCAGCAACCGAGCCTTGGCAAAATATGCTAGGGAAGCCCATTTCAGGCCTCTCATAGATATTCATAGGGTGGAAACCCGGCCCCCAAGGTGTTTAAGGGTGAGTCCATGGATATCACTTTCAGAGAAACAGATGCCCGATGGGTACATCACCCACACAATGATGCGTTGGTTATTTCCATCCAAATCGGTACAAAGAATGTCCATAGAGCCTTCGTGGACAATGGAAGCTCAGCAAACATCCTCTATTACAGCACCTTCAAAAAGATGGGACTGCCTGATCAGGATATATCGGGGGAAGACTCGTGGGTCTATGGTTTTTCAGGTGCAGGAGTTAGAGTCATGGGGTCAATTCGGCTCCCATGTACACTGGGGGAAAGCCCATTGTCGGTGACAAAGATGCTCGAATTTAAGGTCCTGAATCAGGAATCGTCCCATAACGTGTTATTGGGACGACTTTTTCTGCGGGAAATGAGAGTCATCACTTCAATTCATCACCTAACTATCAAATTTCCAACGCCGAATGGAGTGGGAAGTATCAGGGGTTCCCAATATGACTCACGGGAGTGCTACAGGCAAGCAATGAAAGGTTTCAGAAAAGACTCCCACGCCGATGATACTCCGGACGTGGATCGGGAGAAAAGTGTTGAGTAACCAACCGAGGAAATCTGAGTCCACTATTATGTTGAGCAAGAAGAAGAACATCCCTCTGAGTTGCCCTCGACAATGTTGTACTTGGAAGACACAATCAGAATTGAGATGTTGGAAGAAGAAGAGGAGGCGATGGATACCATAGTCCAAGCAGATTTCCATGGGGAACGTTTAGAAGGAAGATTTGATGTCTTGCAAAGCCTCAAACAGGGTGATGCCATTCCTCTTGCAGGAGCGCCCTCGCCCGCAAAACATATTGAAAAAGTTGATGACTCTACTACGCAAGGCACACCTCCTGAAGGGGATGCACCCTCTCTACAAGACCAGGAGATCTATAATCCCCTTGACTTGGATCCCCGGATACCAATGCCGACGGAAAAGATGGGGCCAGCAGAAGATACGATCGAAATCCCCGTTGATGAAAAAGACCCGAGTAAGGTTCTGAGAATAGGGTCCCAATTGGCACCAAGGTTAAAGGAAGGTCTTTCAATATTTCTGTTGGCAAACCTTGATGTATTTGCATGGAGCCATTCTGATATGGTGGGGATTGATCCAGAAATAATGTGCCACCGATTGAATATCGACCCCAAGCATAAAGGGGTTCGACAAAAACGAAGGGCCATAAGTGGAGAGAGAGCTATAGCCCTAGCAGAAGAAGTAGAAAGGCTCCTAGACGTCGGACTAATTCGAAAATCTTTTTACCCAGAATGGCTAGCAAATCCGGTATTGGTAAAAAAGCCCAACGGCAAATGGAGAACGTGCGTGGACTTCACCGACCTAAATAAAGCATGCCCAAAAGATAGTTTTCCCCTACCGAGAATTGATCAGTTGGTCGACGCCATGGCGGGACATGCCCTGCTCAGCTTCATGGACGCATACTCCGGGTATAACCAGATCCTTATGTATGAGCCTGACCAGGAGCACACCTCTTTCATCACTGATAGAGGGCTTTACTGTTATATCGGAATGCCATTTGGTCTGATCAACACCGGTGCCACTTACCAAAGGTTGGTAAACAAAATATTCAAGAAGTAGATTGGGAAGACTATGGAAGTGTATGTGGATGACATGCTCGTGAAATTAAAAAGGGCGGAAGATCACGTCGCCGACTTAACTGAAATGTTCCATATCCTGAGAAAATATAGGATGAAACTAAACCCGCAGAAGTGCGTGTTCGGCGTAGAATCGGGAAAATTCTTGGGATTCATGGTCAATGATCGGGGAATTGAGGCCAACCCAGCAAAAATAAAAGCTCTGCTAGACATGAAATCTCCCACCAGTGTCAAACAGGTACAGAGTCTAACAGGAAGGATCGCGGCCCTAAATCGATTTATGTCAAAGTCGTCGGATAGGTGCAAAGAATTCTTCAAAGCGATCAAAGGGAGAGGGAAGGATTTTCTGTGGACCCCTGATTGTGAAGAAGCTTTTCTGAAAATCAAAGAACAACTGGGAAATCCGCCGATGTTGGCCAAGCCAGAAGACGGAGAAACATTAATTCTGTATTTGGCGGTGTCAGAATATTCCGTCAGTGCCGTCTTGGTAAAGGAAGAAGCAAGCCACCAGTGGCCTGTATACTATGTATACTATGCGGAAACCAGATATACCAACATGGAAAAATTAGTGTACGCTCTTATTCTTGCGACACGAAAGCTAAGACCGTATTTTCAGGCTCACCGAATAGAAGTTCGCACCACTTATCCGCTCTGGCATATTTTACATAAACCCGAATCGTCGGGAAGAACGTTAAAATGGGCCATAGAGCTAGGGCAATTCGATTTGGGATATTGTCCACGCACGGCAATCAAAGGACAAGCGCTGGCCAATTTCGTATTTGAGTTTGATGAAGAAATTGATGATAAGGCCATAGTGCCGGCAGAACCAACCTCGCAAGAAAGTCATCAAGATGAAAAGAAGCAGGAACTCCCCCACCCGTGGTGGACATTACATGTGGACGGGGCCGTAAACAACAGCGGGTCAGGTGCCGGGATAGTCTTGATCACTCCGGAGGGGCACCACTTGATGAGTGCTATCCATTTCAAGTTTTATGCTACCAACAATGATGCTGAGTATGAAGCCTTGATTAACGGTCTGAAGTTAGCTCTGGAGGTAGGGGCCGTGAATTTGATAGTTCGAAGTGATTCCGATTTAGTTGTCAATCAAGTCAACGGAGGATTCCAAGCCCGAGGACCGCGGACAGAGCTGTATATGAGATGTGCAAAACGCCTACTGGGAAAATTTTCAAGTGCCAGACTGGAAAGTGTTCCGCGAGAAGAGAATAGTAATGCGGACGCTTTGGCCAAGATGGGTTCACAGATGGACAGCGTTCAACTTGGACAAATCCCTTTGGAAATCCAGGAAGTTCCAAGTATCCCAGAGGTGGAGGTGTTTCAAACGCAAGAAATCCCACAAGAAAACTGGATGACCCCCATCCATAACTATATTCAGTCAGGGGATGTACCGGAGGATAAACTACAGGCTCGACATCTTCGGTACCAAGCTGCAAAGTATGTCGAGTATGACGGGGTACTATACAAGAGAGGATTTAACCAGCCACTATTACGTTGTGTGGACAGGGAAGAAGGAAATTATATTCTCAGAGAGGTGCATGAAGGGATTTGTGGCAATCACTCGGGGGGTGGTTCCTTGACATTAAAAGTGCTCAGACAAGGGTACTACTGGCCGACTATGAGGGAAGATGCTTTCAATTTTGTCCGGGCTTGTGATCGTTGCCAACGGTTCGCCAACTATTCCAACGTCCCGACATCCACCATTACCTCATTAACAAGTCCCTGGCCTTTTGCCATGTGGGGGATTGATCTCATTGGAGAGTTACCCAAAGCAAAGGGGGGTGTGAAATACGCCGTGGTAGCTGTGGACTACTTCACCAAATGGGCAGAAGCCATGCCACTAGCCACGATCACGGCAAAGAAGATAAGGGATTTTGTGTTCAACTCCATAGTATGCAGGTTTGGTATTCCTTACAAGCTCATTTCAGACAATGGAAAACAATTTGATAGTAAGGAGCTAAGGAAGCTCTGTGAAGACTTAAAGATTAAAAAAGACTTCGCCGCGGTTTATCATCCGCAGAGTAATGGTCAGACAGAAGCCATAAACAAAATCATTAAACATACCTTGAAGGCAAAGTTAGAAGAAAAGAAAGGGGATTGGCCAGAAGAAATGCCTATGGTCCTTTGGTCTTACAACACGACACCTAGGACGACCACAGGTGAAACCCCTTTCCTGCTGACCTACGGGTATGAGGCCATGGTTCCCATGGAGGTAGGAGCAGGATCTCTACGGAGAGATGCGTTCGTCGAGGAAAATACAGAAGTTAACCAGAGGCTCCACTTGGATCTGTTAGATGAAGCCCGGGCAAACGCTCAATTGAAGCTCGCCGCGTACCAACAGAGGGTCGCAAGGTATTTCAATAAAAAAGTAAAACCCATACCGTTCAAGGTTGGAGACCTCGTGTTGCGAAAGGTTATGCCTAACACTAAGATAGCCCAGCACGGGGTGCTTGGAGCTAATTGAGAAGGACCGTACAAAGTCAAAGCTATACTCTGGAAATGGAACTATCACTTAGAAGATCTGGATGGTAAACTTATTCCTCGAGCATGGAATGCAGAACATTTGCGGAAGTATTATCAGTAGGGTGTGGTTGTGTCCCCCTTGTTTCCTTATTTTAATTCTTATGTAATAGGCTAGTAGCAAATAAATTCCTCCTAGCCTCGGGGGGTAGTACACATGAGTGCGAACCTCGAAACTAGCAGAAGGAAGAAAATTTTTTCAAATAATTTCCCCATAGAGCATAGTAGCCATGAGACTGGTGTAATTTACCCACTAGAGCGCGTTATCAATAAAAGAGAAAAGTTACTTCAAAAGTTACTGTATTTGCTTAACATGAAAATTCTCATCTGAAAAACATTAATGGCGCGCCCTATAAAGAGGTGCGCCCTATCTGATACCTCCTGCTTTATGATCATGACAGATATAGTAGACAAAGATGAAGGAAATAAATGCACATGGTCAGCAAAGTAAGACTAAGGGAAAAAACTCCCCGAAATAAGGCGCGCCTATTGGACCAATAAGTCAATTAAAATATGGCAAAGGTACTAATGGAAAGAAACACAATGACAAACTTTGAGATCACACAAAAATCTATAAGGGTGCGCCATATAGTAACATACTCCATGGAAACATATGGTTGCCAAGGGGAAAATCAAAGTGACTTAACGAATTTTTGAGTAAAGATGAAATTAACGAGTCATACATGCAAGAATAAAAGAGTAGCAGAAAGAACAAGTCATACAACTTTGCACAGCATCAAAAGAGGGTTGGCTCCTCATAAGTATTTGAAATTTAAAACTGTAAATGATTAAGGCGCGCCTTGGGACTGGTCTGTTGGAGGAATAGATTGGAGAGGGACAGTTGGATTAACTTCAGGCGCTTCCTTGGAGACTTCCTCTTGAGGCACGCCCTCCCCTTCTTCTTCTTCTTCCAATCCAAGCTCTACCCTCCTTGCCTTGATTTCAGCAGCATGCTCCTTTTTGAATTCCACCATCTCAGCAACAGTCTCCTCCCCAAACTTCTCAAAGGAGTAGTCAGGATCATTGGCCACAAAGCCCACTCTGTAGAAGTAAAAACCATTGGCAAATGCCTCATCAGATATCTCCCTCTTTTCATCAGGCCAGCCTAGTTTCTGTTGCTCCTCAAGATATTCAATCCTCAAGTTGGCTGCACCCAGCTCAGTGTGGAGAGAGGTAGCCTTTTTGTTGGCAATCTCTAGCTGGGAAGTAAGATTGGCCACCTCATCCTTGAGAAAAGAGATCTCAGAATCCTTAGCTTTAATGTCCTTGGCATGCAGAAAGTCTTTGTCTTTGAGGGTGTTCCTCAAAATGTTGTTATCCCCCTGCAGCCTCTCCAGGCGCGCCCCCTCTTCCAGTAGCTTATCCACCACTCGAGTGGAGTGGATAAACAATTGGCAAGATGCCTTTATTGAAGCACGAGCTGCATCTCCCAAATCCATGGCTTGCCATTGCTCCACTTTTTCATCTGAAACATGAAGGGAACCCATGGGGCCAAGAGCGTTCAAGGCAGCAGAAGAGACAGAAGGCGCGCCCACTGCTCTTTGCCTCTTAGGCGCGCCCTGCTTTTCGGTGAGGTCAATGATGGGCCTCTTTTGAGCAGGTGCAGTTTGAGGGATGGAAGCAGAAGTTGGAACAGATGCCTGTGCAGCAGGAGCATCCTTCTTCGATTTGGGCCTAGGCTTGTCACCAGGGTGCGCCCCAAAAGACTTAGGGATTCTTGGAGGAGCCATTTCTGCACAAGACATAAAGACATATTAGTTAAACATTACAGTCAAATATGTTGAACAATGCAATAAATAGAAGCAATTGATAGAGACAACATTGATAAACATGAGGAAAATGCTACGCCTAGAATAACAGGGCGCGCCTTAAAGACGCAAAAAGATTAAAAAAAATGAAAAGTTTTTTATCCAGTACGGCAATGAAGAGTTAAAAAAAGGAAAAGAGTAGGACGCGCCAAAGGTGAAAAGGCGCGCCTTTAGATTCTACAATGATTGAACCTGAAGGATCTTGGCCTTATAAGGAGCCATCCTCTGTTTCTTTCTCTTCTTTTTCAGCTTCTTCTTCACTGTCTAAATCAATAACACGAGAAACAGGAGCACCCTTCCTAAATTTTACGTATTTACACTTCACTCCTACTTGGTCAGAAAGGATCCCTACTCGCATCAAGTTGGCTCGAGTGATTAAGGTTTTCAAGTTCCACCTGTCAGTAGCCACTCTAAGGAGGGCTTCAGCTCGTTTTTTGGGCTCGCCTTTAAGGGGTTTGGACGCTGGTCTGTCTGAAAAAGTATAAGGATGAGAAAAGAAAAAAAATGTAAAAATAACACAAGGAAAAAGACGAAAGGGCGTGCCCTTACTCGGTGATTTGTTGAATCTTATCCTTATTCTGGGAACGTCATACAGATAGAAAAAGTTTTCCTTCCAGCCTTTCTCATGGCTAAGCTTGCCAGAGGAAAAACCCTTCTTGTTGTGCTGCTTGTCCACCACCAGATAGTAGTACCCATGGTCAGATTTCCTTAGATTGAAAAAATAAGCAACTTCTGCCATTGACGGTTGAGAAAAACCCAAGTCCGTATAGAGAATAAACAGAGCCAGGATAAACTTATAGCTGTTGGGAGAAAGTTGGAGTGGAGCCACATCATACAATTCTATCACTTCCCTAAGGTAGGGATGTAAGGACGCGCCTATACCCAAAGATACCAGCTTGGGGCTGGTCACCATTCTGGGAATTTTAAAGTTTTTCCCGTAATTAAAGATATGGGGCCGCATCATGCTTAAAGGGCGCGCCCATATGCCCTCCATGTCATAAAATTCCATAAGCCATCCCAGTTGCTCATCTGAACAAGCTGAGGACAGGCCCACACAAAAAAGCTTCCCATGCTCCTTCCTAAAACGCTTCTTCACAGCTTCAGTACATGGTTCAAATTCATCCCAGTCAAAATCTAATTCACTATCAGAAACTTCCCAGTGGTGGAAAGGGATTGGAGAAGGTTCAGGAGAGGTGGAAAATTGGAAGGAGTCCTCATCAAAGAAATTTTCCTCATCGCGAAGAGGGGACGCACTCGCTTCAGGCGCGCCCTCAGAAACGGGGGACTTAGGCGCGCCCTCTGTGTGTTGGGGAGACGGACTTGGGGATACAGTCCTGTAGGATACTTTAGAGGGTCCTGCTCCTACGTTGACGCCCCTCTCAATGCCCCTATATCTATCAGCGTTCAAACTCTCGAACCAATCATCGTCGTCCAGCTATGTCCTATCTGGGATTGGAGATCTATCCTTTTGGACCAGCTTCTGCTTGCCTTGCCTACGAGATAAAAGAATATTGTCTGTGGACGAATTATCTGAGGAATCTGCCATCAAGGTACCCTCTTTAGAATCCTGAAGAAGGCGCGCCACCCGGTTCAGAAATTCAGGAGTGTGGTGGGCGTTTGGAGGTTGAGGATCAAAGTAAGTATTTGGGGGCGAATAAATCCCCAAATTGATGAGAAAATTCTTGAAAGGGTGAAAAGGAGAGGACGCGCCCTCGTCTTCCAGCTGTTAAGAAAACCAAAAGAAATGTTGAGGGCGCGCCCAATACGAAAGAATGAGATACGAAATAATGAAGGAAACAGAAAATGTAGGGATAGATTTAAAAGAAGAGCAAGGAGAGCCATATACTAAGAAGGCGCGTCCTATTCTATCAAACAGTTATAAATAAAAAATATCTATAAAGACTAGCAAATTAGGTGACAATGGCGTGGCTAAAAATAAAAGGGAACGCGCCTCGTATCAACAAAGAGGCGCGCCTTACCAGAGGGCGTACACTTTTGGGGGATAGACGTTTGGGATTCTCAGAAACATAAAATTGAAAATTAGACCCAATGATTTTGGGTCTAGAACTATAAATCACACATATACAATATACATACACAGATACATACATAATTTCATATAAATCATCAAGAACAGAAGTGGAAGATAAAAGGGTAACATGACATGCAATGTGATTTACTTAATGAAATTCAGAAATGTAAGAAGCCAACCGTACCTTTTCGAATGGAGAAGAAGTTGACTGAAAGAGATTTGGAGAATGGCGACTGAGAAGGCCGGTTCTGAGCAAAGCAATACCGCTGGGTTTGGAGCTTTTGAGAAGAGAGAGAAACTAAGAAATAGGGGGAAGGTAAAAGTAAAAGAAAAAATGATTGATTATGACTGATATTTATAGTAAAAAATATGACAGCTGTCAAATCAATCATATCAATTGTGAATCCCTAAAAAGGGGAATGGCTTTTAAAACCGATTGAACTTCTAGGACGCGCCCTATAGAAGGCGCGCCTTATTTAATTATTATGAAATCCTTGAAACTTTAAGGGAAAAATTGGGAGGCACTCCCTATTCAGGGTGCGCCCTGTAAAAAAGTATTGGAAGATTTGTTTATACGGATTTTAATAAAGATGAAGAAAAATTCCAATCCCATTTTCAATGACATATGGAATTTGGGGGGTAGTTGTTATGCCCAAAAATTGGTATAAACAATATTTAGATTAAGATTAATATAATGGGCAGAATTAAAGGAGGAGCGCCTGAAATCTAGGAAAAAGATGAGATTGACTTTCCATAAATAGAAGGCGCGCCCTAAGAACGCGCCCCATTGATTGAATAGCTGATTGACAGTTGTGGTTATCATGCTTTAAAGGCGCTCCCTCCAACAGGTGAAGGAGGCGCGTCCAATTATCGAGAAGGAGGAGAGAATTCTCTTAACTGAAACCTGTAGTGTAAGTGAGCCTTAGGGCGCGCCTAGAGCAAGGAAGACTCTTTGGACGGGTTGTTTGGACATGATTGCTTTGGCAGACTTGCTTGATTTAGACAGAATTGGAACGAGCCCTATAGATGAATAGTTTAGGGCGCGCCCTATGATGTAGAATGATATAAGAAGAGACCAAAGGCTGGTAACACAGGGCGGTGCCAACATACAGAGATGTTAGGGCGCGCCTTGAACTTCTACTTGAACATATAAATATAGCTTTTATGTGCTGCTTGGATGGATTCTCTGGAAGACTCAAGGAAGATGGAGAATGTTATTACTAACTTATTTGATGCAGGTAC
Source organism: Apium graveolens (assembly GCF_009905375.1). NCBI lineage: Eukaryota > Viridiplantae > Streptophyta > Magnoliopsida > Apiales > Apiaceae > Apium > Apium graveolens. The sequence goes on along the minus strand of NC_133651.1, from coordinate 118,474,698 downwards.
TCTATTGAAGAACTCCTTCCTGTAGCATATCTGCAGGAAAGGCGGTGTCCGTGGTCAGAGACCTCCAGGGGTATGCCTGGACTGAAGGCCTCCTCTTGTAGTCAATGGGTGTCCTCATTGGGGATGTGGGGTAAAATCTGGTATGTGCTTTGGGAGCTCTGTCTCTGTAGTCAACGGGTGTCCTCGTTGGGAGACTTTAGAGTATCCTGCACTTTGCACCCAAAAGCTTGGGATCACTTGTCCTGCAATCTGGTAGGGGCTCCTTATCAGGGGACAAGGATGCGTCCAACATTTGGAGTGAATCACGGCTATACCTGCGTCCACGGACTAGAGAAACAGCTGGTAGCGGAGGGTTATCCTTGGCCAGGGAGATGCCTCATCCGTGAAGTCTCGAAACCGTGGACGAGCCTTGGGCCTTTGTGGTTGGGCCTTATCGGCAGACATTCCTAAAGCTAGTAGAAGACGGTTTCCAGTGGGTTTCCCATTGGGCCTCGGGATAAGAAATCTAAGTCCATTAGGTTTCTTGTTCCCCAAGAACTACGTGGGCTTGATCCCCTATAAATAGGGGTACGTAGGCACATTGTAAGGGGTTAGAAGCGAGAGCGCAAAGGAGCCACCACTAACCCTAAGCAATCTCAGCCCCCAATAATCATCACCACCAAACACTGTTCATCTTTTCCGACGAACACGGTTCATCGGATTCATCGGTTACTGTTAACGTTTTCGACGAAGAATTGCCATCACAGATCTTGTTTTCGGCTACTAACCTCAAGTTTTATTGTTCCCAAATTCCTCCGTCAACAAAAAGTTAAGTTGAATAGTAGTTCAAAGACTTTGTAATTATATTAAATACCTGATTTAATATATTTTAGAAAAATATTTTTGTTTTAACTTCATTTTGAAAAATGACAACAAATATTTTAGAAAGGTGTTAACTAACCGACCAAATGAAACAATATTCTTCTAATAATACAGTATAAATTAAATTTTTGTATAAGGTACAACGGAATTCAAGACTTAGCTGAAGGTCGTGATAGTCCTTCCATTGTTAGAAATTTTTTAATACAAAATTTACTAAATCTTTTAGAAAAATAACAGGCAAAATGCATAATTAGTTTTTGTTGTCTGAGGAAAAAAATTGAGTTATACATCAACAGATCAAAGCGAAAAGACGGCTAGAAGCATCGAAAAATAAAATATTTTATAAACACAATTATATCATAAGAGATAATAAAAATATAAAAATTAAAGAGAGAAAAAAGGAAAAAAAATAGTGACATAGTTCTTTATATAAAAAGGAGCAAAAAAATAAAAATATAAAAAGCACCAGAAAAATTATATAAATTATTTAATTTAAATAATAGTTGAGGTTTTGCAGAACAGGGAAAATATTTAAAAATGACTAATCTTATAAAAAGTGGACAAGTAAGATTGCTAAATTTATTCATGCGATTTGGTTGCAAATATTTATATTTAAAATAAAAAAAAATCTATGTATTAACTTGATTAAGAACAAAACACCATTGAGCATTAGAGAGATCTTGTACATCTCCAACCGCACAGAACCCTTACCTAAAAATTATTAATATATATTATAAATAATATGTATATATATTATGTAAAAAAATTTATCCCCAATGATATATTCCCCTTATTTATAAATATAGTCAACCTATTGATGTTGACTATATTTGTTGAATCACCGGTAAATTAGACATGTAGTACAATATGTAAAATTTGTTGAACCTGTAAGGTATTATAATTCAATGGTAATGCTTATATTGATTAGCTATATTTTAAAAATAGTATATTATTAAAATTTTATGTTTTTATAAATAGTTTATATTACTTCGATATGGTAATAAATGATTAATTTATTTATTTTTACAAATTTCATACAGGTCCATAGTGGTTCGACAAATATAGTTAACTTCAAGGGGTTGGCTATATTTATAAATAAGGGGAATGCACCATTGAAGATGATTTTTTTTTACATAATCTCTATTTTTTTATAATATGTATTAATGATTTTTAGCTAAAAGTTTTATGTGGTTAGAGATGCTCTAAGAAATCTGCTAAAAAAAATAATCATTTATTACGATATTGAAGTAATATATTCTATTTATAACAACATAAAATTTTAATAACATACTATATTCAAAATATAGTTAATCAATATATTCAATATCATTTAAGTACAATGTCTTAAAATTCAACAAATTTTACATATTATTTACGGGTTCAATTTAACCAATCAATTATAACACACATCAGTGTAGATGATCGAAAAAGAATGAATATAAAACGTAACAAAATTGTATATACAAAAAGTTTGTAAATAATGTTTACATTTGTGTAATGATTATAGAATGACTGCTAACTACACAAGGTCTATTTGGAGGTCGATTAAAGCTGATTTATAGAATAGACTACATTTGTTATGGATTGTAGAGAAATTATAAAATCATATTTTATGATTTATATATCTGTGTGTCTTCCCTCTTTAGGGTTATCATATATATAAAAACGATCCTCAATCAATTTGGTATCAGAGCTAGAAAACAGGCCGAGACGATGAACAGTAAATCACTGTAGCAAATAGTAGAAAAGTTCAAAATTTCGGAATGAATAGTAATCAATGAATAGTAACCGATGAATAGTGAAAATTAAATAGTAATATGAATAGTAAAAAACGAAATATCAATATTAAAAATTAAATGAGACCTCCAGTAAAAAGACTAAGAGATAATAATAAACGTTATGAGTCTAAAATAATAGCAAATCTATTAATTTATTTTATAGTAGAAAATAAAGAAACAAAACAAATGTGTAAGAAAAATCTATATAGACAGTTAATATATTTATATAACTAAAATAAATAAATATTTGATTTATGGAAGATTATAAGTTAGAAAATATTAAAATGATAGCAGATAAAAACTTTACTTTCAATAAAGATATAAATCAACATATTGAAAGTTGTAAAATAAGTATGCAAATAATAAATGAAAAATTAGATATTATAGCTAGGTTACGAACAATGTTGGAAGAGAGAGACGAAAAAATTAGAAATAGCATTAGATAAATTGCAAGAAAGAAAAAATGAAATTGAGTGGACAAGAGAAAATAGGGATGAAATAATAAGATGTTATCAACAACTTGGAAATATGACAATAACATTTAGAAATAATAAACTAAGAATACAAGGACTTAAAAAATAATTTTATCAAGTAATATAACTGGATAATAATACAGTTTGAAAAAATATCATTAGAAAAATCAAGTGAAAAACAAGATGTATATTATCAAATGGATGAATACGAAGAAGGAACATCACAAACTCTAAGTTTTAAACCGGATATATATAATCAAATCCAAAGTGAAACAGAAGAACTAACAATAAAAAAGATATTCAAAACATCATATTTTGAAAGAAATAAAGAAGTTAGATATATAGCTCAAAAATATGAAAATGTAATAGACATAGATACGATAAATGGAAAAGCAAAAATAAATTTAATAACAGATGGTTTGATAAAAAGAGAACTATCTAAATTAAAACAAAAAGAAGCAAATAAACTAAAAAATATTTATTTTGGAGCAATAGAATTTACGATAAAAACATATTTTCAGAAAAATATTGATACTCCTATACATATATATGTACTAGACGATAGAATAATAGGAAATATACAAGATTCATTAATAGCAGTAGTAAAAGGAAACTTAATATATCAGAAATTAAAATTTATAATACAACCTGATTTTAGCATATCATTAAGAGATGAAAATAAAGAAAAGATCTTTAACATTATATTATAAATTAGATAGAATAAAAATGCAAAAGGAAAGTAAAGTAATTAGTATAGAAACTAAAATAGTATATGCTATGACCGGAAACCATCATGTAAAGAAACAAACGGAATTAGGAATAATAGTACCAAAATTATATAATGATATATTAGAAAAAATTGAACATAAAGAAGAATCTCAAATAACAATCCCACAAGAATTTACAATAGACTTTAGCAATAGACAAATAATTCCAACACGAAGAATTAAACCAATATTGGAAGGAACTAGATTAAGTTTTAGAAAAGAACAAAACCCTATAAAATTAGTTAGATCAATGAGTATGACCAGTAGAAAATTAGATTTAATAAAATTATCGTGTTATGAATCAGATAAATTAAGAATAAAAACAATAATATTTAATGGAATATTTGCCAAAGAAGTCATAACAGAAATAAATACCGGAGCAACAAAAAGTCAAATACATATAACTGAAGTTGACTCAAACAAATGTGAGGAAATAGAACCTCAAATAATAACTGAACCAAATAGTTCGAGAGAAACAATAATAACAAAAGGTCTAAAACTAAGATTAAAAATTTTAGACTTAGAATATAATATAAGTCTAGGAGTGATAGAAAATGATATTAGTTATCAACTATTATTAGGAATGGATTTCTTAAATGAAATAAAATATAATATAACGAATGAAGGAATAGAAATAAATGATCAGAATAAATTAAGATTTATAGACAGAATATGAACCCTGAAAAGGAGATAAACGAGAAGAAAGATGAAATAGAAACTATTAATAAGATAATAAAAGAAACATTAATTATGTCTCAAGAAAAGGAACTACAATACTTAATAGAAAAAGAAAAACTAGAGGAAGAATTAAAAGAATTAGAGAAAATAAAAGGTAAGAAAAGAAAAACATGGATAGTTGAAGGAGAATGGAGAAAATGAGTTTATAAATATGAATAGTACTGAAAACCAAATAAAAGATATTTGGAACGAAATATTTATAAAAGAAAGTTTAAACGCTATATTAAAAAAGATGGAAGAAAATCAAGAAATTAATTGAAAAATAATTAAGGAAGAAATAACAGTGTTATGGAATATGTCAGAAATCTCAATCTTTAAACAAATATTAGATAAGTTAACCATTATACAAAATAGTTTAGAACAAAATAAAGAAAAGAAAATAATTAAAGACGAAACAGAAGAACCAGAAATAGTACCTATAACAGTAATAGGAAGAACTAAAGAACCTATATTAATGGATATAAGCAAATCGAAACCAAAAATGACTATAGGGGTTAAAAGAGCAATAAATGGTTTAGCAGAACTTCATAAATCAGGAAAATTCTAGAAAAGTGTCTATAACAGAACATAGTGCTATAACATTTCTTAAAAAACATGGAAAAGAGTTAATGGAAAAAGAAAGAAAAAAATATGAACCTATAAAACAAGAAATAAGAAAAGATGAATTAGAAGAATTAAGAAAAGAAAATGCTAAATTAAAAACTAAATCCAATATAGAATGGTTAAATAAATATAAATTTTATAAAAAAAATATAAAACTCAAAAGAAAGAATTAAAAGAAACAAAGTTAGAAGTAATAAATGTATTAAAAGAAATAGATAATTTAAAAAATGAGATTAATCAATTAAAAATAGAATTAAAAGGAAAGGAAATTATTAAGTCTGGTGATAGTAATCCAGAAACGAACAAAGAACAAGATCAGAGCAGTAATACAAGTGAATAAAGTAGTAATCTAGGAGAAGAAGGATTAAATTACTTAGAGGAATCAGATAATGAGGAAAAGGAAATGATAATAAAAGAAAATAAAGAAATATTAGAAGCCCTTGGAAAAACCGTAAATGCAATCATAACAAATGAAGAAAAAAGCGATGAAAGTGATATAGAAAAAAGAGAAACTTCGCATAAACAAACAAATTATGAAACCGAATCAGATAATATAATGGATGAAGATGCATACCCAGAAGAAGAAATAGAAGATCATATAATAACTAAAAATAATATTAAAATGCCAGGAAATATACCTATAGGACAACAAAATGAAGTACAAGATTTCATAGGATCAATAAACCAAGGAATAAATATAAATGGATATTTTCTAGATTTAGATAATGTCTACGACGATCAAGAAATAAGTAGAAGAATAAAAGATTGGAATTTAGGGATGTATATAGCTTTAATGAATTCAAAAAATATAGAAGATCTGGATTATGTTTTTGAACTAATATCAAAAACAATTGTAGGAAAAGCAGCATTTTGGTTAGAAAATATTATTTATGAATTAAAAGGACAAGTAAGAACGTATGTTAGAAGCTGGCAAGATACGTTAAACGCATTTGATATATTATTAAAAAGAGAATTTCTAGGAGAAAGATGGTTTGTAGCTCAAGAAAATATAACAGTAGAAAGAAAATTAGAGATAACAATGTATCTAAATAATATGAAATATTGTAGGATTAGTAAATTACCAGAATATACTATAAGTTTTACTAAATTCTTTTATGAAGCTAAGTTTTTACCTAATGAAAGCTTAGTATATCAACAACTGTATTATGATCATTTACCTTCACCTTATAATACCGAAATAACTAAAGAATATAATAATCTAGAACCTAAGGAAAATACATTATGAGAAAGAATTAGATTATTAAGAGCATATTTAACTCGAAAATGTGAGGAATATAGAATTCAACATAGAATTAAAAAGGATAAAAACAAGGATTAAGAGAAATCTGTAATTTCACAGAGAAAAAATTAATATTTGGATGTGATAATCAAAATTATAAAACTAGAAAGAAATATAGGAAATATAGAAAAACAGATTATAATGAATATTATAAAAAACAAAATAAAACCTATAGACCTTATAAACCAATTAATCGAAGATTTAAAAGAAGAAAATTTAAAAAATATAGAAATACTCCTGAAAATAGAAAGAGATTTAGATATAAGAGAAAGTTTAGAAAAAGAAATAAAACAAAAATAGCAGATTGTAAATGTTGGAACTGTAATGAAAAAGGACATTATGCAAATAAGTGTCCTAAATTACAACAAAAAGGAGTAAAATATATAGATACTACCGAATTAATAATGAAATTAGAATATATAAGAGAAGATAATAATAACTGATATGATGAAGAAGTATTTTATATAAGTGAGACAGAACCAGAGGAAATAAATTATATAAATGAAAATGATAGTGATGATGAAAGTTTAATTACTGAATAAAATAGAATGGTAGCAATATATATTGAAGCACGGGTAGAATATAAACCTACTAAATATATAAAACAAAAGATATTTATAGATAGTGGAGCAGATATCTGTTTAGCTAAAGAAGAAGTATTTACTCAACACAAATGGAAACGTACTAAAAATAGAATAATTGTAACAGGATTCAATAACCATAAAAAAGAAATAGATATAATTGCAGAAAATGTAAGATTTATATTAGGAAAAACAAGGTTTAGGTTACCTATAATATACCAGGAAAATAATATGAAACAACAGATGTTACTAGGAAATAACTTTTTAGATTCTTTTAAAACTCAAATAATAAAACAAGGCAGGCTAAGTTTGTTAACACCTTGCGAAAAATGGATAGTATTAAAAAGAATAGTACCTGTAAAGTCAATAGAAATAAGTAATATTAAAGGAGAAAGAAAAACTAATTTAGAACTATTAAAACAGAAATATTTAAAAGCCTTAGAAATAAATTTTGGAGAACATCCAATGAAGTTATGGGAAAAAGAAAAAATATACGCTGAAATAAAACTAATAATCCTAATGATATAATTAGAAACAGACCGATAAGATATAGTCCAACAGATCAAAATGAGTTAGGAGTTCAAATAAAAGAATTATTAAACTTAGGACTAATAAAAGAAAGTAAAAGTCTGCATAGTAGCCCAGCGTTTTTAGTAAGAAATCATAATGAAGTAAAAAGAGGATAAGCTAGAATGGTAATAGATTATCGAGAACTAAATAAAAAGACTATATTTGATGGATATTTCCTACCACATAAAAGAAATTTAATAAACCAAACAAGTAATAAAAAATGGTTTAGTAAATTTGATTGTAAAAGCGGATATTGGAAAATAAAATTAACTAAAGAATCTAGATGTTTAACAGCATTTAGTGTACCACAAGGACATTATGAATGGATAGTACTGCCATTTGGATTAAGAACAGCCCCACAAATATTCCAAAGAAGAATGGATAAAATATTTAGAGAAATGAATGATTTTATTCTAGTATATATTGATGATAGATTAATATTTAGTGATAATTTAACAGATCATTCGAAACATCTAGATATATTTATTCAGACTATTAGAAAACATGGAATACTATTATCGGAAAAGAAATCAGAAATATTTAAACATAAAATAGAGTATTTAGGATATATTATAGATTCTGAAGGAATTCAATTACAAGAACATATTTCAACAAAAATAAGGAATTTTAAAGAAACTTTAGAAAATAAAAAAGAAGTACAACAATTCTTAGGAATAGTAAATTACGCTTCAGATTATATAAAAGACTTACCAAAATTAAGGAAACCACTACAAGACTTAATAAAGAAAAATAAAACTTTTGAATGGAAAGAAGATCATACAAATGCAATAAGAATACTAAAAACAAAGGTAGAAAATTTACCTAAACTACGATTACCCAAAGATAGTGATCAATTAGAATTATTTGCAGATGCTAGTGATATAGGATGTGGAGCAGTATTAGTAGCTTTTGAAAAAGATGATATTGATAAAGAAAACCCTTTAATATGTGGATATGCAGCTGGAACTTGGAAACCCAATGAAAAGAATTATCATATTAATGAAAAGGAATTATTAGCGGTAAAATTAGGAATTAAAAGATTTTATTATCATTTACTACATGTAAAATTTGTTGTAAGAACAGATAATACTCAAGTAAGATCATTTATATTCAATAAAATTGACCCTTTACCAGAATTAAATAAAAGAAGAAATTGGCAAGCATTTTTTAGTTGTTATGATTTTATTATTAAAAATATATCAGGTACTAAAAATGTTCTTGCACATTTTCTTAGTAGAGAACATGGACAGGGATAACAAGAATATTCAACCGATGGAAATTATACTAGAAGAAATCAAGAGGAAGAATGAACAAATTGCAACCTTGACCCAAGAAGTTAATAACCTCATAAAAAATCTTGAAGGAGCTATAAAACTTACCAAAAATATTACACCCCAAACTTTTGTATCAAGACTAGCTACAACTCCTACAATATCAACCCTTACCCAAACAGAAATATCCAAACCAGAACAACAAAACTTCAAGTTTCTATATCAGACAGAATTAAATACCCAAAAGAATATATAGAAGCCTTTGAAAAGATAACAAAATTTTACGACTACAAGTCCAATATACCATCCTCAGAATTGGAAAGTTTAGTAAATATCCAAGGTATATCTGCAAAGAAGACGCTGATCCTAAAGTGGTAGAAAGCTTATTAATGTTGGGATTTATTGATAAAATCATGGTTGATGAAACATTAAGAAGCATATCAAAACTTCCACCACTAATAGTTGAAAGCGTTAGTGCAATGATGCAATCATATGGACCAGGAGGAATATATGGAGTACAGGTATTTGATGCTTGTACCGACTTTGTAGGAAAACCAATAATAATATGTCAGATATTCAAGTATGGTAGAAATACTACTATAGAAGGCGATAATACTAGTCTGAAGTCTCCTATGCCATGCACAATAGAAGGATTTCAAGAATGGATGTCAAATAAAAGAGCAATTGGATTATCAGTTCTAAAATCCAAACTTGAAGATCTTATAAAAGGAAGGAAGGCATGTGTATTAGGAACAAGTATGAAGGGAAACGTAGAAGAAATACTAACATTATATTATAATAATGATGTGTTGAAAACAGATACAAGTGACTTAGCAGGTATGCATAACAGGATAACTGGTGGAAATTACAATCATGTCCCGCAAACCAAGGAGTTTTTCAAGGCAATTATTACAGGACAAAGAAAGAAGTCTGTAGTAGTTTTAAAACCCTTAGTAAAGGAAGAATCATGTTCTAATCCTTTCGAGTAAGATTGTAATAATTCATGTTATTTCAACATGTAATACTAAAGTAATTTTATGGCCCAAACAAAGTTTGGTGACCATAACATATTAGAAAATGATTCTACGGCCCAATGAAAATTGGTGACTGTAATATATGTTTCTACGGCCCAATGAAAATTGGTGACTGTAATATATGTTTCTACGGCCCAATAAAATGAAAATTGGTGACTGTAATATATGTTTCTACGACCCAATGAAAATTTGTGACTGTAATATATTAGCAAATAGAAACAGACAAAATTATGGAATCCCAGATAAAAGAAAAAAGACATAAGGCATTAAAAAGAGTGGAAGAAATAAAGTAGACGGAAGAAAAACTTGCAAGTATTGTAGTTCCTTTTCTTGCAAGTATTGTAATTCTTCCTCTAGTTTTTCTTTTTCTATTAAGTATTGTAGTTCCTTTTCTTGAGACATAATTAATGTTTCTTTTATTATCTTATTAATAGTTTCTATTTCATCTTTCTTCTCGTTTATCTCCTTTTCAGGGTTCATATTCTGTCTATAAATCTTAATTTATTCTGATCATTTATTTCTATTCCTTCATTCGTTATATTATATTTTATTTCATTTAAGAAATCCGTTCCTAATAATAGTTGATAACTAACGTCATTTTCTATCACTCCTAGACTTATATTATATTCTAAGTCTAAAATTTTTAATCTTAGTTTTAGACCTTTTGTTATTATTGTTTCTCTCGAACTATTTGGTTCAGTTATTATTTGAGGTTCTATTTCCTCACATTTGTTTGAGTCAACTTCAGTTATATGTATTTGACTTTTTGTTGCTCCAGTATTTATTTCTGTTATGACTTCTTTGGCAAATATTTCATTAAATATTATTGTTTTTATTCTTAATTTATCTGATTCATAACACGGTAATTTTATTAAATCTAATTTTCTACTGGTCATACTCATTGATCTAACTAATTTTATAGGGTTTTGTTCTCTTCTAAAACTTAATCTAGTTCCTTCCAATATTGGTTTAATTCTTCGTGTTGGAATTATTTGTCTATTGCTAAAGTCTATTGTAAATTCTTCTGGGATTGTTATTTCAGATTCTTCTTTATGTTCAATTTTTTCTAATATATCATTATATAATTTTGGTACTATTATTCCTAATTCCATTTGTTTCTTTACATGATGGTTTCCAGTCATAGCATATACTATTTTAGTTTCCATACTAATTAACTTTACTTCCCTTTTGCATTTTTATTCTATCTAATTTATAATATAATGTTAAAGATCTTTCTTTATTTTCATCTCTTAATGATATGCTAAAATCAGGTTGTATTATAAATTTTAATTTCTGATATATTAAGTTTCCTTTTACTACTGCTATTAATGAATCTTGTATATTTCCTATTATTCTATCGTCTAGTACATATATCTGTATAGGAGTATCAATATTTTTCTGAAAATATGTTTTTATCGTAAATTCTATTGCTCCAAAATAAATATTTTTTAGTTTATCTGCTTTTTGTTTTAATTTAGATAGTTCTCTTTTTATCAAACCATCTGTTATTAAATTTATTTTTGCTTTTCCATTTATCGTATGTATGTCTATTACATTTTCATGTTTTTGAGTTATATATCTAACTTCTTTATTTCTTTCAAAATATGATGTTTTGAATATCTTTTTTATTGTTAGTTCTTCTGTTTCACTTTGAATTTGATTATATATATCCGGTTTAAAACTTAGAATTTGTGATGTTCATTCTTCGTATTCATCCATTTGATAATATACATCTTGTTTTTCACTTGATTTTTCTAATGACATTTTTTCAAACTGTATTATTATCCAGTTATATTACTTGATAAAATTATTCTTTTAAGTTCTTGTATTCTTAGTTTATTATTTCTAAATGTTATTATCATATTTCCAAGTTGTTGATAACATCTTATTATTTCGTCCCTTCATATTTAAATGCGAAGCATCAGATAACACATTCAATCTGGAAATGATGTTCTAATGAGCAGTTGGAGGTAATCCTTTTGCCAAAATGTCAGCAACGTATAGAGAGTGAATTAACTGGAACGTCACCTGCTCCTTGACAAAGTGGTATTTAACAGCAAAATGCACCTTGACTGTCGCTATAAATGACAGTTGGATAAGACTGAAGAATATCCAAGCAAGGTCACAATCTGTATAACCAAGAGCACGTAATTCTGATTCTTCAGTAGAATTTTTTCTTTCTTGGACTGCCAATTAACCAGAAAAGTGCCTAAAATCAAGCAAAAACCATTTATGATGCGACTTGAATCAAAACAATTACACCAATCGTTATCACAGAAGGCTTGCAACTGTAAGGTAAAAGAAACTGGGAAGAACAACCCCTAAAATGAGTGCCTTTAAGGTACCCAAGCACCCATTGCACATCTAACATATGAGGAACGCGTGGTGTTTGTAAAAAATGACTAAGATGATGGACAATGTAGGCTATATCAGGACGTGGCACTGTAAGATATAAAATTTCGCCAACATATAAGCAGTGAAATCTTTCAACCATTAAGGTTGAATTTTTCTTCTTAGAGAAACTCGAGGAACAACTGCAGAAGGAACAGCAGGAGTAACATCAGGGACCTGTACCTCAGGTACTTCAGGTGGTTCAGTTATTAATACTGGATCAGAAATTGGAAGTGAAAAAAGAGAAACTAATGAATTTGGTAGGGATACAGAAACATGTATTTCATGAATGGGAGTGCCATACTCATGAGAGATGGAAACAGGTGAATTAAAAGGAGAAGAAGGTGAAATCTGAAGAAATGGAAATTGAGCTTCATCAAACACCACATGTCTGGAAACATGAATAGTATGTGTAATAGGATCAAAAAATTTGTAACATTTTTAATTTGGTGGATAACCAATGAAAATGGTTTTAAGAGCTTGAGCAACAAGTTTGAACATAAGAACAAAAATCTTTTAAAGCATGAATATGGTGTTGTTTGGTAGGAATCAGAATTCTCCGTAAGGCCATAGAATAGTTATTTAGTATAGTGAGTAAGTACTTGCAACCATTGCAAGTATGAGTACGATGGGGATCCCACAAATCATAGTGTACAAGATCAAAAATGTGATTAGTGTATGAAGAACGTAAAGGATAAGGAAGCTTATATTTGCTTGGCTAAAGGACAAGTGTCACAGAACAAGGATACCATCTTTAGCAGCACCTGAAAGTGCAGGTCCAAGTAAATCAAAAAGTAATGGTTTAAAAAGTAAGCTCAAGTTTAATGTGAGAAGCAACAGAATTCCATGCATCATTAGCAGACCTTTTGAATGGCCGTTTTTCCCTTAATTATTGGGAACGAAGGTAATGATGATCCAAAGGATATCCCACCAATGTGAAACACTTGTCTATAGTGTGGTTTTTACCATTACAATAAGTACACTCCAAGTTGCCAGTAGACTTGGTTATTATGATTTGGAAACGACCATTTTGGTATATTAACCATCATAGCAATCTGAGAAGGAACGCTATGATGAACCTGTCATTGTCTGTCTTCCTGTTTGAGAAGCATATAAGCTTGGTTAACAGATGGCCAAGGGTTCATCATGAGCAAATTTCCTCTGGCTGCAGTATAGCTGTTGTTTAAACCCCATTAAGAATTGAATCAATTTCTTCTTTTCAGTTTGATCTTCCCAATCCTTTGTAACACCACAAGTACACTTAACAATTGGCTCTAAAGCACGTAATTCATTCCTTTGAGCTTATGAAAATAAAATTCAATACAGTCATTTTCCTGTTCTAACTTGAATGGCTCCTTCTATGTTTCGTAAATCTTATGACCACTAACAACTAAAAAACAATCATTAAGTTCAGTTCAAACATCAACAGCACTATCCATATAATTCATGCTATTGCTAATTTCATCAGATACGGTGTTAAGAATCTAAGTAATTACCGTATCTTTAACTCGTTTCCAGTGCGGAAAAAGTACAGAATCACTAGCAGGAGCAATATAATCACCCATTACATAATGCGTTTGTTCTTAGCAGAAAGTGCAATTTGAATAGATCATTTCCAATTAGAAAAATTATCAGATCCAGTAAGTTTTTTAGATATCAAGTTCATACCAGGTTTATCACTGTTATGCAGGAATAACGATCATTTAATAAAGAAATAGTTGTAAAGCTCACTTGACCATTGACATTAGCTTCACCTAAGACGGCATTAGCATACGATTGACGACAATTTTGCGCCACTAGAATCACAGACAAGCTCAATTGAACAAATCAAGAAATTCAACTGAAAACAATTGAAATGAAACCCTAACGATGGCGATAGCGATGAACAGATCGAGAAATGTCGCGAGAGATTGCTAAAACATCATCGAGAGATAAAAAAAAAGAATAAAACTATAACATACACGCAGATATGATCGGATACCATTTAAACTTGACTAAGAACAATCAAGACTGAACATTCCGGGATAAATATCAAAGTGGTCACCAAACCGAACGTCACATATCAGTTTAATCATGAAAGTTAACGGGGTATCATATGAATCGCTAAAGTCATAATAAATATCATACATATATCTCAAAATATGTGCTCGAGAATTAAAATTTATTTTATGGAGTTCTATATATTTTTCTTGAATCCTATTACAACCAAATTAAAATGTATGAATTCTAGTATTTTCTATAATATAATAAGATTTTTTAAAATTTATCTACTATTTATTTTTAATTTGTAGTCTTTTGCTTTATTTAAATAAAAATGTTTAAATATCAAAGTGATCATTGGACTGAAGGCCGTATATCTATTTAATTATTAAACTTAACGGAGTATTATTTGGATCACTAAAGTGATAATAAGTATCAAATAGATTCTTCAAAATATGTGCTCGAGAATTAAAATTTAATTTACGGAATTCTAAACATTTTTCTTAAAATCTATTACAGCCAAATGAAAAATTATGAATTCATGGTATTTTATATCATATTGTGAGATTTTTTAAAATTTATCTAATAATTATTTTTATTTAAATAAAGAAAATGACTATAAAATTAAAAATAAATAGTAGATAAATTTTAAAAAATCATATTATATTATATAAAATACTAGAATTCATATATTTTCATTTGGTTGTAATATGATTCAAGAAAAATTTATAGAACTCCACAAAATAATTTTTAATTCTCGAATACATATTTTAAGGTATCTGTTTGATATTTATTATGACCTTAGTGATTCAAATGATACCCAGTTAAGTTTAATGATTAAACTGATATATGGCGTTCAGTTGAGTGACCACTTTGATATTTAACCCTAAATAAAAATAATTAGTAGATAAATTTTTAAAAATTTCAAAAAATCATCTAAAATACTATGAATTCATAACTTTTCATTTGGTTGTAATAAGATTTAAAAAAATGTTTAGAACTCCATAAAATAAATTTTAATTCTCGAGCACATATTTTGAGGTATCTTGATATTTATTATTACTTTAGTGATCCAAATGATACCCCGTTAAATTTGATGATTAAACTGATATATGACCTTCAGTTGGGTGACCACTTTGATATTTAACCCGAACATTGTGGAGATTTTGTATAGAATTCAACAAGAATGAAGAAACGTATTAGAAATGTATATACACAAGACTTGCAAGTAATATTTACATTTTGACAATCCCTCCCAAATATTTACATTTGGGTTGAACAAGATGTTTAAGAATTCTTCAAAAAAAAAATGTTTAAGAAAAATGATAAATTAGTGGAGATAAGTTAGTGGAATCAATTAATATTTTATGTATAAAGTGGGTATAGTGGAGAGAACTAGTGTATGTAATTATTTTAAAAATTATAAAAACTTTACTAATTTTGGAAAATTTTGAAATGTAAATAATTGAAAGGGACATCCCAAAAAAAAGGTAAACAAATGGGAGGTAGGGAGGGAATATGTAATTACAAATGATTGGTAAGGCTGTCAAACGGATAATTCGGATGCAGATATTTCTATATCTGTATCCGCATCCACAATCATCGGATCCGAATACGGATAATATCCGCTTTATTTTGGATACGGATAATATCCGGGTTTTTTTCGGATACGAATGCAGATATTTTGGATGAATATCATATATTTTGAATTTTTTTGTTGCCCCTACCGTTTTTACGATGATTATAGAACATTTTCTACGATTAAATACAAATAATATATTTACCTTGATTCACATGATTTGCAGGCTATTGCGTGAGCGCATAGGGTTTACCCAGTGCGCACCCGAAGGGTAGAAGCTGCGGGTTACCAATGATAAAAAAATAATAATTTATAAACGTATTATTTAATACATTTACACACACTATAAACTAAAAAAAATAAATTTTGAATTATATACAATTATATATTTATATAATTTAAATATCATATATGTAATTAGTTTCAGATGCGAATATCCCGAATTCGGATACGAATAATATCCGTTTTTTCTCGGATACGGATAATATCCATTTTTTCTCAGATACGGATAATATCCAATTTTTCTCAGATACAGATACAGATTTTTCGGACGAATATCAAATTTTTCGAATTTTTTTGACAGACCTAATGATTGGACAAAATAACTGACTACACAAATCCGCTTTTGGAGATATTTATAGTATATGATAGCTTGACTAAAGTTGAATTACAGAATATATTACAAATTGACTATTCTATATTATATATTATTAACATTATGAAAGAAAAAGAGCAATGAAGGTTCAAACAAACTAACTAATTAATCCTTTTAGCTAACACATATTCAAACCCTCAACATCATATAAAAGAGTCGGCGGATATTACAATTTTACTTATTTATTGGTACACACAACACTATTCGTATCAAATTTTATTTTAGTATCCTCCAACATATTAATGTTTAAGAATTGACAAATAAAAACTCAATATATATTAATTTTTAAAAAATTGACAAATAAAAGTTCAATAAAACAAATCTATTATAAGAGCAAAATACATTGACATCTGAAGAGATCCTATTAATAGTTGTATTTCATTCCAACTAAACCGCGTGTAAAATGTATGTGTATGATATGGAAACACAATTAGTTCAAATATTATGATTAACTCATCAAACACAAGAGCCCTAAACTAAGCTTGCCCTGCCTTAGAGCATCTCGAAGGGATAGGTATAATGAATAGTTAAAATATTGTAAAATAAAGGTTAGCTAAAATTTGTTAAACTTGTAATATGTTATGCTCCAATGGTATTAACTATAATGATTAGCTATATTTCAAAAACAGTATTTTAATATTATTGTCAAATTCAAACGGATCATTGATAAATAAAATAAGTAAATTTCGAGTGTTCCACGTTTGGACTACACTAATAAGCATGCCCATGAAAAAAACAGAAAAAATTCATGCCCATGAATTTATATTCATGCCCATGATAATGGTACATTAAATTTAATCTATTGATAAAAAAACCAGGAAGATATGTCAACTTGCCAGACCACAGAATTGCCAAACTTGAGGGTACATACAAGTCAGTGAATATTCTCAAAGTATTCCACGTTTGGACTACTCTAATAAGCATGCCCATGAATGCTCATGAAAAAAACTAGAAAAAATTCATGGCAAATTCATGCCCATGATAATGGTACATTAAATTCAATCTAGTGATAAAAAAACAGGAAGATATGTCAATTTGGCGGACCACGGAATTGCCAAACTTGCGTGTACATACAAGTTAGTGAACATTCTCAGAATGTTCCATGTTTGGACTACACTAATAAACATGCCCATGAAAAAAACAGAAAAAATTTTATTATGGCCATGAATTTATATCCATTGAATTCAATCTAGTGATAAAAAAACAGGAAGATATGTCAACTTGCAAGACCACGTAATTGCCAAACTTGAGTGTACGTACAAGTCAGTGAACATTCTCAAAAAGTACTATATCTATGTTGATCACAAATGTATTTACCTTTCCGCAAGATTTCAGCGATAAAAATCTGCAAGTTCTTTAATCAGGAAACTGGTGGAAAACCCCCAAAAATATAATCGAACCGAGTAAAATTGGTGGAAACCCCCAAATTTCAAAACCAGAAACCCAATTACATATATAATTCTATGACAATAATACAAGATTTTGATTAAAGATAAACTCATACCTTTGAATTTGGAACTGATGTAGATGGAGAAAAGAAAAGTACAGGCGGGAGTGATTGAGCGGGTGATGAGTTGGATAAATACAGAAAACGAGATTGGGATCAACAGATTTGGCGTATGGATTCTTGATAACTAAAATCTTGCCTATCAGGAGTGTGTGGTTGGAGCGGTATTTTTGATAGAAGATAGCTAAATATTGTAATGTTCATTGTCAGCTGGACTGATATAGCTAACAGTTAGGAAGGGGTGGGGTTGTTTAAAAAAAGATAACAAATTACTTGCAAGGAAACAAACTGCCCCTAGATAGTGCTCTAGTATCACAAGCTGATGACTTTACTATTGTTTCTAGACGAATAAACCAATATCATTTTCCTGTTAATCTAACTTCCTACAGGTACTTAACATGCTTAACTGTTTACCAAAAGAATAATGAAATTTGCTTCACCGCTCTCTTCTTTTTCTCTAATACTTAGTAATCCTTGCTTGTAAATTAAATGGAATGTAGAGTTATCTGTCACCATCATGCTAGATATATTAGCAGCACGCTGTTATTCCTCCTTCAAGTCAGCAGGAGCCAAGAAACAATCCATAGATAAGCCCTTGATGTTAAAGTTCACTTCTTCGATCCTCCAAACCTCATCCATTCGCGTCTTCGAATGGCTTTCTGAGTTTTCCCCGAACCTAAATAAAGAGACAGATGTCTGTCCTGAGTGTGCAATGTTAACTCCATCAATGGTCCTATAATCCTGGACTAATGATTCCATGGTTGTCTCCCAAAGTACATTGTCATTTTCTTGGACTTTGGCTTTTATTTTAAGGAGGTGAGAGTCGTCTAGTTTAATGAGGAGTCCCGTTCTCTGGCTGAAGTATCCCCAAACTGTGTGCTGGATTATCTCTACGTTTTTGCTACTTCTTGCTCTTAGTATTGTAGGCTCTGCTTGGACCTTTAACACAAAGCAATCTTCGTTGTTGATTGTCTTCTCCCCAACACAGATCGAGTCAGAGAACAAATTAGCAGTTGATCTCGGATCAAGTCCCTGTTTACCACTATTAATGATGAGGGCTTGGTCTGTGAACATAATGCTAAATACTTTCATCAGTTTATCTCTAGTTATAGGAAAGTAATCTTTGATGTACACCATAGTATAGAATTATGAACTAAGTTTTAGATTAACAGAGATAAAATTAGAGATGTATGATGTATCATACATGCATTAGACAATAAAGGATACCGGTATATACTACTCAGTTCTACATCAACTGAATACAGAGTTTAAACAATGTCCCCTGAGCCCGCTTAGGTATGATCAGATGAAGTTAATTGAGCTGGGATCATTAGATCTTGAGGTCGACTTCTGGAAGATGATACTGCAAATTTTAATTTTAGGCCAGTGGAATCCATACTGTTATATTAGTCTTTCCAACTGAAGTGACATTTTTTCTTCAAATACAAGAAACTTATATGATCTTGGTATATAAGTAAAAAGTAATGATAGGCGATATCAGAAAGATGCACAACACCTTCAAATTAATTGAAATGTGAAATGTTTCCGGCCGGTCTACTTTCAAGCTCAACTTAGATGCTGCGTTTATACACGTGACAACGCAAATATGAATAATTTGAATCTTATAAATTTGAAGAAGATGGGGCTATTACCTGAAAGGAACGGCGAAGAGGCCTAGGAGGGCCACGAGAGGCATGGGAATGGTTCCATGGAGTTTGCCTCCAAGACACCTTACCATCACTCCCAGCACTAATCTTATAACCAGACACCACCAGCTCCAAGCACCATAGCTCAGTTCTCTTTTGCTGCCAGAACACAAATCCTCCCATCTCTTCTCCATTTCTCACACTCTTACTCCTCATCATCTTATTATTATCATCTTGACTTAAACCTAAAGTATCGCCAGTAATAAAATCCGATGTTTTCATCTTCACCTTCCCTATAATACACATGCTATCAATTGAGTTGATAGCCTTTTGTCCTCCTGTGGCTGCTATATACTGTTGCACTATGTACTTTGACATTGCAGCCTCCTGCATGTCACAACTTCTTTCTTAAGGTCTATTGACGACTATAATTTGAAGTGATGTGACTCTGATTTGTAATATTGTTAACGGTGATTTGTAACTTGTTTGTAAAATTTGTATGCTAGAATAGTTTGCAGTGGAACATGACACTATTATTTGTACTGCAAAAAAGAAAATATCGGTAATATAACGTATGCTTACAATAGGGTGATCTTTGATATTGCGGCTGATGACAGTATGATCTGAATGGACAGGAAGAGGGATCAAAGGAGCTCCAACAACACCGAGCAAGAGCTGAATATTAGTGTTTTGGCTTGAGAAAGATGAAGGCGGTGATGATCTCTCTGTTTGTGGCTCCATCCATGACTTAATGTTGTGCCATGCAGTAGTAGTAGAAATATTAGTATGGTTTTTGTCAGGAAAAGTACTGAAGGTTTCTTCTGGGACAGGAACTTCCAGGACTGTTTGAAGAGCATCTTCTCTATCCAAGTTAGGGCACAAGGTCCTCATATGAGAAGCATACGAAGGTACAATTTAGAGTGTAAATGAATTTGGGGACAGAGTATTTTGGAGGACATAGTAATGCAAACAATGTTTGATCGAGTCTGGTGAAGAATATAATAAGAGCATTTGCCGCCTTTGTCGTGCCCCTCTTTCATATGTCGTGACTGCACGCTTTTTAGTGATATACTGTACAGTGTACACCTAGCACAAAATCTTTGTGGGATAAAGCTTTGATTAATTTTTGTCAAAAAATGTGCACACCTAGCATATTCAAATTTTCTATGTTGGGTATATGATAAACGCGAATGGTTAAAAGTTTAATGTATTTTGATTGATTTTTTTTTTTTATAACAGTGATGAACCTTGCATTCATAAAAATTCCACCAATCAAAATGGTCTAAAATTCTAGTTTTCTGCGCTTATCATGTGCTCAATTCATGGTGTTGAGTATACAACAACGAAAGCAAAACCCAAAGTAAATAAACAAGAACAAGAAAATAAATGACAATCACACAAGACAAAAATTTACGTGATACGGAAAATCCTACTCCACAATCCGCAGTAATTTTGTATTGATCTCTCACAACTTGTTGTGTTATAATTTTACAATTATATGAGTATTTATAATAGCAGAAACTGGGCCTAAATCAAATTATAGTTCAAATCTGAAAAGTAGACTAATCCATAATAACACCTAAATCTAAATAGTCTATTTTCATGGGTTTAAATAATAGACTTCACAAATTTCCCACTTGGAGTCTGACCACATCATCACTTCACTCCAGTAAATCTAGTAAAATCAGTATTTCAATAAATAACTTTGACTAGTGCAGCGCCTTCTCATCAATCAATTCTGAAGGCCAGTTGAAACTACGCAAAATTTTAACTTTTCATTGGTAACCACGGTAGTTAACATATCTGCAGGATTCTTTGAACCAAGGATTTTCTTTAAGGATAAAGTACCTTTACTGATAAACTCTCTTGTAAAGTGATATCTCAGTTGAATATGCTTCTTCCTAGTATGAAAAATGAGATTATTTGCAAGATGAATAGCACTATGACTGTCGCTATACAAAGCACTGTCCGTCTGTTTCTTACCCAACTCCTCAAGAAAATTTCTCAACCAAATTATCTCCTTGCTAGCTTCAGAGATAGCCATATATTTTTATTATGTGGTTGAAAGAGCAACACTCTTTTGAAATCGAGACATCCAACTAACTATTGTGCCCCCCAAAGCGAAAATATAATTCATTGTACTTTTTCTTGTACCAAAACACCCAAATCTGTATCAGAGAACCCTTCCAAGATAACATCTTTTTTACTAAAACATAATACAACCTTGGATGTGCCCTTCAAGTAGCTTAACTACCACTTGACTGCTTCACAATTCTCTCTTCCTGGATTAGACATAAATCTGCTAACAACTCCCACTGCATGAGCAATGTCTGGCCTTGTACACACCATTACATACATCAAACTTCCAACTGTAGACGCATAAGCAACTTTATCCATATCTTTCTTGTATTCATCCGTTTTAGGTGATTACTTCTTTGTGAGATTAAAGTGACTCGGCAAAAGTGTACTTCTGGTCTTCGCATCATTGACATTGAATGTCTGCAATAATATCTCAACATACTTCTCTTGAGATAATTTCAAAGTACCTTCAGCTCTATCTCTTATGATGCTCATACCAAGTATTTGTTTTGCTGCACCCATATATTTCATCTTAAACTCCTCAGACATCTGTCTATTTAGCTTGTTGATATAAGATATAAGATATATCAAATTGTTTAAAGTAACAACAATCACTACACCATAAATTGGCTATCACAACCAGACTGTCGAAAAATCATTGTAATAGGACAACATTTTTAGTAAGTTTTTAGAATTTTAGAGGTGCTGCAATGCTTTTTAAAAATAGTTACAGGATGGTGAAAAGTAAAAAAAGTTCAAACTATAAAAACGGTTTTGACATTAGTTGCTACAGATGCCACAATTTGGCTCGCGGGTTCTGAAAATTTGGGCAGGCTTCGAAATATTTTCAAAGCGGGCTTTCTGAACCGGGTCAAAAATAAAACAAAATAGAAACTCCAAAATAAAATAAAATGAAACCGATACATCAAACTCGAGAGCTAAAAGAGGCGAGAGCAGAAAGAGACCATAAATCGAATGGATAAATCGAGCGAGAGCTGTTTAAGTAAAGCTCTTGGAGTAAAGCTCAAATACAGGGTATATTCAAACCTTAAATCGATTTAGGGATGTTTTGCTTTTGGGATATTTCAAACTTGGGGGCTTGTTTCAAACTTGTTTATGTTTCAATTTGGGGCTTTTTCATACTTGGAGTTTGTTTATAAAATTGTTCATATTTTAATTTATTTATAGCTTTTTTAGTGTATCTTTGAGTGAAAGATATAGGAATTAACTAGATTTCTTTTGTAATATATGATCTTCTTTAATTAACATGAATCACTATTTTTTTTCTCTTATCTTATTTGAGTTCTATAAGTCACATGTCACATGCTTCAACCAACCTTTTACAAATCGTTATTGTTAGAAGGTTGGTCGACATGTGTGCAATGTCTCTTTTAGAGTTTAGAATTTCTATTCTTCTTGAATCAAGAGAGGTCACTGGTGCCGATGTCATTGTTTGAATTAGATAAAGTCCATTTCAAGGACGAGTGACACAAACAGAATAAATCAAATGTAAAATAAAGTAAATAAATGGATCAAGATAAAATAGAAACAATTGATCTTACCGCGGTGATTTAGTTTTTGTCATTGTAATGTTTAGTTATGATGTCAATTTCCTGTCTTTCTAGACTCTTGAACTGGTTTATTTATAATTGTAAGTTGCCAACCATATAATGATTTATTTGTTCCAAGCCCGACACACTTAATCCAACGTTGCTTCGTCCTGGGAGGTTAGATCGTAAAATTGAGTTTGGTCTTTCTAATCTTAAAAGTAGGACACAAATATTTAAGATCTATATATATACTGTGAACTGTGGAAGGGACACTCGATTTGTACTCCTAGCTTGTCTCTGTTCAAATTTGACAGGTAAGACCTCGTATATATGCTTTTTCTCGATATGTTTAAGTTTCTTATGAAAGATCAATACATACCCCATAGTTATTATGTCACTTCAAATATGACGTACTCATTTGAGCATACTCCTACCTGCATTACACGTAATGGGCAAGACAAAATTAAACTAGACTAAGATTAAAAAGCAAGTTGGTCCAGAAAACACTAATGGGCCAGAAGTTAAATTTAATAAGCATATTAAATCTAGAAGATCACTATTTTGAGATTCACTTATCATTTGGTGAATATAAAGGAGTGTCATTTTTTTAATTTAAAATTATTTTTTCTGCCAACTCTTAAATATTTATCCTGAGTTAGACTTATTTTGTTGATATTTGGATTATTTGTAGGTAAAAATTGAAGGTTTTAGTGAAATCAACGTAACAAACAATGGAGATGGTCCGGATGAGTTGGATAACTTTTTAATAATATAAGATGAGTTAGATGGGGATGGAGTAGATGATTGACTTGTTATTTTTTGTTAACGTTCTTAGCTTTGATGTATAAATGTACAAACTAGTCGTGTGCAACTTTGTCATTTATTTTTTATTTTGAATATAAAATTTGGATTTAAGTTGGTTATATTAATGTACCTGATTTTGGATTGGTATTTATAATAAAATTAATAGTGAATTTGTAACTGAAACAAATAGATCATGGTCAACTATTTTTAGAAATGCATTGCTATATCCTAAAAATTATTTCCATGGTTCTTATTATGAATACTAAAAGCATTGATATTGGCCAAATTATGTTGCCAATTATAGTTCAATTCGTTGTCATTAGCCACATATTGCAATGGTTAACAAAAAACCAAAAAAAAAGAGCATTGCGGTAGGCTATTACAATGACTTAAAAATGTTGCTGTAGAGACAAAATCATTTCCATACATAATTCTTTGTAATTATTTTAGGCATTGCCATATGGTACTATATTCGTTGCTACATCGACCTATCGTAACAGGACCTAAGTTAACACTAGATTTTGGCAAAAACATTGCAATAGACTCTATTGTAGTGATTTTAAGACCTGAAGCAACATTTCCAAGTGGCTGTTGTATCCAATCTATGGTGTAGTGAATGATCCATAACACTCCTCATATATACATATCTTCATAATAAAGTTGTCAAACTTCAAGTACCGTTGTATTGGTGCTTGCTTCAAATCATACAAGGTTTTTATAAGTTTGCAAACAATATTTTCTTTCCCATTTACCTGAAATCCCTCTAGGTGAACCATGTAGATGTCTTCCTCAAAATCACCATGTAAGAACGCAGTCTTAACATCTAGTTGCTCTAGATGTAACTCCTCTGCAACCATGATACTTAGCACAATTCTAACTGTAGTTATCTTAACAACGAGAGAAAATATATCAGTTTAGTCAATACCCTTATTCTGTTGATAACCCCTGACTATTAAGCTTGCCTTGTATTTCTTGTTGCCATCATGTTCTTCTTTGATCCTGAACACCCACTTATTCTATAAAGCCTTCTTTCCTGCTGGTAACTCTGTTAAAAAGAAAGTCTCATTCTTTTCAATAGAAATTATCTATTCATCCATGGATGATTTCCACCGAACTGAATTATCAACTTGTACTGCCTCTGAATAACACTGAGGCTCTCCGTCCTTAGTCTATAACATATAATATGCGAAAAGAGAATATCTTTGTGGTGGCCTCATAATTTTTCTAAATTTTCTTACCTCAGTCTATGGAGTAACTGGAACCATGTCATCAACATTCTCTGAACTCCCACTATTTCCTGCAAGATCTGTTTCTGTAATATCTACAAACATTGCCTTCTCTTTCCCAAATTGTTCCTTTATAAACTCAGAATCGACTACAAGCTTATCCTTTTATACTGCATTCTCATTAAAAGTAACATCTCTACTTCTAACGACCTTCTTCTTAGTTTATCCCAGAAACGGTAACCCATATCTTCTGAGCGATAAACAATGAAGATACACTTCTTTGCTTTACGATAAATCTTGTCCCTGTCAAAATATTTAACATGCATATAAGAAACACAACCAAAAAGAAACGAGTTTGTGCTAGTACACATTCAATCTTTGAATTCAAGCATTCGTGTGGATACCAATAGAGCGTAGATCGCGAGAGCGGGATGCGTGGTGATTGAACAAGCTTTGGATCTCCATTAGTCAACTAATTGGTAAAGCTTCTTAAGGTAAACAATCTGATCTATGAATTAAATATATGTTTTTCGCATGGATCCTGCGGTGGATTTCAAAAATTCTGATTTTTTACGTTTTTAATTATTGTTTCCGTTGCGTTTATGTGCTCGAAACCCAACAATGACATCAGAGCTACTTACGAATAGTGTTTAATTCGTTTATGTGTTTACTGGTTTTATGATGATAACGTGTATACAATATTTCATGACTGTTATGTATGCGATTTTGTATATTTTACATTTTTTTATATATGCGTATGTATATATATGTATTGAATATATAATATCCATGAGAGTTGTATAATTATATGATGACTATATAATCTGTATATATACTGATATATACATGTTTTGTATTTGTTCTTATTATAAGAATCGTATTTTATACGATTCTGAATCGGATGCAGCGGATTTGCTGAAATCTGTGTCTGGTGTCCGATTTTGACGAACGAATACGCTATTTCAATTACGGCTTGCATGTCGTTTAATCTTGTAATTATTAAATCTCGAATGTAACTCGAATTCTTCTTGTAAGTTCATTAGATTAATTTTTATATTTCATTCTTGTAATGTACATGAAGACATGAATCTTTGAAGATCAAGGGTAATCCCACATAGAGGCCATCCAAGGAAGCAATATGTAATATACCTGAATTTTGAATATTTTAATAATAATAATAATAATAATAATAATAATAAGTGAAAGATTTAATTTAAGTTAGAATAAGAATTATAAAAGAATTATTTCTGGATTAATAAGAATAAGATTAGAAAAAGAAGTTATATTATAGGCTTATATATAGTCGGTACATATGTTAAACAAACCCTAATATAACGAGGCCGCACAGAGTGAAACAGAGACGAAAACAGAGTCGCATTCATATCCCCTCTAAGTGTCAACTCCTGGAGGTATATGTTAATAATGTGATGAATATATTTAGGTCTATATGATCTATTAACTCTGGAAGTTGCTTCTGTGAAATTTTAGCACCATAGATTGATTAGATAGGTCGACTATATGTACAAATTGCCAATCATGTGTTAGTAGGATAGTTAAGATTTGTTATATGTATGGCTAGCTAATTTATACTAATATTTGACTGCGAACTTGAATGCCATGTCATATGATCATAATGATTAGATTTAGTTGAATGAGATTTGTGCCTTTATTTGCATATAGTGGACATGTTAAATATCTCTTAAATTGATCATATATTACATTATTATATAATTAGCGTACTAGTTAGTCTTATGTAAATTTAAGAATAATATATTTGTGATGGGGATGATGTACTTGAGGTCTGGTTTTGTAAATTAGATTATTGAAGCATCACTTATCTTTTAGATTCATAATATATTTTCGTTTTATATTTAAAATTTAGTATCTGATTTATTATTTTAATAATTGTAAACCACAATGATTTTAATAAAGGTGTTGTGCATGAACTTGAACTTGATGATTTGATAGTACTTTAGATTATGTTTTTTTTACTAGTTTCATTTAATTACTTTATGAAATAATTAGGTGATTAATGAATGTATAAAAATGTCTATGAGTATGACTAATGTATCAGTAAATAATATAAATTGTCCCCGGTGTAGTCTATTAAATTAGATTAATAAAATTGTTATTGTATTCGAAATAAATTACTGCCTAATTTATATTATTTGTGTATTGTTTAATTAAATTAAGTGCAATGTTGCATGTATCGAGTATAGATTAGCACACTTAAGTTAATAAGCTTGTTGACCTGTGATTGATATCTAATGCATGTGACAGTAAATATGCTTGCTATAATCAGGTTATTATATTTTAATTGTGTCCCATTACAATAAGTTTGTCGGTGATCTGATTTATAGCATGACTTTGATGATTTGTTATTAATTAAATAGATTTATAAATAATAAACTCAAGAGTAATATAAGATACGATTATATATATATATTTTATATAATGAATAAATACCTGAAAGATTTTAAATATAAATCATTATAGGACAGGAGCCGGGAATTTAGACCATCGTGTGCGGATTTCAATAGTATTAGAGTTTGTGATATTTGAGGTACGGATTCTGTCCCCTTTTATTCTGTGCTACTTCTCTTAGATATTATATATATTTGATTCGTTTCGTTCTACCTTCTGTTTGTTCCGTTAAAAATTCTTTAAACTTCCTTGACTTCCAAAAATTGTTTTAAAATGGATTTGCAAAATTATAAATATTTGTTTACTTCTGTTTTGAAATATTATTTATGACACCCTCTGTTTTGGAAATCTGAATTACTCTTATCAGGTGATGTTAAATTTGCGAGAATATTTTATTTTAAACCCTTAGTGATTTAGGGTATACCGAGTTAACCAGCTGTAGGGGTACTACAGCCATGTCATTGCGGCAACAGTGACATGACACTTCCGTGAAAGTGTGATTGGTCACGGCGTATCCTTCTGTTAGCTCTTGGGAGGAGCTTTTGCGCATTTGATATTTGTTCAGGATACGTGGGTGCACCCAGAGTTTGATTTGTGATTTGATTTATAGTGACGTCGTATATGCCGTACACGTTATCCATTCTGTTGCACACATTAGGTACCCTATGATGTGTGTATTTGTATATGTTCTGATCTCGGTATGAAATATCCTAACCCCTCGTTGTTTCAGCCTTACTTATTTTTAAAATTGTTGTTTTATTATAAATTGCTGATTATTTATATCTGATCTCTTGTTTTATAAATTGTAATTTCAAATCCGTACTGGGCATTTGGCTCATGCCGTATTCTTTTTCTGGCAGGTGCTTAGGGAGATCTGGGACTGTGTGATGGAGAGCTTCCCTTTATTTCGTTCTTAGGATTTCAGACTTCTATCATTATCTAGACTTAATTTCTTATTAGAGATTTCAGCATTTATATTATTGGTTTAGACATTTCGGAGATTTAATATTATTTTGGAGATTTTAGACTGTTAAATTATTGTTAGAAATATATTAGTGCTCTTTTTGCAGGTTTTTGGATTTTAAGTAATATCTCCCTTCTAAATTTAAGAAGGGGGTGTTACAGAGCTGACATCAGAGCTTAGGTTCTTTCTTGTAGAAAACCTACTTAGGTTGACCTGTGAGTTTGGGTAGACGATAGTATGGGTGTTCTATTTAATTTTGTTTCATTCTGCTCCTTATCATTTAATTCTGCTTCATCATTCTAAAATCTGTTTGTAACTACTTCATCATATTTATTCTCGTAATCTTCATTCGTTCGATATCTTATATTGTAGATGCCTCCTAGACGTGATCCTTTTCATATTGACCCCGCTCAGCTTACTGAGATGATAGGCAAGCAGTGGTTCAGGCTGTACAGTAGGCTTTGGCAAACCAAGGAAATCAGAATGGCGAGGAAAATCAGAATGGACAAGGAAATCAGAATGGCGATGGAAACCATAATGGACAAGGAAATCAGAATGGCAGTGGGAATCAGAATCAGAATGGTCAGGGCCATCAGCTGGAGCCGTTTGTATGGTTGGAGAGGTTTGTGAAGCAGAAACCAGACTCTTTTAGTGCAGCACCGACTCCTATTGATGCTGAGAATTGGATTGTTCATCTCGAAAAGATTTTTGATGCACTGGGTTGTGATGAGATTCAGAAGGTCAGGTTAGCTGTGTATAAGTTGGAGGGTGATGCTCAGAGATGGTGGAGAGGAGTGAAAGCTACTAGAGGGGAGCAGTATACAGAGGCTTTGGAATGGCAGGGATTCAAGGAAGTATTCTATGAGCAGTACTTCTCTAATGTTGATAGGGAGGCTTATTTGAGGGAGTTTCATTCTATTATGCAGCACCAGGATGAGAGCATTACTGATTATATGGCGAGGTTTATAAGGTTGGTTGGATTTGCTGGAACAGTTGCAGGGACTGCTGCGCAGCAGGCTGATAAATTTAAATGGGGGTTGAAGTCTCATCTGAGGGGTTCCATAATTTCTTTTAAATTTGACAATGTGGCAGAGGCGGCTGATGCAGCAAAGGATGTTGAGAAGGAGCGCATAGATTTCAGGACTTCCAGGTCTAATAGTGGTAGTAAGAGGACTAGGGATGATCAGGGTTTTGCACAGGGTAGACAGTGGTATGGAGGTCAAAATGGTCAGCAGGGACAGTGGCGCGGACAGAATCAGAATAGGGGTGGTCAGTCATCCCACGGCCGGAATCAATATGTAGTTCAGAATCAGAATCAGCAGTTTCAGCGACAGAAGCAGCCTAGGCAGTGGCAAAATCGTCAGCAGGGGCAGAGCCGTTACTCAGTGTATGGGGGAAACCCCAATATGATTCCAGTGGCTCCTTGTGCTATATGTGGTGGACATCATCCAGGTAGAGCTTGTTATAGACAGACTGGGGCTTGTTTCTTGTGTGGTAGCATGTCCCATAGGGCAAAGGATTGCACAGTGTCACGCAATCCTGGTGGAGGAGGAACTGGCGGTGGTAGTGGCAGTGGAAGTCAGCAGAATCCTACAGCCAGAGTGTTTGCATTGACGGCAAATCAGGCAGCAGCTAATTCAGGTACCGTTTCAGGAACACTTCTTGTTGGTAGACGTGATGCTTATGTGTTATTTGATACTGGTTCAACCCATTCTGTTGTGTCTTTATCGTTTGTTCGTCATCTTGACGTTGCACCTTCATTATTATATCCTCATATGTCTATTTCTACCCCGATAGGGAATTTCGTTGTTATTTCTGATGTGTATCGAAAGTGTCCGATAGCTGTTGAAGATAGAAATTATAAGGTTAACTTGCTTCCGATGGAGATGCATGACTTTGATGTTATCTTGGGTATGGATTGGTTGAGTGAACATCGTGCCACAATTGATTGTCAAGGAAAAAGGGTGATCTTTGGGGATGCAGATAAACCAGAATTTGTATACCAAGGGTCTCAGCCGAAGGGGGATGTTAAGTTAATTTCTGCTCTAAAGGCGAGTAAATTGTTGTCTAAGGGCTGTGATGGCTACCTTGCTTTCGTGAAGGATATATCGAAGGATGAACCTCGCATCGAGGATTATCCAGTTGTGAGGGAGTATGAAGATGTGTTCCCCGATGAGCTACCAGGTTTGCCACCACATAGAGAGGTGAAGTTTACTATTGAACTTGTTCCAGGTGCCGAGCCAATTTCTAAGGCGCCTTATCGAATGGCACCACTTGAGTTGCAAGAATTGAAGGAGCAGTTGCAAGAGTTGTTGGATAGAGGATTTA
Organism: Apium graveolens; assembly: GCF_009905375.1. Lineage (NCBI taxonomy): Eukaryota > Viridiplantae > Streptophyta > Magnoliopsida > Apiales > Apiaceae > Apium > Apium graveolens. The sequence continues at coordinate 118,443,589 of NC_133651.1, read as the reverse complement.
TTAGGCCAAGTGTGTCTCCTTGGGGCACTCCTGTCCTGTTTGTGAAGAAGAAGGATGGTTCCATGAGGTTTTGCATTGACTACAGGGAGTTGAATAAGGTGACTGTCAGAAACAGGTATCCTTTGCCACGCATTGATGACTTGTTTGATCAGTTGCAAGGGGCGAAGTAATTTTCAAAGATAGACATGAGATCTGGTTACCATCAGTTACGAGTTAGAGAGGGGGATATTTCGAAGACTGCATTTCGCACTCGTTATGGTTATTATGAGTTTCTCGTGATGTCCTTTGGGTTGACGAATGCACCAGCGGTATTTATGGATTTGATGAATCGGGTCTTTCATGATTATCTGAATAAATACGTGGTGGTCTTCATCGATGATATCTTGATATACTCTAGGAGCAGAGAGGAGCATGAGGAGCATTTACGTACTGTACTTGAAATTTTGAGGGAGAAGAAGTTGTTTGCGAAATTTTCCAAGTGTGAATTCTGGTTGGAGGAAGTGGCATTCTTGGGGCATATTGTATCTGGTAGGGGCATTGAGTTGGATCCTGCGAAAGTCGAGGCTATTACTAATTGGCCCAAACCTAGCAATGTGACGGAGGTGATGAGTTTCTTGGGTCTGGCAGGTTACTACAGGCGTTTTGTGGAAGGTTTCTCTTCCATAGCTTTGCCATTGACTCAGCTAATGAGGAAGGGAATTAAGTTCGAGTGGAATGATGATCGTGAGAAGAGCTTTCAAGAGTTAAAGAAGAGGTTGGTGTCAGCTCCAATACTTGTGTTGCCATCAGGGAGTGGAGGTTTTCAGGTTTATAGTGATGCTTCTAAGATAGGATTGGGGTGTGTTCTTATGCAGCATGGGAAAGTGATTTCTTACGCCTCTAGGCAACTTAAACCTTATGAGGTGAACTATCCTACCCATGACTTGGAGTTAGCGGCTGTGGTGTTTGCTTTGAAGATCTGGAGACACTATCTTTATGGAGAGACTTGTGACATCTTTACTTATCACAAGAGTCTCAAGTACATCTTTACTCAGAAGGAGCTTAACATGAGGCCGAAGGTGGCTTGAACTTCTTAAGGATTATAATGCAAATATTCAGTACCATCCGGGGAAGGCGAATGTAGTGGCAGACGCTCTTAGTAGGAAGAACTTGGGGAGTGTTGCATCTCTCATTACTCAGCCGCACCTTATTTCAGATTTTGAGCGCTTGGGTGTTGAGTTGTATGTTAGAGGATCATGTGGTAGCATTGCAAATTTTGAAAGTGGAACCAAATCTTGTTTCAAGGGTTAAGGAAGCTTAGAAGGATGATACAGGTTTGAAAGCTATTAGATCTGAGGTGGCAGGTGGCAAGCAAAAACACTTTCGTGTTGATGATGAGGGCGTGATATGGTTGGGTGGAAAATTGTGCGTGCCCGTAGACCCGACGATTCATGAGGAAATTTTGAAGGAGGCTCATAGTTCTTCATTTTCTATTCATCCAGGTTCCACCAAGATGTATGGAGATTTAAAGAAGCACTTCTGGTGGAGTGGAATGAAGGGAGATATAGCAGAATTTGTGGGAAAATGTCTTACATGTCAACAAGTGAAGATAGACCATCAGAGGCCTAGTAGATTGTTGCAGCATCTAGATATTCCAGTTTGGAAGTGGGAAAACATTACTATGGATTTTGTGACTCATTTGCCGAGGACTTTCAAGAAGAACGATGTCATATGGGTGGTGGTTGATAGACTCACTAAGTCCGCTCACTTCTTTCCTATTAGAGAGACTGCTCCTGTTCACGAGTTGGCAGAGATTTTTCAGCAAGATATTGTTAGACTTCATGGTGTGCCTGTATCGATAGTTTCTGATAGGGATACGAGATTTACATCGCGGTTTTGGAAGGGTTTCCAACAAACTTGGGGTACAAGGCTTAATTTTAGTACAACTTATCATCCACAGACCGATGGACAATCGGAGAGGACGATTCAAACATTGGAAGATATGTTGAGGGCTTGTGCTTTGGAGTGGACAGGTGATTGGGATAAATATCTGTATCTTGTCGAGTTTGCGTACAATAATAGCTGGCACGCGAGTATTGGTATGCCACCATTTGAGGCTTTATATGGTAGGAGGTGTAGAGCACCATCTTGTTGGGATGAGGTTGGAGAGAGAGTCATTGAAGGACCAGAGCTAGTTAGAATCACTAATGAGAAGGTGGGGAAAGTTAAAGAAAGTTTAAAGGAAGCTCGATCTCGTCAAAAGAGTTATGCGGATCAACATCGGAAGTTTGGTGGATTTAAGCCAGGTGATCATGTGTTCTTGAAGGTGTCTCCTTGTAAGGGTGTGAAGCGTTTTGGTATGAAGGGAAAGCTTAGTCCGAGATATGTTGGCCCTTTTGACGTTATGGAGAAAGTTGGGGAAGTATCTTATAGAGTTGCGTTGCTACCACAACTATCTCATGTACATAATGTGTTTCATGTGTCTGTTTTGAGGGGCTATAAATATCATCCGTTACACGTAGTTCAATATCCATTACATAAGATTAGAGAGGATCTTTCTTGTGAGGAAGAAGCTGAGGCTATCTTAGCTCGAGAGGAGCGAGTTTTGAGAAAGAACACCATTCCATTTGTGAAAGTTTTGTGGAAAAATCATTCGGAAAGAGAGGCTACTTTGGAATTAGAAGAATCTATTCGTGAAAAATATCCGCATTTATTCGATCCAGGTACGACTATTTAGTTTCGTTGATTCCGGGGACGGAATCCTTTTTAAGGGGGTATATATGTAATATACCTGAATTTTGAATATTTTAATAATAATAATAATAATAATAATAATAATAAGTGAAAGATTTAATTTAAGTTAGAATAAGAATTATAAAAGAATTTATTTCTGGATTAATAAGAATTAGATTAGAAAAAGAAGTTATATTATAGGCTTATATATAGTCGGTACATATGTTAAACAAACCCTAATATAACGAGGCCGCACAGAGTGAAACAGAGACGAAAACAGAGTCGCATTCATATCCCCTCTAAGTGTCAACTCCTGGAGGTATATGTTAATAATGTGTATGAATATATTTATGTCTATATGATCTATTAACTCTGGAAGTTGCTTCTGTGAAATTTTAGCACCATAGATTGATTAGATAGGTCGACTATATGTACAAATTGCCAATCATGTGTTAGTAGGATAGTTAAGATTTGTTATATGTATGGCTAGCTAATTTATACTAATATTTGACTGCGAACTTGAATGACATGTCATATGATCATAATGATTAGATTTAGTTGAATGAGATTTGTGCCTTTATTTGCATATAGTGGACATGTTAAATATCTCTTAAATTGATCATATATTACATTATTATATAATTAGCGTACTAGTTAGTCTTATGTAAATTTAAGAATAATATATTTGTGATGGGGCTGATGTACTTGAGGTTTGGTTTTGTAAATTAGATTATTGAAGCATCACTTATCTTTTAGATTCATAATATATTTTCGTTTTATATTTAAAATTTAGTATCTGATTTATTGTTTTAATAATTGTAAGCCACAATGATTTTAATAAAGGTGTTGTGCATGAACTTAAACTTGATGATTTGATAGTACTTTAGATTATGTTTTTTTTACTAGTTTCATTTAATTACTTTATGAAATAATTAGGTGATTAATGAATGTATAAGAATGTCTATGAGTATGACTAATGTATCAGTAAATAATATAAATTATCCCCGGTGTAGTCTATTAAATTAGATTAATAAAATTGTTATTGTATTCGAAATAAATTACTGCCTAATTTATATTATGTGTATTGTTTAATTAAATTAAGTGCAATGTTGCATGTATCGAGTATAGATTAGCACACTTAAGTTAATAAGCTTGTTGACCTGTGATTGATATCTAATGCATGTGACAGTAAATATGCTTGCTATAATCAGGTTATTATATTTTAATTGTGTCCCATTGCAATAAGTTTGTCGGTGATCTGATTTATAGCATGACTTTGATGATTTGTTATTAATTAAATAGATTTATAAATAATAAACTCAAGAGTAATATAAAATACGATTATATATATATTTTATATAATGAATAAACACCTGAAAGATTTTATATATAAATCATTATAGGACAGGAGCCGGGAATTTAGAGCATCGTGTGCGGATTTCAATAGTATTAGAGTTTGTGATATTTGAGGTACGGATTCTGTCCCCTTTTATTCTGCGCTACTTCTCTTAGATATTATATATATTTGATTCGTTTCATTCTACCTTCTGTTTGTCCCGTTAAAAATTCTTTTAACCTCCTTGACTTCCGAAAATTGTTTTAAAATGGATTTGCAAAATTATAAATATTTGTTTACTTCTGTTTTGAAATATTATTTATGACACCCTCTGTTTTGGAAATCTGAATTACTCTTATCAGGTGATGTTAAATTTGCTAGAATATTTTATTTTGAACCCTTAGTGATTAGTGATTTAGGGTATACCGAGTTAACCAGCTGTAGGGGTATTACAGCCATGTCATTGCGGCACCAGTGACATGACACTTCCGTGACAGTGTGATTGGTCACGGCGTATCCTTCTGTTAGCTCTTGGGAGGAGCTTTTGCGCATTTGATATTTGTTTAGGATACGTGGGTGCACCCAGAGTTTGATTTGTGATTTGATTTATGGTGACGTCGTATATGCCGTACACGTTATCCATTCTGTTGCAGACATTAGGTACCCTATGATGTGTGTATTTGTATATGTTCCGATCTCGTTATGAAATATCCTAACCCCTCGTTGTTTCAGCCTTACTTATTTTTAAAATTGTTGTTTTATTATAAATTGCTGATTATTTATATCTGATCTCTTATTTTATAAATTGTAATTTCAAATCCGTACTGGGTATTTGGCTCATGCCGTATTCTTTTTCTGGCAGGTGCTTAGGGGGATCTGGGACTGTGTGATGGAGAGCTTCCCTTTATTTCGTTCTTAGGATTTCAGACTTCTATCATTATTTAGACTTAATTTCTTATTAGAGATTTCAGCATTTATATTATAGGTTTAGACATTTCGGAGATTTAATATTATTTTGGAGATTTTAGACTGTTAAATTATTGTTAAAAATATATTAGTGCTCTTTTTGTAGGTTTTTGGATTTTAAGTAATATCTCCCTTCTAAATTTAAGAAGGGGGTGTTACACAATACAAGAAAGAAGACATGTAATAGTTAGCCTGTATTTATTTTCCACCTTAGATTGACCTAGATCTTTTTCATTAGCTTGATAAAGATCACATAGGATGATGCCATAACCAACCACGTTTATTTTTTGCACTTTACATATATATGCACATATGATGAATGTATGTGTAGAGTAGTTTATAAAGATGCATGCCTAATTAGATTAAGGATGTATGTATTAGATACAACACCCATGCCATGCTTGCTAAACAAGATAAAATCTGTAACGACTCAAGATTTTAAAATGAACAAATGATTATGAGATTCTCGTATTTATGGAACACGGAATAAAATCTAAATTTTCTTTGTTTTTGACATGGGGCGATTTTGTCAAAAGCGAGTTCATTGAACTTGTAAGGTTGTAGGTTTTAAGCGAGACCGTTGTGACTCCCTCACTACCTGGAAATCAAACCATTGACGAATATTGATTTGAAGTATTTTATTCAAGAAAAAATTGGGAATCTCTTTATGATGGGATCATGATCATTTTAAAATTAACAAAACCCTAAAGTTAATATTAAGTTGATCAGATGCCTTCCAATGAGTCCAATGTGTTAACCCCTAGATCGACCAGGACTGGGTTCGCTAAAGCGAAGTACTCCTTTTCTATCGTGGGAGATGTGTTGAAGTATATTGATACTTTTTGACTATTGGGTTTGACTTAACTAAGTTATCACAATAGGATTGTGAACTTAGAGGCATAGAGTTTGGCGAGATTTATTAGATAAATATGAACAAATATTGTTCCACCAAGCTATCCAAGAGTTATATAGTTGATATAATTGACAAATGTTGTCTACCTAAATAATCATGTTTTAGGAGAAAAGCCAAAACTGACCTAACACATGGTGAAATATGGATCTTGGCTCACTAGAAAAGATATAGAAGATGTTAGATATATTTGAGATGTCATGTCTAATATGATTCATATTTAGTTTTCAGATCTTAACAAATAGGACATATCAGGACTTACTGAAATCAGGACTTACTGGAAGTCAGAACTTAATATCAGAACTTAAGGTCATATCAGAACTTAAGTGCGGGAAGACTTTCATATAAGGAAGGAAGCTGCTTTACAGTAGAAGATCGAGACGAAAAAAAAGAAGATATACATGGAAAGAGTTAGAAGACTGGAAGACTTGTAGAAGATATCTGATTGATATATTTAGGAGACAGAATTATATTCCATATCAATTAGAAGTTATCTTGTAACTGTGTGCTATATAAACACAGACTTAGGGTTTAAACTATATGTGTTATCATTATCGAGAAAATTATACATTGTAACCTAGCAGCTCTTAGTGATATTTGTTCATCATTGAGAGAGAACAACAGTTCATATTGTAACAGTGTTTATTCAATATACTTGATCTTTGTTACATACTTGTGTTAAATCGATTTGATTGTATTAACACTGTATTCAACCCCCTTCTACAGTGTTGTGTGACCTAAAAATTAGTATCAGAGCTTATATGTTAACACACATACATTAAAGATCCAAACAATCATGTCTGAAGAAGCACAAACTCCAACCAAGCCCACCAAATCTGAAGAAACTCAAAAGACTCAAACCCACAGTTGATATGAGACTATTAGGGTTACCGTACTGAGACCTTCTGAGTATCCCATATGGAAAGTGAAGATGGCTATGTTTCTGGAAGCTACAAATATAGAATACCTTGACAGAATTAATGAAGGACCACATAAGCCTACCAAGCTCTCTGTTGTAGTTCTTGATCAACCAGCAAAGACCATACAAAAAGAGAAAGGTGAGTACATAGATGAAGACATCTCATCTATTGCCAAGGATGTAAGGGTAAGGTATTTGCTGCATAGTGCCATTGATAATGTCATGTCAAATAGGGTAATTAATTGTAAAAATGCAAAGGAGATATGGGATGCTTTGGAGACAAGATGCCAGGGAATTGATGCAATCAAGAAGAACAGGAAGACTATACTCACTCAAGAGTATGAGCACTTTGACTCAAAAGCTGATGAGACATTAACTGATTTATATGAAAGGTTTGCCAAACTCTTGAATGATCTGTCACTGATGGACAAGGAATATGATCTTGAATAGTCAAATCTAAAATTTCTTTTAGCTCTTCCTGAAAGTTGGGATTTGAAGTCTACTACCATAAGAGACAACTATGACCTTACTGAAACTACTCTTGATGAAATTTATGGTATGCTCAAGACTCATGAACTTGAGATGGATCAAAGGAGCAAGAGGCATGGAAGAAAGTCAAGGATAGTAGCTCTTAAAGCTGAGGAAGAATCTCCTAAAGTTGTTGCCTCAAAGAGGGGCAAAGGAAAGGCTCTCATCATAAAGTCTGATTCAGAGTCATCATATTCTGATAATGATAATTCAGAAACTGAAAGTTTACCTGAAATGGATATTGATGAAGAGATGATGAAATTGTGTGCTCTTATAATAAAGGGTATCACAAAGATAGCCTACAGGAAATTCAGAAAAGGCAAGAAGTTTTCCAGGTAAAGTGGAAGTTCTAATAAGAAAGGTTTCAGAAAGTCTGAAGGCAAAGGAGGAAAGTCTGACAGAGGACACATTTCAAATGTCAAATGCTACAATTGTGGTAAAAGAGGCCACATATCTCCTGACTGCAAGAAAGGAAAAAGTGACAAAGGGAAGGCACTTGTCACAAAGAAGAAAAGCTGGACAGACACTTCAGATTCTGAACATGAGATGAATTATGCCCTGATGGCAAATGCTGACAGCAGCCCTGAAACTTCTGAATTGAAGGTACCTCAAACAACTTATGCCTTTCATACTGATGATATTACTGATTTGAGATTATATCTTAAAACCATGTGCATTAGTTATAGAGATCAGACTTTAACATATGAAAGATTAACATCTGAAAATCTTGCTTATAAAAAGAGAAATGATTATTTAGAAAATGAGTTAGTTTTTCTTCATCAAACTAAGAAAGAAAAAGATGATGCTTTGTATGTTAGAGATGAAGTGTTAAAATTGAATGAATCTCTAAAAGCTGACTTAGAAAAGGAAAAAGACTAACTCTGGCAGGTCAACTTAGAATTTATTAAGTAGTGGAAACTGGAAAGAGGGCTTAGGTTATGGTGATGATAAAAGTGAGAAAGGAACTGAATAAATTGAGCCAATTGCTGTTAAACAGACTGCTAAGCCAAAGGTAAATTCTGTTAAGTTTGTAGCAAAAACTGTAAAGTCCGATTCTGAAAAGATGAAAGAGTCTGTGACAGAAGTTAAGGAAAAGTCAACTTCTGACAAATTAGAACAGGATAAACCAGCTGAAGTAAACATAGGCTTAATGACAAAGAAGCAGCTTAAGCATAAGCTGAAAGAGATTAGGAATGTCAACAAGGTAAAGAAAGCTAGGAAAAATAGGAATGGAAAAGAAGGTGTGAACAAAAGCAATAATTATATGCCTGTTCCTAATGCTCCTAGAAAGAAATGTTATAACTGTGGAAACTCTAACCATCTTACTTCTTTTTGCAGGAAGAATAAAGATATAAACTCTTTACCTCCTAGATCAGGAGTTAAGAGTCGGTCTGTTAGGTTTAAACCACAAAATCCTTGTTTTCATTGTGGTAATTTATGGCATTCCATTTATACTTGTAAGGAATATCATAGTTTGTACTATGATTATTATCAAATAAAACCTTCTTTAAAGAAAGTTAGTATTATTCCTTCTAGTGTAAAGTCTGATGCAAAGTCTGATATAAACTCTGATAAACAGGATGTTAGCATAAACTCTGAAATTAAATCCGCTGCAAATGCTAACAAACTTAAAAAGGCCAAATGATCCAAGCAAGTCTTGTCCTTAAAACCAATCATTCGTGGTCTTTGTAATTGCAGAGAAACAGGAAAAACATCATAGTTCTTGACAGTGGATGTTCAGGACATATGACTGGAAATAAAGCCCTGCTATCAGACTTTGTGGAGAAAGCTGGCCCAAGAGTTTCTTATGGAGATGGAAACATGGGAAAAACTCTGGGATATGGTAATATCTATCTTGGAAATGTCATTATTGAAACAGTAGCTCTTGTCTCAGGACTTAAACACAATCTGCTAAGTGTGAGTCAAATCTGTGACAGAGGTTATCATGTGGATTTCTTTGAAGAACACTGTGAAGTTGTAAGCAATTCTACAGGCAAAGTGGTTCTGAAAGGTTACAGGCATGGTAACATGTATGAAGCCAGACTTTCAACAAGTTCTGATGGTTCCGCAATCTGTCTGTTAAGTCGAGCTTCAATTGAAGAAAGCTGGAATTGGAACAAAAGACTCTCTCATTTGAATTTCAACAACATAAATAAGCTAGTAAAGAAAGATCTTGTGAGAGGAATGCCAAAATCAGTATTTGCTCCTGATAGCCTTTGTGATTCATGTCAAAAGGCAAAACAAATAAAATCCTCATTCAAGAGCAAAACTGAATTTTCAATTCTTGAGCCATAACATCTACTGCATGTTGATCTATTTGGTCCAGTCAATGTCATGTCTATTGCAAAGAAGAAATATGCTATGGTTATAATGGATGAGTTCACAAGATACACTTGGGTATATTTCTTGTACAAGAAAAATGAAACTGCATCTACTCTAACTGATCATGTCAGACAGCTGGATAAGTTGGTCAAAAATTCTGTTAAAATTATAAGAAGTGATAATGGCACTGAGTTCAAGAATTCAATCATGGAAGAGTTCTGCAAAGAGCATGAAATCAAACAGGAATTTTCTGCACCTGGAACTCCACAGCAAAATGGAGTTGTAGAAAGAAATAACAGGACTCTCATTGAAGCTGCACGAACTATGCTTGATGAAGCAAAGCTACCAACCTACTTTTGGGCTGAAGCTGTGCAGACTGCTTGTTTTACACAGAATGCTACACTCACAAACAAGCATGAAAAACACCATATGAGATGGTGAAGAAAACGAAGTCAAATCTGAAAGTTCCATGTATTTGGTTGTAAGTGTTTTGTTCTTAAGACTCATCCTGAACACCTGTCAAAATTTGATCTAAAAGCTGATGAAGGAATTTTTGTTGGATATCCACTTTCCACAAAAGCCTTCAGAGTCTACAATTTAAGAACAAGGGTTGTCATAGAATCTATCAATGTATCTTTTGATGATAAGAATATTACTGGACTTGAAGATTTCAATGAACATGATCAGCTGAGATTTGAAAATGGAGATTTAAACTCTGATACTATAAATTCTGATGACTTAAACTCTAATCCTGTAAGTTCTGACGGGTTAAGTTCTGATGTCATTAAAATTGTGGTAACAACTCCAAAGGTAAATGCACCTGTCCAGGGGGAGCAAGCTGAAGATCCTACCACAACTCAAGACACTCAAGAAGCATCAGAACCTGTCACTGGCTCTTCAAGTTCTGATTCATCAAGTTCTAATGAGCCAAATTCTGATAATTCTGGAAACTCTGATTCTTCAAATCCCGAAGAATCTAACTCAAATTCTGAAGTCTTAGAGAGCATAACTACAGGGGGAGCATCAGAAAATGCTGATAGAGACAACATGGATTATGGGGGAGGATCTAGGTCTAGAAATCAACTTCCATCTGCAAGAAAGTGGACCAAATCACATACACCCGACTTAATAATTGGAGATCCTGAAGCAGGTGTCAGAACTAGAACTGAAACATCAAATGAATGTCTCTATCATTCTTTTCTATCTCAGACTGAACCAACGAAAGTGGAAGAAGCTCTTCAAGATGCTGATTGGGTGCAAGCAAAACAGGAAGAGTTAAATGAATTTGAAAGAAATAAAATCTGGACCCTAGTGCCAAGACCAAAGAACAGATCCATTGTTGGCACAAAATGGGTGTTCAGAAATAAAACTGGCAGTGATGGCATAATTACAAGGAATAAAGCAAGGTTGGTTGCTAAGGGTTACTCTCAACAGGAGGGTATTGATTATGATGAAACATTTACACCAGTTGCTAGATTGGAAGCTATAAGAATCTTTTTGGCTTATGTTGCTCACAAAAAGTTTAAAGTCTTTCAAATGGATGTGAAAAGTGCTTTTCTCAATGGAAAATTGGAAGAAGAGGTATATGTTGAACAACCTCCAGGATTTGAAGATCCAAAATTTCCAAATCATGTCTACAGATTAGATAAAGCACTTTATGGCCTTAAGCAAGCTCCAAGAGCATGGTATGAGACTTTAGCTCAATTTCTTCTGGAAAGTGGATTTCACAGAGGTACAATTGATAAAACTCTGTTCTACCTCAACCATAGAAAGGACTTACTTTTGGTACAGATATATGTTGATGATATCATATTTGGTTCTACAAATGCCAAGCTCTGTGAAAGATTTGTAAAGCTAATGCAGTCAAGATATCAATGAGTATGATCGGAGAACTTAGCTATTTTCTGGGACTTCAAGTCAAGTAAAATGAAGAAGGTACTTTTATCAATCAATCCAAGTACACCAAAAATTTACTGAAGAAATTTGGAATGCACGACTATTCAACTGCATCCACTCCCAAGGCCACTACAACCAAGTTAGATAAAGATACTGGTTCATCAGTAGATATTACTAACTACAGAGGTATGATTGACTCTTTACTCTATTTAACTGCTAGTAGACCTGATATCATGTATGTTACCTGTCTTTGTGCAAGATTTCAAGCTGATCCACGAGAACCTAATTTAATAGCTGTGAAAAGAATTTTTAAGTACCTCAAGGGTACAACTGATCTAGGATTGTGGTATCCTAGAGAATCAGATTTTAAGCTAATAGGTTACTCAGATGCAGATTTTGCAGGATGCAAAATAGACAGGAAAAGCACTAGTGGAAGCTGCTAATTTCTTGGAGGCAGATTGGTTTCTTGGTTTAGCAAGAAACAGAAATCAATTTCCACATCAACTGTAGAAGCAGAATATATTGCTGCAGGAAGCTGTTGTGCACAGATTCTTTGGATGAAGAATCAGTTACTGGATTATGGGTTAGAATTTTCTAAAATACCTATTTACTATGATAATCAAAGTGTTATTGCTATGACAGGTAATCCAGTTCAACACTCAATGACAAAACACATCACCATTAGGTACCATTTCATAAGGGAACATGTGATGGAAGGTATAATGGAATTGCATTGTGTTCCAACAGATCAACAACTAGCAGATATCTTCACAAAACTACTATGTGAAGCTATTTTTACAAGACTGGTAAATGAACTTGGAATGGTTTCAGGTTCTTTCTCTAAATCTGCTTAGTTTTTGTTCTCATGCATCAGACTTTATGATCAGTGTTTACAGATTGTCTTATCTTCATGTAATTCATACTTAAATTGAAATACATTAAATGCTGATTATTATCTGATGTGGATCTATATACTCTGATAGTGATTTGAATGTTCAGTGACTATTCAATCCAATAAGGATTACTGTGCTAGATGCTGACCTAGTAGTCTTTAACATACTAGAAATCTCATATTTGAATTAGTTGTTTATGTGGAAATTGATTAACACAAGCAAATTCTGATATTGAGCTTAGTCAAATTTACTTTGTGTATCTTATTACTAAGTCACAAACTAGATTCTTGCTTCTTATCTGTCAAATTCTGATGTCAGTAAATCTTAAGGATAACCTAAATGCTGATAAGCCTCACTTATCTGAAGAAAAGAAAATTAAAGTCAGGTACTCCTTTGAGATCTAGAGTAAATATGTGGAAGGGAAGACCCAAGTGCATTGTTGGTATTAAGTTATATGCATTAGAAAAGCAAATAAATTTTTCTTGGTGACTTTTCACATTCTCTGATTACTGGAGAAATACTCTGATAATAGCATAAATTCTGATAGCAGTTGTGACTCATTTACACTGAGAAGCCACTGTGAAAAAGAATTCTAAAAGATGCATAAAATGAGCACAAACAGTTGAGGTGGAGTCATGCACAAATTTATCCTATAGTAGACTTCATTATTAATGACAGATTTTAAGCACTTTTCTTAGTTATGCCTAATTTCTAAGATGTACTGAAGTATATCAGACTTTAATCTTTATCTGATATTTTGCTAATGCACACACTCTCACTCCATATGAATGATGAAAATTACTGTGGTGATTAAGTTGTTTTTGACAAACAGTTAAGTGTCATTTGCATAAATTCTGAGGACAAGTTCTGATGGAAGTTCTGATGATTAAACTCTGAAGAAACAAGTCAGTATTTGTATGAAAAATCACAGATACAAGCATTCACTTTTTGAGTACAGAAGCCATGTTCTGATGATTATTAAAATATGATAATAGTCAAGTTCTGATATTAAATCCTGATGGAAACTCTGATGCTTACGTGGCATTATTTATTTACTTGACTTATTTGTGACAAATACTATAACGGTCATATTTAATCAGAATATAATTAGGTGAGATAAAAATAGCCATAATCATTTGGGTTAGTGGTAAACGTGCTTGTCTTGAAAAACTGCATGTGCACAGTAATCATTACTTATTTCTCGTGCCCACTAACTCCTGCTTTAACAATTGACTGTTCACATATTGCCAGGTGTAAACTGTCTGCCATACTCCATGTGGGTTGTATAAATAAGAAAGTTAAAAGATTTTACAATCTTTTACTTACTTCTCTCATTCTCTTATCTCTCTTATTTACTCCCACCCACTAATATTCTCTGAAGCTCTTTTTCATACAGGCATTTTATCAAACACCTTGCAAACACTCTTTTTCTCACTTGATTTTTAACAGAAATGACACCAAAAGATTTGATTTTTAATGGAGCTAAGTTTATTCCTAACAATTACTTAGCTATTTTGAGTAAGGATGAAGCCTCAACAGATCTTCATTTCATCCAATATTTCCTTGCTCACAGTGAGATAGGATATTATTAGATATATTTATGATGTCATGTCTAATAATGATTTGTGTTTAGTTTTCAGATCTTAACTAACAGGACAAATCAGGACTTAACTGGAAATTAGTACTTATACTGAAGTCAGAACTTAAGACATCAGAACTTAAGTTATCAGAACTTAAGATATCAGAAGATATTTATCAGGAGATAATATCAGGACTTAAGAAGACATTTAGATGAGGAAGACGAATGATTGAAGGAAAGAAGATTAAGGCAAACACAAGAAGAGATATGCATGGAGAAGAATTCTATGAAGAATAGAATACTTGGAAGAAAAGATAACTAGTTGATATATTTTAGGATGCAGACTTATGTTCGATATCAATTAGAAGTTTATCTTGTAACTGTGTGTCTATATAAACACATCATAAGGTTTACACTATACGTGTTATCATAATCGAGAATATTATTCATTGTAACCCTAGCAGCTCTCGTGATATTTGTTCATCACTGAGAGAGAACGGTTCCATTGTAATACTGTTTTATTAATATGATTATTCTGTGTTTCATACTTGTGTTCTTAATTCGATTTGATTGTAGTATACACTGTATTCAACCCCCTTCTACAGTGTGTGTGACCTAACAAGTGGTATCAGAGCAGTCTGTTAACACATATACAGTACAGATCTAAAACAATCATGTCTGAAGAAGAGAAAACTCCAACCAAGCCCACCAAAACTGAAGAAACTCCAAAGACTCAAATCCATAATCGATATGAGACTATTAGGGTTCCTATACTGAAACCTTCTGAGTATCCCATATGGAAAGTGAGGATGACTATGTTTCTGGAAGCTACAGATCCAGAATACCTTGACAGAATTAATGAAGGTCCACATAAGCCAACCAAGCTCTCTATTGTAGTTGCAGATCAACCAGCACAGACTGTACCAAAGGAGAAAAGTGAGTATACAGCTAAAGATATCTCATATATTGCCAAGGATGCAAAGGTAAGGAATTTGCTGCATAGAGCCATTGATAATGTCATGTCAAACAGGGTAATTAACTGCAAGACTGCAAAGGAGATATGGGATGCCTTGGAGACAAGATGCCAGGGAAATGATTCAATTAAGAAGAACATGAGGACTATACTCACTCAAGAGTATGAGCACTTTGACTCAAAACCTGACGAGTCATTAACTGGTTTATATGACAGATTTGTCAAACTCTTGAATGATCTGTCACTGGTGGATAAGGAATATGATCTTGAAGATACTAATCTTAAATTCCTTTTAGCTCTTCCTGAAAGTTGGGATTTGAAGGCAACTACTATAAGAGACAACTATGCTCTTGATGAAACTACTCTTGATGAAATTTATGGTATGCTCAAAACTCATGAACTTGAGATGGATCAAAGAAGCAAGAGGCATGGGAGAAAGTCAAGAACAGTTGCTCTTAAGGCTGAGGAGGAATCCCCCAAAGTGGCTGTCTGAAAGAAAGGCAAAGGAAAGGCTCTCACCATAAAGTCTGATACTGAGTCATCAAGTTCTGATAGTGATGAGAATTTAAAAACTGAAAGTCTATCTGAGATGGATGCTGATGAAGAGATGATGAAATTGTGTGCTCTTATGGTGAAGGGTATCACAAAGATAGCCTACAGGAAATTCAGAAGTGGAAAGAAGTTTTCTAGGAAAAATGGAAGTTCAGATAAGAAGGGATTCAGAAAATCTGAAGGCAAAGTTGGAAAGTCTGACAGAGGAGATTACTCAAATGTTAAATGCTACAATTGTGGTGAGAAAGGCCACATATCTCCTGATTGCAAGAAAGGAAAATATGACAAAGGAAAGAAACTTGTCACAAAGAAGAAAAGCTGGATAGACACTTCAGATTCTGAGAATGAGGTGAACTATGCCTTGATGGCAAATGCTGATAGCAGTTTTGAAGATGCTGAGTTAAAGGTACCTCAAACAACTTATGCTTTTCATACTGATGATATTAATGAGTTGAGATCTTATCTTAAAACCATATTCATTAGTTATAGAGATCAGACTTTAACTTGTGATAGGTTAACTTCTGAAAGTCTGGCTTTTAAGAAAAGAAATGACTATTTTGAAAAAGAGTTAGTTATGTTCCATAAAACTCAGAAAGAAAGAGATGATGCTTTTTATGTTAGAGATAAAGTGTTAAAATTGAATCAATCTCTAAAAACTGAGTTAGAAAAGGAAAGAGAGATTATCAGGACTGTTAGGAATGTATGTGCATTAGTTTGATGATATGTTTAACAAAATACTTAAGTAGAAATTTAGTGTCTGTAGCCTCAACGGATAAGACCACTTTGGCTATCCGTTGATGGTGTAGCTTTACTTAGAAATAAGTCTAGTGTTGTAGCATATTTCAGTCTCTGTATTTAAAATGTAATTCTTGGAAGTTGAGAGAAACTATGAGTCATGTTGACTACTAGATGATATGCAGATAGGAAGGCCAATTGTAAATACTTCATGCCTTGTAATTTTGTATAAGTGAAGTGGTATCAACGGATGACTTAAAGACCTTCAACGGATGAGAAGCTAAGCTTCAACGGATGTCTCTAAAGCTTCAACGGATAAAGTCATCAACGGATAACATCCTTCAACGGATGAGTGCATCAACGGATGAAAGCTTCAACGGATAACATCCTTCAACGGATGAGTGCATCAACGGATGAAAGCTTCAACGGATGTTCTGATGATTAGCCGTTGATAAGGGGTAGTTGTACCTACAAACAGAGGCACATGGGTTGATAGAGACAACTGAGATGTGGTAGCCGAATTTCAGGAACAACAGAAAAAGCAGCCGTTCTTCTCTAGTACAAAGATGCAATAGTCAACAAAGTACTGGAGTGAACAGGAAAAGAAGCAAGTGAAGATCTTATTTTATTACTGTATTTTATATTGTTCTTCACTTGTACACTTGGTAATATATAAACCAAGTAGAAGCTAGTAATTAGATGTGAGATTTTCCAGAGCTGTTTAGAAAAATATTGAGAGAAAATTCATCTAGTTTGTACTAGGATGCAACTGTGATCAACATTGTTTAATCACAGATTTTCTAAAATACCATCTCTGGTGGAACAACAAATCCACCAGAAAAGTTTTTAAGGTCTGTTGTGTTCTTTACATTTGTGCTTGAATATATATCTGTCTGTATTAGCTTAAAGCAATTCACACACTTGTTCTTCTTGAACACACAACTTTCATAAACTGCTCAAAACTTGAAAAAGTTTTGAGATTTACATTCAACCCCCCTTCTGTAAATCTCATTGTTAGTCCACTAGGAATAACAATTGGTATCAGAGCAGGCTCTTGACATACAAAGAGTTTAAAGATCTTGGAATCTAACAAAGATGAGTAAGAAGGATATTGGAGTAAAGATCCCAGTTCTTGACAAAGACAGTTATCACCATTGGAAGGTGAAAATGCACCTTCATCTACTCTCCCAAGATGAAGGTTATGTAAACTGCATTGAGAATGGTCCTCACATTCCCCACAAAGTAGCAACAGTTGCTACAGCCACAGTTGCTGTTGGTCAATCCATTCCAAAACCTAGAGCAGAATGGACAATGGAAGACACAGAAGAAGTCCACAAGGATAAGAAGGCTATGAACATTTTATTTAATGGTCTTAACATGGATATGTTTGATAATGTGATAAATTGCACAACTGCCAAAGAGGTTTGGGACATAGTTCAACTACTGTGTGAAGGTACAGAACAAGTGAAAGAAAACAAAATGCAGCTTCTCATTCAACAGTATGAATACTTTCATTTTGAAGAAAATGAATCTTTAAATGAAACATTCAATAGGTTCCAAAAGCTGTTGAATGGACTGAAGCTGTATGGAAGAGTGTACCAGGTGAAGGATTCAAATCTTAAATTTTTAAGATCCTTGCCAAAGGAATGGAAACCCATGACTGTCTCCTTAAGAAACTCTCAAGATTATAAGGACTTCACTCTTGAAAGATTGTATGGAATCTTGAAGACTTATGAACTAGAGCTGGAACAGGATGAGGTATTGGAGAAGGGGAGAAAGAAAGGAAGTTCAGTTGCATTGGTAGCTGAAGATGAGAGGAAATGCAGACAAGAAACTGCGAGATCTACATCAAACTCCAAAGATGGTATAAGAAATCAGGAATCAAGCAAGGGGAAAGAGCAAGTTGCTGAAATTGAAGACAACTCCAGCCAAGATGACTCAGATGGTATTGATGAGCATCTTGCATTTCTGTTCAGAAGATTTGCAAAGATGAAATTCAAGAAAAACACTAGAGCCACTAAACCTCACAAAAACACTGTGGACAAATCCAAGTTCAAGTGTTTCAATTGTGGTATAAGTGGACACTTTGCAGGTGAGTGCAGAAAGCCAACTTCTGAAAAGAAGAAATTTGAACAAGTAGATTACAAAAAGAAATATTTTGATCTACTCAAGCAAAAGGAGAGGGCTTTCATTACTCAAGAAAGGGACTGGGCAGCTAATGGAGATGAAGAGGATGAAGATGTGGAGTATGTCAACCTTGCTCTCATGGCTGATTCTGAAGAAAATGAAGTTAGTTCATCAAGCAATCAGGTAATCACTACTGACTTAACACAGCTTACTAAAGAAGAGTGCAATGATGCTTTTAATGACATGTCTACCGAATTGTATCATTTGCGTGTGTCTCTTAAATCTCTTGCTAAAGAAAATAGTAGGATTAGAGAGAACAATCTGTTTTTAAGTAATAGAAATGCTTTGTTAGAAGATAAGATGATTGACCTAGAGAAAACAAAGTTGCATTGTATATCTGTTGAAAATGAACTAGCTGAATCTGTTAAGAAAGTAGAAATACTTTCCAATCAATTAGAGAAAGAGCAAGAGGTGATTAAAGCCTGGAAGACATCTAGGGATGTAAGTGCTCAAATTGCTAAGGTCCAAGGAATTGAATCATTCTGTGAAACTGCCTGGGATAAAAATAAAAAGAAACTGGAATTAATTGATGGGCTGTCAACGGATGTGGAATCAACGGATGATGAAAGTTATCCGTTGAAGGAAGAAAAGGAGCATCCGTTGAAGGTTCCTCAATCAAAACAGGCAGATGTTTCTAAAAGAGAGAATCTAAAGAAACTCAACAAAAAGTTTGGTTCAACTTCAAAGAACTTTGTCAAAGAAGAAGCAAGCACATCCAAAGATGTCAGTAAGGTGAATGTAGGGCACATGACCTTAGAACAGTTAAATAATAGGCTCAAGATGGTTGAGGATAAAAAGGAATCTAAAAGAAAATCCAACAGAAATGGGAAGGTAGGAGTTAATAAACACAACAATTACACACCTGATAGGTATGCTCCTAGAAAAAGCTGTGTGCATTGTAGTAGTGTTAATCATCTATCTGCTAGTTGTAAATCCATTAAGAAGACTCCCATAAATGTACCCTCTTCTATGCCTAATATGTCTGCATCACCTCTGCATGCTATGCCTGTTATGTCTCAACAAAATCCTTATGCACATTTTGTAAACATGCCATATTTTAACAATCCTTATCTTGCTGCATTTAGTATGCCTCAAATGCCATACAATATGCCCATATGGAATAACATGTTTGCACAATCAATGCCTAATAATTTTACAAATGTGCTAAATGATTCTGTGACTAACCCTACACCTCAACCAACTACATCTAAGACCAAGGTTGACTCAAACTTACCTAAGTCTAAAGATGCAGGAGGAATGAAGTCTAGGAGAAAGGCTAACAAGAATGGACCCAAGGAAACTTGGGTACCAAAATCAAATTGATTGATTTTATGGTGTGCAGGGAAATGGAAGAAATCTATGGTACTTGGACAGTGGTTGTTCAAGACACATGACAGGAGATTTCTCCCTGCTCACAGAGTTCAAGGAGAGAGCTGGCCCTAGCATAACCTTTGGAGATGACAGCAAAGGGTTTACTATGGGATATGGCTTGATTTCAACAAGGAATGTCATCATTAATGAAGTTGCATTAGTTGATGGTCTCAAGCACAATTTACTGAGCATCAGTCAACTATGTGATAGAGGGAATACAGTTTCCTTCAATTCTGAAGCCTGTGTTGTCACTAGTAAGAAAGACAACAAAGTGGTTCTAACTGGAGTTAGAAAAGGAAATGTGTACATAGCTGACTTCAACTCTACAGATGCAGAATCCATTACTTGTCTCTTCAGCAAAGCAAGCACAGTTGAAAGTTGGCTATGGCACAAGAAGCTATCTCACTTGAATTTCAAGACAATGAATGATCTAGTCAAAAAGGACTTAGTTAGAGGAATCCCTCTAGTTGAATTCTCAAGGGATGGTTTGTGTGATGCTTGTCAGAAAGGCAAACAAAGGAAAGCATCATTCAAAAAGAAGCTTGAAACAACAATTGATGAACCATTACAGCTGCTACATATGGATTTGTTTGGACCAGTCAATGTATTGTCTATTGCAAGAAAAAGATATTGCTTAGTGATTGTAGATGATTTCTCAAAGTTCTCATGGGTCTATTTTCTTGGATCAAAGGATGAAGCAAGTGAAATCATTATCAATCACATCAGGCAAGTCAACAATCATCCTGACTTGAAGGTTAGAAATATCAGGAGTGACAATGGAACTGAATTCAAGAATTTGACATTAAGGCTGTTCTGTGAAGAAAATGGAATCATGCATGAGTTCTCAGCTCCAAGAACACCTCAGCAAAATGGGGTTGTTGAAAGAAAGAACAGATCTTTAATTGAAGCTGCCAGAACAATGCTTGAAGAATCAAAGTTACCAACATATTTCTGGGCTGAAGCTGTTAATTGTGCCTGCTTCACTCAGAATATTTCTTTGATCAATCAAGCTAAAGGCATGAGTCCTTATCAGTTGTTCAAGAGAAGAAAACCAACTCTAAACTTTCTTCATGTCTTTGGATGTAAATGCTTTATACTGAGGAATCAATCTGACCATAAAGGGAAGTTTGATGCAAAGGCTGATGAAGGGATATTTGTTGGTTACTCAGCTGGAAAATCTTATAGGGTCTACAATCTAAGAACCAACATTGTTATGGAATCTGTGCATGTTGTGTTTGATGATAAAAAGATTGATGGACTAACAGATGAGGGACATAATGAGAGACTCAAATTTGACAACATTGAGATATATTGTGATGATAGTGAAGAGGAGACTGATGGAGATGACACTTCAAAAGGGATTCAAAACATGCCCTTGGATAATGCACAAAATACTGCATCCGTTGATAGAGGCAATGCAGTATCCGTTGAAAGACATAGTGCATCATCCGTTGAAGTACAAAATGAAGCATCCGTTGATCATAGTTCATCAATGGATAATCGATTTACATCATCACTTGATAGAACTCCAAGTTCCCTGCAAAGGACCAACAACTCAGGGGGAGTTTCAACTAGTCAACACTCTGTCTCACATCATGACAATACTGAGGCCACCTCATCTAGAGCACATCTTCCACCACAAAGGAAATGGACCAAGAATCATCCCTTTGAACTGATCATTGGTGATGCATCATCTAAAGTGCAAACAAGAAAAGCCACTCAAGATGAATGTCTGTATAGTAGTTTTCTGTCTCAGGAGGAACCTAAGAAAGTGGAAGAAGCTCTATTGGATCCAGATTGGATATTAGCTATGCAGGAAGAGATGAACCAATTTGAGAGAAACCAAGTATGGAAGCTGGTACCCAAACCAAAGAACAAGAGTCCTATTGACACAAAGTGGGTATTCAGAAACAAGATGGATGAAAATGGCATTATCATAAGGAATAAAGCCAGACTGGTTGCTAAAGGCTATTCTCAGCAAGAGGGAATAGATTTTGATGAAACATATGCTCCTGTTGCAAGACTTGAAGCCATCAGAATATTTCTAGCCCATGCAGCCCATGCCAATTTCAAAGTCTATCAAATGGATGTCAAGAGTGCATTTCTAAATGGGAAATTAGAGGAAGAAGTCTATGTAAGTCAACCTCCAGGATTTGAAGATCCAAATTTTCCAGACTATGTGTATTATCTGTTGAAAGCACTCTATGGACTGAAGCAAACACCTAGATCCTGGTATGAAACCTTATCAAAATTTCTTTTGGAGAATCACTTCACTAGAGGTACTGTTGATAAAACTCTCTTCTTTAGGGATGTTAATGGCTCTAGTATACTTGTTCAAATTTATGTAGATGACATAATATTTGGCTCTATAGATGATAAACTTTGCAAAAAGTTTGCTAAGCTAATGCAAAGTAATTATGAAATGAGCCTAATGGGAGAACTAACCTATTTTCTTGGTTTACAAGTTAAACAAGTTAGTGATGGAATTTTCATTAGTCAAACTAAATATATTTATGATCTTTTAAAGAAGTTTGACTTAATGGAATGTTCATCTGCAAAAACTCCCATGGCCACTGCCACCAAACTTGAATTAAATAAGACTAAAAGGTCTGTGGATATTACAAGTTATAGAGGCATGGTTGGTTCACTTTTATATTTAACTGCTAGCAGACCAGATATAATGTTTGCTACATGTCTATGTGCTAGATTCTAAGCTGATCCTAGGGAGTCTCACTTAATTGCTATCAAAAGGATTTTCAGATATCTCAAGGGTACACCAAATTTAGGTATTTGGTATCCTAGAGAATCTGGCTTTGATCTAATTGGTTATTCAGATGCAGACTATGCAGGTTGCAAAATAGATAGGAAAAGTACAACAGGCTCCTGCCAATTCCTGGGAAACAAGCTTGTATCATGGTTTAGCAAAAAGCAAAATTCAGTCTCTACTTCTACAGCTGAGGCTGAATACATTGCTGCTGGAAGTTGCTGTTCTCAAGTGTTATGGATGAGGAACCAACTCCTTGACTATGGACTTCATGTTGATAGAATTCCTATCTTTTGTGACAACACAAGTGCCATAGCCATAACAGAGAATCCTGTGCAGCACTCAAGGACCAAGCACATTGATATCAAGTACCACTTCATTAGGGAGCATGTCATGAATGGTACAGTGGAACTACATTTTGTTCCAAGTGAACAACAAATTGCTGACATATTTACCAAGCCACTTGATGAATCAACATTCACAAGATTGGTAAGTGAGCTAGGTATGCTTAATTACTCTTAAAATTCATGTCTTTATTGCAATTTGAATTGAAGCCTGAAATATATTAGTTGCTAAGAACAAATTTGACTTTTAACATAGTTTATTCCATCAACGGATGTTCCCTATCCGTTGAAAGTCAAAATTGCTCTATCAACGGATAATCATTATCCGTTGAAAGACAAATACATTTCTGGAATTTTTATCCGTCAACGGATAAAACTGAAGTACCTTTCAACGGATGACAATTTGCCTTATCCGTTGAAATGTCACATCAATCAATTCAGGTGTTTAACAGTCGTTGATTCTATTCTCTTAACCGTTGATACTCATACATACATCTGTATGTATTGGTTTTAAAGGTAGTTTTTAGAATACTTACAGTTTATTCTTAAAACGGCTGAAATTCACTAACGCATATTTATTGATAAATCTTTATTTTATATTTTTGTTTATTAATTTGAGAAAGCATATAAGTCCTTCTGATTGTTCATTTTTACTTTACGCTTTCTTAAAATTTCAAGCATTTACCATTTTCTCTCTGCAAAAACTTCAAGTTATTCTCTGCAATTTCTACTCACAACAATGGCACCAGTCGTGAAGATTATGTCTCAATCTGGGTTCATCTATGAAAAGAACAATTTCATAGCTTTGGTAGAAAAGAATGAAGCCCACTCAGACTATCACAAAATGATGGACTTCATCAAAAACTGTAAACTTAGCTATGCAATGCTGGAAGCCCCAACAATTTTCTGTGAAGTAGTTGAGGAGATTTGGACAACTGCTGAGTTCAACTCCATGGATATGACTATCTCCTTCACTCTCAAAGGTAAAACTCACTGTATTAACTGTGATGATTTACAAGCATGTTTTAAATTGCCTGAGAACAATGCCATGACACCACACACTGATAGTGATGTATCCAGCATGTTAGATTCCATAGGTTATTCTCTTAACTCTGCTAATTTAGGGAGTATTAGAAGAAAAGGCCTTAGGAAAGAATGGAGTTTCCTTGGGGATGCCTTTATAAAGGTTTTCTCTGGGAAAATTAGTAATTTTGATGCCATAACTTCATCTCTGGTTAATATGCTCTATATGCTTGTTTCTGATAGGTATTTTAACTTTAGCAACTATGTGATGCTAGAATTAGGTACTAGATTAGGTAACAAAGCTAATAGACCTAATAACATCTATTATGCTAGATTCTTTATGTTATTGGCTAACCATGTTGCTGAAGGTTTAGTCATAATCAATGAGAATAATAAACTCAAGTGCTGGGCACAAGAGAAAAGAGTTCTTGCAGACTTGATGAGAATGGATCTTAACAGCAGTGTGTCATTGGTATATTTACCAATCAT
This sequence comes from Apium graveolens, assembly GCF_009905375.1. Taxonomy (NCBI): domain Eukaryota; kingdom Viridiplantae; phylum Streptophyta; class Magnoliopsida; order Apiales; family Apiaceae; genus Apium; species Apium graveolens. The sequence continues at coordinate 118,419,090 of NC_133651.1, read as the reverse complement.
GAATGCACCTCAGGTAGGTGAGGTAATTGCTTCTACAACTCCTACTTCTTCCAACCCCTCTATTTCTTTATCTTCTAGTGTGGCCATGAAATCTGTGATGCCCCAACAGATTTCTACCAAGGTCACCAAAACTAAACTTTCAAAATCAAAGACAAAGAAATCCACCTCTGTTGTTTCTCAAAAGACAACAGTTGTAACACCAACTATTAACCCTGAGGTGAGTGAACAGGGTGTGAGTGGTGAGGGGAGGGGTGAACATCAAAGAAACCCCCAGGATAAGGAAGGAAAGTTGAGTGCTTCCCAAGCTAGCCAAGCCACAGTTTCTCAAAAAGCTGTGGTGGTTAAAAAGGTATCTAGCACATCCCTAGTAGCATCCTCCCAAAAGGATGTTACTATTGAAAATAGTTCCAAACCAAGAACACAGAACAAACGAGGGAGGGACACTAAAGCCAAACACTCACCAACAAAAGCCTTTATTAGAAGAAAGAAGGCTAGAACCCAATCTTCTACACAGGGTGCACACACTGCACAGATACATCCATCTGTATCTATGCCTTCTCAAACTCAGTTTGATGTGACTCCAATAAATGTGGAGTCACAGCCCCATTCTCTCACAATAATCACACATCAATCACCAAACACTTCATCACCATCTCTGGATGTGGATATGTTATTCCCATCAATTCCTGATTCTCCCTCTTTACAACTCAGGGAGAAGCCCCACTCAAATATAGGTGATCATCATCTCTTGGATGATTTGTTGGATCACCCGCAAATTCTTTCAGATATAATTGAAGGATCTGTGTCACCACATCTCAAATCAATCTACACAGATTCAACAGTTATATCACTTTCAATTTCAACTTCTTTTCCTTCTTCAACGGATATCACTCATCCGTTGACAAGTGGTTGTTCTTCAACGGATAAGCTGAACAGCAGTTATCCGTTGATAACATCAGTTTCACCTTCAACGGATATTCCACATCCGTTGACAGTCTCTACACAAATAACTGAATTAATCCCAAGTGTAGAAGACATGAATACTGTGCAATCACTCTTAGGATTGAGGGAAGGGAGTGATAATTTGAGTGAGAGGCTGGGTTGCTCCCAGGCAAAAGGAGAGATTGAGAGCTCAAAAATGCATGCTATTTCTTCCAGCATGGCAAAAGTAAGTGAGTGGAGTACCACCTTAGTAGGTGAAGGTGAGGGAGTGAGTTGTGTGAGCCAGGGGGAGCCCCTGATGCAAGAACATAGAGAAAAAGAGAGAAAAGCAGGTACAGTAGATACAAGGGTGGAACCAGCCATTGCTAATGAGTCAATGATTGTGGATGATGCTGAAAAGGAAAGACAATTTCAGCAACATTACAAAGCTGTAATTGATAACATTTCCTTGGATGCTGACACTTTTACTCATCCTGTGACAGCCTATCAACTGTTGGCTGCTCAGGGCAATGAGAAAGCAGAAAGGTCACTACATCTAGTGCACACAACAGAATCTCTTCAAAGGGATAAAGCTGCCATTAACAAAATGCCTTCTACAGCTGGTGAGCCATCTGAGGAATTTGGAGCAAATTCTGATGATGATGACTCTATTTCTTTTGATGGAAGCATGAACTTAGGGGGAGATGAAGGCCCTAGTTCAATTCCAAATCTACCTGAATGGGCCTTGAATAAGGAGTACAGATCAGGGGAATTCAATGTCTCTTTAGTCAAACAAATCAACACTATTCAACAGGCCATTCAGAATACTTCACATGCAAGTATCAAGGCTATCCTTCAAGCTCACCTGGACTCACTGCATCTCATGAAGCTGCAGCAAGTGAAGCAGAATCTGAGTATGGATGATCTCAGGAAGGATATTGCTGACTTGAAAACCTATACTTCAGAAAAATTGGATTCAGTCATGCCCTATGGTACATTGCAGGACTTGGTTTTGAGATTGAAGAAAGAATCTGTTACTGAAAAACGGTTGGCCAAGTTAGAAGACAGAGTTCAAGTTATTGAAAATTCTGTGGCCACCATTCTTCACAATCAACAATCTCAAACCAGTCTCCTAATGCAGCTGGCAAAAGCACAAGGCTTGACCCCTCTCCTTGATGATAACAAAAAGGGGGAGAGTAAAAGGGAAGGGGAAGGAGAGCCATCTACAAAAGTCAACATATCTAAAGTGCTAGTTCCTGCCATCACTACTTCTCCAATCATTCAAATCAAGGGCAAGCCTGATGGAATTGATTTGATTCAGCTAGCAGCAGCTGAAATTCAAGTGAAAGAGCAAAGGAGGAGAATTGATGAAAGGTTGCAACTGTTGTTTGGTTCTACACAAGACAAATCAACATCTGTGAAATACAGCACAAAAATTGAACCAATCAACATGGAGCTCATGCCAGTAGGGAGTCATAAGGATGGAGAAGCTTCTTCCAAAGAACTACAAGCTATAATTCTCAAGCCCAATGAAAGATCCAATAAGGACTCAACAAAGAATCCTTTAAAAGAAGTGGACTTTCCTCCTCCAAAAGCTGATGAGAACAAGATTTTAGGCAGAAGTATTGCTTATCTCAAAAAGACCATGGATGAGGCTGTAAGGAGAAATAGAGCTATTATCATTAGAGAGGGAAAGAGCATATGTGTGATGCAAGGACATCCCAAATTCTCAATAGCCAAGAAGGAAGAAGACAAGCAATTAAAGGCTGACAAAAGAGCACAAGCAAAGCTTGAACAACAGCTAAAGTCAAGTCTAGTTGAAAAAGAAAAAGGGATTGAAGTCAGGGGTGAAGACAAGACTACAAACCTAGATGAGGTTTTAGGGAGTATATTTGGTGAGAGTGTGGAAGAAAGAGAGGAATGGCAGAAGGGAAACAGAAGAAAGGCCAAGGCACATAGAAGGAGTGGAGATAACACTGAAGTAACCAAATCTATATCTAAACCACTACCTTCCATACCTGAACCCCTTGTTGCTGATCCCACAATAAACATCCATGGTGAACCAATCATTCCAAAAGAGGAACCTATTGATTGGGACACTATCAAATTGCCTACCTTTCTAACCACTCTTCCACTACCAAAGAAACAGAAAAGAAAACCAAAATCTACACCTCCCATAACCTCTAAGAAATTCACTCAAAAACAAAAACCTAAGCCTAAGTCACCCATTTCTAAAGATGATTATGTTCACATCTGTGACATAAAAGAAATTTCAGACATTGAACTCTATCTGGATGAGCTGGAGGATGTAAGGGGAATAGCTGCCTACAGACAGTTACCAGAGAGATTAGTGTTCAGATATAAAGGAGCTGGGGAAAGAACATGGCCTCTCCACAGGATTCTGGATGAAGGCTACTCTACCTTGATTAGAGTCTATTCAGCTATACAAAAGGATTCTGGCTTTACCAGAACTGCCAAGACTGAAATTCTCAACAAGATAGCCAATATAAGGAAAACTTGGAGGGAGCCCAATGCTTTACCCAGGACTTTACTCATTCAAGAAAGGGAAATGAAAATTCTCAAATCACCTCATTGGTTGATGGAATTTAGAGATGATAAAGGAGTCAGAAGATTTTTCAGACTTGAAGACCAACTCAAGATTGCCAGCAATGAAACTCTCAAAGAAATGCAATCTAAGTTGGATGTCAGTGTTGAAGATGAAGCTGAATTCTTCAGACAACTCCAACTCCAAATTGAGGAAAATGACAAAAGGCTAGGAAAGAAAACCAGGGAACAAAGAAGAAAAAGATGATTTGCTCAGACTAAAGGAGTGTCCTTGGAAACACTGTAAATCTTCAATTATCTCCTAGTACATACACTTTTGCAGCATTTTTAAATTTCTACTTAGTTTCAATTCATATATCTGTTAAGTGTTTTGTTATCATCAAGTTAACCCTGAATTTATGCCTACAATTCTTATAGACATAAATAGGGGGAGATTGTTAGGAATGTATGTGCATTAGTTTGATGATATGTTTAACAAAATACTTAAGTAGAAATTTAGTGTCTGTAGCCTCAACGGATAAGACCACTTTGGCTATCCGTTGATGGTGTAGCTTTACTTAGAAATAAGTCTAGTGTTGTAGCATATTTCAGTCTCTGTATTTAAAATGTAATTCTTGGAAGTTGAGAGAAACTATGAGTCATGTTGACTACTAGATGATATGCAGATAGGAAGGCCAATTGTAAATACTTCATGCCTTGTAATTTTGTATAAGTGAAGTGGTATCAACGGATGACTTAAAGACCTTCAACGGATGAGAAGCTAAGCTTCAATGGATGTCTCTAAAGCTTCAACGGATAAAGTCATCAACGGATAACATCCTTCAACGGATGAGTGCATCAACGGATGAAAGCTTCAACGGATAACATCCTTCAACGGATGAGTGCATCAACGGATGAAAGCTTCAACGGATGTTCTGATGATTAGCCGTTGATAAGGGGTAGTTGTACCTACAAACAGAGGCACATGGGTTGATAGAGACAACTGAGATGTGGTAGCCGAATTTCAGGAACAACAGAAAAAGCAGCCGTTCTTCTCTAGTACAAAGATGCAATAGTCAACAAAGTACTGGAGTGAACAGGAAAAGAAGCAAGTGAAGATCTTATTTTATTACTGTATTTTATATTGTTCTTCACTTGTACACTTGGTAATATATAAACCAAGTAGAAGCTAGTAATTAGATGTGAGATTTTCCAGAGCTGTTTAGAAAAATATTGAGAGAAAATTCATCTAGTTTGTACTAGGATGCAGCTGTGATCAACATTGTTTAATCACAGATTTTCTAAAATACCATCTCTGGTGGAACAACAAATCCACCAGAAAAGTTTTTAAGGTCTGTTGTGTTCTTTACATTTGTGCTTGAATATATATCTGTCTGTATTAGCTTAAAGCAATTCACACACTTGTTCTTCTTGAACACACAACTTTCATAAACTGCTCAAAACTTGAAAAAGTTTTGAGATTTACATTCAACCCCCCTTCTGTAAATCTCATTGTTAGTCCACTAGGAATAACAAGGACTAGACTAACTCTGGCAGAACAACTCAGAATTTATTAAGTAGTGGAAACTGGAAAGAGGGCTTAGGTTATGGAGATGATAAAAGTGAAACAGGAACTGAACAAATTAAGCCAATTATTGTTAAACATACTACTAAGCCAAAGTTAAATCCTGTTAAGTTAGTAGCTAAATCTGTAAAGTCTGATTCTGAAAAGATGAAAGATACTGAGACAGAAGTAAAGGCATAGTCAACTTCTGACAAATTGAAACAGGATAAGACAATTGAAGTTAACATAGGCTTAATGAGAAAGAAGCAGCTTAAGTACAAGCTGAAAGAGATTAAGGATGTAAACAAGGTAAAGCCCCCTAGGAAAAATAGGAATGGAAATGAAGGTGTGAATAAAAGCAATTATTATATGCCTGTTCCTAATGCTCCTAGAAAGAAATGCTATAATTATGGAAATTCTAACCATCTGGCTTCTTTTTGCAGGAAGAATAAGAATATAAACTCCTTACCTTCTAAGTCAGGAGTTAAGAGTCAGTTTGTTAGGTTTAAGCCACAAAATCCTTGTTTTCATTGTGGTATTTTATGGCATTCCATTTATACTTGTAAGGAACATCATAGTTTGTACTATGATTATTATCAAATAAAACCTTCTTTAAAGAAAGTTAGCATTATTCCTTCCAGTGTAAGTTCTGATGCAAAGTCTGATACTGTAAATTCTGATAAGAAAAATGTTAACATAAACTCTGATGTTAAATCCGCTGCAAATGTTAACAAACTTAATAAGGCCAAAGGATCCAAGCAAGTCCGGGTCCTTAAAACTAATCATTAGTGGTCTTTGTGATTGCAGGGCAACAGGAAAAACATCCTTGTTCTGGACAATGGATGTTTAGGACGTATGACTGGAAATAAAGCCCTGCTATCAAACTTTGTGGAGAAAGCTGGCCCAGGAGTTTCTTATGGAGATGACAATATGGGAAAAACTCTGGGATATGGCAATATCAATCTTGGGAATGTCATCATTGAAAAAGTAGCTCTAGTCTCAGGACTTAAACACAATCTGCTGAGTGTTAGTCAAATCTGTGACATAGGTTATCATGTGGATTTCTTTGAAGAAGACTGTGAAGTTGTAAGCAAATCTACATGCAAAGTTGTTCTAAAGGGATACAGGCATGGTAGCATTTATGAATCTAAGCTTTCAACAAAATCTGAAGGTTCTGCAATCTGTCTGTTAAGTAGATCATCAATTGAAGAAAGCTGGGATTGGCACAAGAAACACTCTCATTTAAATTTCAACAATATAAATGAACTAGTCAAGAAAGATCTTGTGAGTGGACTGCCAAAATCAGTATTTGCTCCTGATGGCCTTTGTGATTCATGTCAAAAGGCAAAACAAAGAAAATCTTCATTCAAGAGCAAGACTGCATCTTCAATTCTTGAGCCTTATCACCTACTACATGTTGATATATTTGATCCAGTGAATGTCATTTCTATTGCAAAGAAGAAATATGCTATGGTCATAGTAGATGAGTTTACCAGATACACATGGGTGTATTTCTTACACACAAAAAGTGAAACTGCATCTATCTTGATTGATCATGTCAAACAACTGGATAAATTGGTCAAAGACTCTGTGAAAATCATAAGAAGTGATAATGGCACTGAGTTTAAGAATATGATTATGGAAGAGTTCTGCAAAGACCATGGAATAAAGCGGGAATTTTCTGCTCCTGGAACTCCACAACAAAATGGAGTTGTTGAAAGAAAGAATAGAACTCTTATTGAAGCTGCACGAACTATGCTTGATGAAGCAAAGTTACCAACCTACTTTTGGGCTGAAGCTGTGCAGACTGCTTGTTTTACTCAGAATGCAACACTTATCAACACGCATGGAAAGACACCATATGAGATGGTGAAGAAAAAGAAGCCAAATCTGAAGTACTTTCATGTATTTGGATGCAAGTATTTTGTTCTTAAGACTCATCCTGAACAGCTATCCAAATCTGATCTAAAAGCTGATGAAGGAATTTTTATTGGATATCCACTTTCCACAAAAGTCTCCAGAGTCTACAATTTAAGAACAAGGGTTGTCATGGAATCTATCAATATCTCTTTTGATGATAAGAAGATTACTGGACTTGAAGATTTCAATGATCATGATCAGCTAAGATTTGAGAATGAAGCTTTAAATTCTGATTCTGTAAATTCTGATAGTCTAAATCCTGATACTTCAAACTCTGATGGGTTAAACTCTGATATTATTGAAACTATGGTGACTACGCCAAAGGAAAATGCACCTGTGTAGGGGAAGCATATGGAAGATCCAACCACATCTCAAGAAGTATCAGAACCTAGAACAGGCTCTTCAAGTTCTGATGGGCCAAGTTCTGATAATTCTGGAAACTCAAATTCTGAAGGATCCAACTCAGAGAGCATGATTTCAGGGGAAGCATCAAAAAATGTTGATGGAGACAACATGGATCATGGGCGAGCATCCAGTTCTAGAGATAACCTTCCATCTACAAGGAAGTGGACTAAAGCACATACACCTGACTTGATTATTGGAGATCCTGAAGCAGGTATAAGAACTAGAACAACAACATCAAATGAATGTCTCTATCACTCTTTTCTTTCTCAGTCTGAACCAAAGAAAGTGGAAAAAGCTCTTCAAGATGCTGATTGGGTGCAAGCAATGCAGGAAGAATTAAATGAATTTGAAAGAAATAAAGTCTGGACCCTAGTGCCAAGACCAAAGAACAGATCGGTTGTTGGTACAAAATGGGTGTTCAGAAACAAAACTGATAGTGATGGCATAATTACAAGAAATAAAGCAAGGCTGGTTGCAAAAGGATATTCTCAACATGAGGGAATTGATTTTGATGAAACATTTGCACCAGTTGCAAGACTGGAAGCCATAAGGATATTTTGACTTATGCTGCTCATAAAAAGTTTACAGTCTTTCAAATGGATGTAAAAAGTGTTTTTCTTAATGGAGAATTGGAAGAAGAAGTATATGTTGAACAACCTCCAGGTTTTGTAGATTCAAAATTTCCTCATCATGTCTACAGACTTGATAAAGCACTTTATGGCCTTAAGCAAGCTCCAAGAGCATGGTATGAGACATGAGATCAGTTTCTTCTGAAAAGTGGATTTAACAGTGGGACTATTGATAAAACTTTATTCTATCTTAACCATGGAAATGACTTACTTTTGGTACATATATATGTTGATGATATCATTTTTGGTTCTACAAATGACAGACTTTGTAAAAGGTTTGCCAAGCTTATGCAGTCAAGATATCAAATGAGTATGATGGGAGAACTTAGCTATTTTTGGGCCTTCAAGTCAAGCAGAATGAAGAAGGAACTTTTATTTGTCAATCTAAGTACACCAGAAATTTGTTGAAGAAATTTGGAACGCAAGAATGTTCAAGTGCATCCACTCCTATGGCCACTGCAGCAAAATTGGATAAGGATACTGGTATATCAGTAGATATTACTGATTATAGAGGCATGATAAGGTCATTACTCTATCTAACTGTAAGTAGACTTGATATCATGTATGCTACCTGTCTTTATGCAAGATTTCAAGCAGATCCAAGAGAACCTCACTTAACAGCTGTGAAAAGAATTTTCAAGTACCTTAAGGGTACAGCTGATCTGGGATTGTGGTATCCTAGGGAATCAGACTTTAAGCTAATAGGTTACTCAGATGCAGGTTTTGCAGGGTGCAAAATTGACAGGAAAAGCACAAGTGGAAGTTGCCAATTTCTTGGAGGCATCTTAGTTTCTTGGTTTAGCAAGAAACAAAAGTCAATTTCCACATTAACTGCATAGGCAGAGTGCATTACTGCAGGAAGCTGGTTTGCACAGATTATTTGGATGAAGAATCAGTTACTGGATTTTGGGTTAGAATTTTCTAAAATTCCTATTTACTGTGATAATCAAAGTGCTATTGCTATGACAGGTAATCCAATTCAACACTCAATGACAAAGCACATCAGCATTAGGTACCATTTCATAAGGGAACCTGTGATGGAAGGTACAATGGAATTGAATTTTGTTCCAACAGATCAACAACTAGCAGATATCTTCACAAAACCGCTATGTGAAACCTTCTTCTTTTAAATCAAAGAGGACAAAGACTGTACCTCAGACACAACAAAAGAGAAGGAGGATGATTCTGAGAGATGAATCAGAAGATGAGGCACAGGTTCAAACATCAGAACCTGTTGCAAAAGTAGCTGAGAAGGTCTCTTCTCATAGAGTTCAAGAAACTGGGAGTTCTAGGCCACTCAAAAGGCTTAGAAAGATAAATTCTGATGACAAAGCTCCCACCGTCTCTCCACCCTTGAAGAGATGGAAGAAACAAAGAGCTAACAGGGACACAGTTGAGTCAGATTCAGAGGATGTGGAAGCAGCAGCTAAGGAAGGGGATCAGGAATCTCTGATCCCAAAGGAGCCAATTGTGATTGAATCCCTTCCATCTACACAACTAGAATTTGCTGAAGTCACTGCATCTACACCTCCACTGTCACCAATTCAAGATGAAGACACTGCTCAAGACAGAGTGCCTACACCTCCTGTGTCGCCTATCATTGAAAAAGTACATGCTGAAGACCCAGGTATAAGTGCTGAAATAGATATTCACAACTTGGTTGTGCCTGAGATTCTGTACTTAAAAGCTCCAACCAATCTTCAACAAACTATACCAACAACACCAATTTTAGATGCCAATCTCAATGCAGATATTCCAACAACACCTCTTCTGAATCTAGATGATGAAGCTCAGATATTAGGTGAGAATCAGAATTTGGATGTTGATCAGAACTTAGAGGATGATTTTGAAACCTCTATAGCCTCACACACTATCATTTTATCAGAGGAAGCTGATTCTGAAGGCTCTATAAGTTCTGATGCTGTAAATGTTGACACTACTGTTGAAGCTGCTATAAATGACAATGCTGATGCAGCTGGTCCTTCAGGACATGCACCTCTACCAGCAGTTAATAAAGCTGATTTGATTAAGAAGTTTGTGAGAGGGGATGCACCAGTGCCTTGGAGTGAAACTCCAAGAGGACAAGAATGGATCAAGGAGTGGAACAAAGTTGATTTTGTTCCTACTGCAAATATTCTTGCTGGGCACCTGGCTAAAGCTGATGAGATGCTTATAAATGATGATTTCAAAGCACAGCTCAGAGTTACTGCATTGAGTACAAGGCACCTTCAAGGTCAATACTCAATAACTCAAACCAAGGTGAACAAAATTCAAGAAACCCTAATTCAGCAAGACATGAATGTCAAATTGGAAAAGAACAGGTTTTTTAAGCCAGCCTTTAACCGCATTGGGTACATAGAAAAGACTCAAGAAAAGCAGCAAGCTCAAATATCTGATATTTTGAAGAATCAAGCTGCTCAACAAGATCAACTCAATGAAATCCAAAACTCTGTGGAATTGTTTGTCTCTCTCGTATTACCTGATGATGCCAAAAAGGGGGAGAAAGTGATTAAGTCCAAATGCAAAACTGATCAACCATTAAAGGGTAAGGATGATGATAATGAAGACCAGGGAAACTCTGAAAGGGGTAGAGGTCATGGTCAAGGCAAAGACTCTTCATCTAGGAAAGCAAGAACTTCTACACAAAGAACAAGTTCTGATGCTGGGAGAAGAACAAGTTCTGATACTGGTAAAAGGATGAGTTCTAGTGAACAAACTTTGAAACTTGATGAAGAGATTTCCAAAAGACTATTCCTAAAGGATAATCCAGGCATGGATATTGAAAGTATGAAGGAAGAAGAAGCCAGACTTAAAGCAGAAAATGTCAAATTCAAGTCTAAAGCTCAAGTTATTGCAAAGAAACCACCTAAGCCTAAGGGCATTGTGATTAAAGAGAAGACAAACTACGAGGCAATTAAATCAAAATTCAAAGCCAAATCACAGGTGGAAGTTGATTCTAGATCTAAGGGTAAAGCAAAAATTGATGAACCTGTAAAGGTATATATGCCAATTATGGATCTGGAAGTAAAATCTGATGAAAATACTAGTCTGATTTTGAAGAAAAAGAATATTCAAACAACCTATGACATAGCTCATGTTGTTCAAGATCAGGACTTAGTAAATTCTGATATTAAAATGAAGCAAGCAATGTAATAACCACAAAATTTTCAACTTTTTGTAACCCTTGTGAATAGTGTTTTAGCTGAATGAGAAAACTTTTCACGCCACACTATGTAGGGGTTCTGTTATGGATATTCTGGGATATTATTAGTACTCTATGAAGTATATAAGTGTATGTAAAGATCGTCAGAATCCAATTCCGAACACTTTGGTTTTTCCCGGAAATCCACAAGATACGGAGAGAATTGAGTATAAGGTAACAGGATAAAAAGGGATTTAAATTAAAGGATTATAATAGAGGATCATAAAAAGGAATATAATGTATTGAGAAAGGTTAAGGGAACCTAAGTAATAAGATCCCGGGTATGATCCTTCAAACGATAAACGAGAACGAAAGTTAAGCGAACCGTATAACAGATCAGCGGTCATTAGACAAACGATTAGGAAGTTAATCTAAGGGATTAGTGGGAATTATGTCATCCAACCAATAGAAAGAGGACAAGGAAGGGAGGATGACATCATGAGGATGACATAAGCATGACATGGGAAGGAAGGAGGTGTGGTGGCTTTGTAACCACACAAATTCAAGGGCAAAAAGGTAATTGACTAAATCAAATACAAAAACCAAGCAACCAAGCCAAGTAAATTCATTCTTCATCAAAAATCAAAAAGCAACCAAGGCTTTGTTCTTGAAGCTCTCGGCTTTTCACTATTCAAAAGGCAAGAAAAATTCAAAATCAAAGATCCAAGCTTCCTAAATTGGTAAGATAATTCCCTAATCATCTTCATGCTTAGTTAGGACTATATCATGAGTTTAAGCCATTAATTCCTTCTCAATCTTCTTCATTTAATCAAAGAAGAAGACAATGAATAGTGTTTTCAAGTTTTTAACTTGAACTTTTTCTTGTTTTTCTTGAAGATCCAAGCATTCTTAAGACTTCTCAAAGCTTCTTAAGGCTTCCTAGCTCCTCCCACCACTTCAAGGAAGGTATACCATCTCCAAACCCTAGGTTCCTATATATTATAAGATGATTTTGATTAGTAGGATGATATTGTAGCTTGTTGTTGTGATTTAGAGTTTGGGATTTGGAATGGTAGTGAAATGGAATGGTAAATGTTGTGGTTTTGATTTAAAAGAACTTAAGTATGATTAAAGTTAAGTTTAGGCATAAGTATGAATGATTAAATTGAATTGGTTGGGATTGTTATGATGAGATAAGGATGGATGTTGGTTGTATGTTGGATTTGAGGTTGATTTGGAATGGTTTTGAATGGTTTAAAATATTGGAAATCGCGTAAACATAGTCGTCGTAACGTCCGATTTTCTTTGGACTGTTTTTGTGCATAGCATTAGGACCCGAGAACCCCCTGCTAGTTTATGACCACTGCCATGTTTAGATAGCTCATGTTACGAGCTTCGTTTTGATATGTAGTTCGTTCGATTCCGATGCACAGTTTAGGAGAAACGACCGTTTCAAGTAACGGCGTTTCGCGAACGAAACTTTTCCCCTCGCCTTACTTTGAAACATAGGTTAAAGACCGAAAAGGGTTAATTAATGTATGAAACATTTATGGTAAGTGTGTTAGGCAGTTGGTAAGACACTCGCGAAGGAATCGCTTTAAAACTCGTAAAGGTTAAGTTATTAAAAATGGTGGAGCCGAGGGTACCCGAGTGACTTAAGCAAATCAGTGAGCGCAAAACAAGCGTTAGAGTCTAAGTTAGTTAAAGTATAGATTTACAAGTGATTTTGGTTTAATTCCAACTTACTTGTTGTTTATAGGTTACCAGACTCGTCCCGAGCCTTTTATCACCCCAAGTCGCTCAGGCAAGTTTTCTACCCGTTATACTGTTGTTGTGATGTATATATGTATATGCATTATCTTGTGATAGATGCATGTTGGTTAACCAGCAAATTTTGCGATATATTGAAGCATGCTGATATGGTATATATATGCATGCCTGTTTCGTATTCTTGCCTTATATATCTGTTGGTTCAAATGCTTATAGTTGCATAATACCTATGCTAGAGGATAGCGGTAACTTGCATATACCCTTAGTATAGGGACCCAAAGGTGAAAATATTTTCTAAAACCGGGAGTCGAGGATCCCGAGTAGATTTTGTATATATGGATATGGATATATATATATATTTATATATATATATATATATGGTTATAGTTTTCCAAACTATTAATCAAATAAGGTTTATTCGATAACTTTAACTTTATTTTATTATTGAATATTATTTCGAATATTCATCCGAGGACTTATGACTCCTTTATTTTATTATTGAATATTATTTCGAATATTATTCGAGGGTTTATGACTCCTTTATATTATTATTGAATATTACTTGGATATTCAATCGAGGATGTATGACTCCTTTATTTTATGAATATTATTTATAATATTCATTCGAGGTATTATGACTCCGCTTATTACTGAAATATATTCTTTATTTTATTAAAGAATAAGGTGTCAATAATCAAACTTATTTTCGATTATTCAAATAAAGATAGTACTTTCATATAAGTGTATCTTTGGTTATTTAATACTCGTTTCAAGTATAAGTTTTAATACTTCTACTTCAATTATTTTTATAAAGATAATTCTTTGTGGGAATATTATTTAAATAATAATATTCAGATATTTTCTAATATATCGGGACTAATTTATTTCATTAAATCAGTTTTACTCCAAACACTCTTTAAAGTGTTTTCGAGTCTTCAAAATGATTTTTAAAAGTTAGAGCGGATCCCAAAACTCATTTTTATATTTAAGATCTTCCTTTTAAGGGGATTTAAATACTCGCTCAAAACCTGAGGGATCCGGCTCTATGGTGTATTTTATATTCGCAACAAGGTTGCTGTTTTGATAAATGAATTGATTACTTGCCCAATGTTCGGGAAGTAAGCCCATCTAATTGAGTCGGCATAAGCGACAGGCCGGGGTACGGTCTATCAAAGTGTAAGTGGCTGGGTGGCAGTCCATCAACGCGTAAGAGGCCAGGTGGCGGTCCAGCACAAGGTCCTTATGTGGCCAGGGTGATGACCGGTGGGGGATTCATCCATCTACTAGTAGAAAAGGTTACTTATTGGTATCTTTGCCTGATCAGCAAGATATCTGGTTTATGCCAAAATTCTTTTCCTTTCCAAAATTCATTGGATGTTTCAAACTCTGTTCATACCTTACATGACAGAGGTTTTCAGGAAATGTATAAAGAAGATGTATATGTGGATATATATATATATATATCAAAACTTAATGAAGTATATCCTAACTTCATTTCCTTTAATAATATTTCAAAGATTGAATCTATTCAAATCTTGTCTTGTAGTCTCATCTATGTGATGAACTTTTGAAACTGATTATAACTTGAACGGTGGTAGTTCAAGTAGTATTGGGAAAGATATAAGTATATTGGGGTATTTGGTAACCTCATCTTTTAAACTTATATCTAATTAATAATTGTCTTATGAATGACAAAGATTTTCAGAAAAACGTTGAGACAAGGTTAGATATATGAGATCACCTTGCAACGATATTTTTTTATACAGTTATACACTGGGACTTTGTGTATATTATGCATGGAAGAGGACTTCCAATATTTTGAAAAGTATATATGTATATATACTGAATATTTTGCGACTTCATCGCATTAAGATATCAAACTTGGTTCATTTCTTTTGACCAAGACTTTCATGAGTATTATGAGTAGGCTCATATATTGTAAATCATTATACATATTATTTTGGTGGGCTTGCTGCTCACCCTTGCTTTCTTCTTTCATCACACAACAACAGTTAGGAAAGATGGCCAGACTCCAGCAGACCCAGCGCAAGCGCGTGGGAAGCGTCCCGCGTCTTCCCGTTGATGTTGTAGCTGCTATAGCTGCAGAGGTAGATCTATTGTAGATCAGACCATCTACTTTTGAGAATCAATTATGTATAATTATAACTTGTGGCAGATAATGGCAATTAACTGTAAATTTATCAAGTAATCATTTTGGGTTGTAATAACTTTTAAATTGTGGATTCAAAGACTTGTACTTATTTAAATTTCATCTCTGAGACTATAACGGGTTGTGGTGTGTGTTAGTGTGGGGTCACAGCATAAGGTTATTTATTATTAATTAAGTGAAGTGATATGGTGGAAAGAAAGACCGTGACGACCCGGATCCCCGACCCCGGATCTGGGGGTGTTACAGAAATGGTATCAGATCTAAGCGTTATAAACCTCAGAGATGATGGGACGTTAAGATAATAAGTTAACTAAGATAATAAGAACTCTTGCCAAGTTCATAGTCGGGCTACCTAACGTAGCACTGACAGTTAAAACCCTTATGGGAACCCTTATAAATATCGTGATAGAAGCGTAGTTCGTTATCGTAGATGGTAGCGGGACTCCGAACCCTGAGGTTGAGGAGCAACAGCGCGATGATGTTTATTACTAATTGGAGATCGGATTGTGGATCCGATAGAGTGTCCTAATGCAGGACCGGATGTTGTTGATATTGAGAATGTAGCGGTTGAGGATGTTGTCCTAGAAGGGATAGTTGCTGAGAAGGATCCCATGGAGGATCCTGACAAGAATGAATAAAGGACCACTGATGAATTGATGACCATGGTTAGGTCGACTACCAGAGGTAGGATTGGTCGGTCACTACCGGAGGTTCGTTCAAGTTGTAAAGATAGTAGCCCCTTTAACGCGGCTTACTCGTAAGACTGAGAAGTTCGAATGGACAGAGAAATGCGAGAACAGCTTTCAAGAACTGAAGCAGAGGTTGGTGATGGCCCCTATGCTGGCGTTGCCGGATGGAAAAGGAGATTTTGTGAAGTGTAGTGACGCTTCACACAAGGGCTTAGGGTGCGTGCTTATGCAGCACGATAAGGTAATCGCGTACATGTCAAGACAATTAAGGGAATATAAAATTCAATATCCCCACCCATGAGCTTGGGCTCGTGGTAATAGTTTTGCCCTAAAGATTGGAGGTGCTACTTGTATGGAGAAAAGTGCGAGATTTACACAAGCCATAAGTGCTCTAGTACATTTTCACGCAGAAAGAGCTCAACATATGCCAGAGGAGGCGGTTAGAGCTAATCAAGAATTATGATTGGGAGATTCTTTATCATTCGGGGAAAGCCAATATGGTGGCTGATGCCCTTAGTAAAAAGGAGAGACTCAAGATGATAATGTCTTTTGGAGAGTTTATAAGAGATTTTGAGAAAATGGAAATAGTAGTGAAGGTAACCGGAGCCGGTACCGAAAAACTGTTTGAGATAGCAATACAGCCCGAATTATTGGAAAAGAACATATTGTGCCAGTAAAAGTGATGAATGAAGGCAGAAAGCCAACAAATAGATATGAGATTAATATCGAGAGAGATGATAAGGGAATAATGAGGTATTCCTATAGAATTTGGGTTCCAAATGTTTAAGAGCTTAAAGATGAAATCTTAGATGAAAGCTAGTTTGAGGAATAAGAGTTAGAGCAAACCCTGAACGTGATAGTCAGGGAGGTTGCCACCAAGACAAAAGGAACCCATAACATGATGAAGTGGAAAATGAGGATTTAAATTATGTAAGATGACCCCAATTATGGGGAGTAGAAAGAAATATTTAGAATGAGGAAACAAAAGTCGAGTAAGGAAAGGAGACCCGAGATGGTACCCCTATACGGCAATTCATGGACCTGTCTAAAGAGAACTTAGACTATTATCCCCAACCACCACCCTGAGGAGACAGTGCGGTGGGAAATTCTTTCATGACCTTTAAGTCGCTAAGCTCTCAGAGTTCCAAGGAACAAGCTGACCCAGTCGAGGCAAGAGCCTGGCTAAAGGAAATAGATGAATCATTTGAGATTCTAAATGATTGACGAACCACAAAAGACTGTTTTGTCACTTACCCTCCCAAGAGAGAGACCACCCGCTGGTGAAAGGCCAAGGAAGGCACGGAGCAAGAGATTATAATAAACTGATTAAAGTTCAGCCAATTGTTTTCGGGAAAGTAATTCCCAAGGTTATGGAATAGTGTAAAAGCTTTAGAGCCAGAACAAAGGCAGACGAGTATGATGAATTATGAATCTAAGTTGTAAAAGTTATCAAGATTCGTTCTGAAGACACGAATCCAGAATGACGGGATGTTTGAAATCAATGCTTATGTTGTGTTGGTTCATGAAATAACGATAAGAGAAAGGAATATAAAGGCAAGAGAGTTTGAGGAATGATAAGGGAATTGGGTATGAGGAAACCCTAAAGACTCGTAGAAATAGAAATAGAAGAGTATGTAATCGTCAGGATGAGGGTGATTCACCATGAGTTAAAATTGATGGTTGAAGGCATAAGAGTTATGTATATTTTATCCCCTTTAAGTTGGGAGGATTCGAAGAAAACCTTGAGATAGTTCGAAGGATAAATAATGAGACGCGGATAGACTGAGGAGACAAGAAAGTAAGAAATTAGGAAAATTGGATGAAGGAAGTGACCTTCAAGAATGTGAAGTGTAAGACCGATGGCTTGATACCCAGAAAGGGAGACGCCAGGTATGAAAGATATCCCAACATTGAGGTGACTGTTGAGATAAACAACAAAAGTAAATAAGGAATTATTAAGAAGAAGTTCACGTTGAACACGACCAATATCCTCCAGAACATCCTTGTTATCGTTACCAAATTAGGCAAGACAAGCGGATGACCATTGTTATCTTTTGGAGGCCATATGGATTGACCTCAATTTGAATAAGGATGCTATTATGAAGTTAGGTATAGACTATCGAGGTGGGAATGATTGAATAAGATACCCCTATCAGGGATATATGACTTTATTTATCCATGGAAGGATGCTTGTACCTTTTTAAAGGTGGAATTAAGGATAGAACATCGGTAACTTAAAACGAATCCTAGGGGAATGCATAAAGGTTGGCATTTCACCCTTAATAGGGATAGTATGAGTTTTGACAGTATGAATTGGAAAGGATTAAGGTAATAATAACCTTTAAGGATCAGTGGAGAAATTTTTCAGAAGTATATAGACAATGGTTCTAGTATTAGTAAATGGTATTTTGATATGCCCTGTATATAGGGAATACAAGAGGAACGATTGAACGATAACCTTAGAGGTTTTACAAGGAGAAAGGAAATATTCGAAATTCTATATATATAAAAATGTTGATAAAGGAAATATGACATAATTATAATGATGCCAAGTGGGGCACGTGTTAAACCACGAGAAAGTAAGGATCGAACCAGTAAAGGTCGAAATTGTTCAGGGCAATTAGGACCTAAGATAAAAGATGTTCCAAGTATGATTGAGAGTCAGTCGTGACAGTGATTAACCTCTAAAGATTGAGGCAATAACTTATGGAAAAATGGTGATATTTTTTTTTTTACTTATCAGATTTTAAGGAAAACATCTTCACATAAGCTGTGATTGAAATGAGGTAGAAAATTTAGTTGAAGGTGGTTAAAAGACATTGACTGTAAGGAAATTTTACTATCAGGAAAGGCCAAAGAGGTGGCCGACACTTTAAAGGTAAGAGGATAATTATAGGCGCTTGTGCCAAAATAATACAGTGAGGATGGCTAAAACTGTGAAGGTTGTATTATGGTTTGGAAGATTGACATTCCTTCTGATGATTGTGCAATACCCAACCGTAATAGTAGTTGGTAAAGGTTTAATTCGTGTAATCGCCATGAGCGGGCTATCTATCTTAGGAGGTCCTATCTTGAGATAAGCCAGGACCATGTTTCAAAAAGGACTAGACGAACCTTTGAGTTAAGTCTTCTATTTAAGGCATATGATTAAGAATGGTATTAATCTGCTATCGTTGCTTTGATTGAAACTCTTCTGCAATTTTATCTACTTCATGTCATGAAAGTACGTCAGAGTTTGGAGTGTTCTTCATGAATTGTGATTGGTGGTTATGTTAACTCCTTAGGAGAATTAGATACGAGATGTATGGACTCCGTATGGTTAGCTATTAAGACTTCATAGAAAATGAATGACTACAGTAGGTCAGTGGTGGACCATAGTAAGGCAGCAATGATTCTGCGAGTAATGAGCTGATTACAACCGTGAGAGTTGTATTGGAATGGGTGTTGAGATTGAGTACCACTAATCGGGTCGTGGTAGTGTATAAGTTATCATTGATAGACTAATTAAGTAGAGTATCTACCTAGTGAATTATTATTCTTTCTTATCAATAGAGAGTCGTATTATTATACAAGGAAGGTTGCGGTGCAAGCATAGAATTCTAGTAACGATGATGTATAGAATGATATCCCAGATTCGATTTTCGATGTCGAGGGAGTTTCAAAGGTGATTATGTATAAGCTCGAGGAAGAGTGTGGGTCCATAGAATGATGGACGGGATAGCGAAAATATTTAGGCATGGGAAATACGAGGCTATAATGCTTGATGCTGATATAAATACGTATATGTTTTGTTCTCCTATGACAAACCTCTATAGTTCAGAGGTAGGTTCCAAGCCAGATATTTTGTGGCAGTATATTTTTTTTCATATATACAATTCTCTTCAGTTCGTTCTTTTCTCTTCTTTTCATTTCATGTAAGCTGAGAAGAACAACCCTTCCAGAAGGGGAGGTATTGCCGAATGACTATCTATCTGTGTGATAGAAGCCGAGTAGGATACCAGCTATTGTTTAATTGCTTGTCAAGTACTAAAGGCTGGCCACCTTCTGTACTAACTATGCGATATAACAAGTGTTCATGATCATAGTGATCTCTCAACAAATTCCTTTACTTCTATTTGATTGATCAAATTTTGGAAAATAGAAACAGCTGAAAAAGGAGTAATAAAGTTGTAGTAGTATTCGGAATGGAAACACATTCGTGATACTAAGGTTGACGTGGTTATTAAAAGGTTATAGAACGCTAACGAGCAAAAGTATAACTGGTATAATATTAGGAACGGAAGGTAGTAGCGACTACGAACTGGGAAAAAGGATGGGTAGTGAGAAGCAAAAGCTCTAATGCTAAAAGCTATAATGAGAGTCTGTGCAATAGACTTGAAAGAAATTGGAATGATCACTTCACACGGGTTGAGTTTTCTTACGACAATAGATCATATGTCAGTATTGAGGTATCGCCTTATGAGACCCTGTACGGAAGAAGGTGTCGATCTCCCTTATACTGGGATGAAGTAGGAGAGCGGAAGATGCTCGGACCCGAAGTGGTCCAAAGGACCAAAGATATAGTGGATCTTATCAGAGGGCGACTTTAGCAGCCCAAGACAGACAGAAGAAATATGCAGACCTAGCCCGAAAGGACAAGGAATATGAAGTAGGGGACTTAGTACTGTTGAAAGTATCCCCTTGGAAGGGATTAATGAGGTTCGGAAAGAAAGGAAAACTAAGCCCAAGATACATTGGACCTTTTGAGATATTAAGACGGATTGGAAAGTTAGCTTACGAGCTAGCCCTACCCCCTAATTTGCAACAAGTTCATAATGTGTTCCATGTGTCAATGCTAAGGAGGTATCATCGGGATGCCAGACACATAATGGAGTACGAGCAGGTGGATATGCAGCCAGATCTAACTTACGTGGAGAAGCCAGTAAGGATTATGGATAAGAAGGAGCAGGTGCTTCGGAACAAAGTGATCAAGCTAGTCAGAGTACTATGGCAGAATCATAACGTGGAAGAATCAACTTGGGAACTAGAGAGCACAATGCTAGAAAAGTACCCCCATTTGTTTTCTGTTTGATTCCGGGACGAAATCCTTTTAAGGAGGGGAGACTGTAATAATCCCAAAATTTTCAACTTTTTGTAACCCTTGTGAATAGTGTTTTAGCTGAATGAGAAAACTTTTCACGCCACACTATGTAGGGGTTCTGTTATGGATATTCTGGGATATTATTAGTACTCTATGAAGTATATAAGTGTATGTAAAGATCGTCAGAATCCAATTCCGAACACTTTGGTTTTTCCCAGAAATCCACAAGATACGGAGAGAATTGAGTATAAGGTAACAGGATAAAAAGGGATTTAAATTAAAGGATTATAATAGAGGATCATGAAAAGGAATATAATGTATTGAGAAAGGTTAAGGGAACCTAAGTAATAAGATCCCGGGTATGATCCTTCAAACGATAAACGAGAACGAAAGTTAAGCGAACCGTATAACAGATCAGCGGTCATTAGACAAACGATTAGGAAGTTAATCAAAGGGATTAGTGGGAATGATGTCATCCAACCAATAGAAAGAGGACAAGGAAGGGAGGATGACATCATGAGGATGACATAAGCATGACATGGGAAAGAAGGAGGTGTGGTGGCTTTGTAACCACACAAATTCAAGGGCAAAAAGGTAATTGACTAAATCAAATACAAAAACCAAGCAACCAAGCCAAGTAAATTCATTCTTCATCAAAAATCAAAAAGCAACCAAGGCTTTGTTCTTGAAGCTCTCGGCTTTTCACTATTCAAAAGGCAAGAAAAATTCAAAATCAAAGATCCAAGCTTCCTAAATTTGTAAGATAATTCCCTAATCATCTTCATGCTTAGTTAGGACTATATCATGAGTTTAAGCCATTAATTCCTTCTCAATCTTCTTCATTTAATCAAAGAAGAAGACAATGAATAGTGTTTTCAAGTTTTTAACTTGAACTTTTTCTTGTTTTTCTTGAAGATCCAAGCATTCTTAAGACTTCTCAAAGCTTCTTAAGGCTTCCTAGCTCCTCCCACCACTTCAAGGAAGGTATACCATCTCCAAACCCTAGGTTCCTATATATTATAAGATGATTTTGATTAGTAGGATGATATTGTAGCTTGTTGTTGTGATTTAGAGTTTGGGATTTGGAATGGTAGTGAAATGGAATGGTAAATGTTGTGGTTTTGATTTAGAAGAACTTAAGTATGATTAAAGTTAAGTTTAGGCATAAGTATGAATGATTAAATTGAATTGGTTGGGATTGTTATGATGAGATAAGGATGGATGTTGGTTGTATGTTGGATTTGAGGTTGATTTGGAATGGTTTTGAATGGTTTAAAATATAGGAAATCGCGTAAACATAGCCGTCGTAACGTCCGATTTTCTTTGGACTGTTTT
The DNA here is from genome assembly GCF_009905375.1 of Apium graveolens. Lineage (NCBI taxonomy): Eukaryota > Viridiplantae > Streptophyta > Magnoliopsida > Apiales > Apiaceae > Apium > Apium graveolens. The sequence continues at coordinate 118,396,921 of NC_133651.1, read as the reverse complement.
TGTGCATAGCATTAGGACCCGAGAACCCCCTGCTAGTTTATGACCACTGCCATGTTTAGATAGCTCATGTTACGAGCTTCGTTTTGATATGTAGTTCGTTCGATTCCGATGCACGGTTTAGGAGAAACGACCGTTTCAAGTAACGGCGTTTCGCGAACGAAACTTTTCCCCTCGCCTTACTTTGAAACATAGGTTAAAGACCGAAAAGGGTTAATTAATGTATGAAACATTTATGGTAAGTGTGTTAGGCAGTTGGTAAGACACTCGCGAAGGAATCGCTTTAAAACTCGTAAAGGTTAAGTTATTAAAAATGGTGGAGCCGAGGGTACCCGAGTGACTTAAGCAAATTAGTGAGCGCAAAATAAGCGTTAGAGTCTAAGTTAGTTAAAGTATAGATTTACAAGTGATTTTGGTTTAATTCCAACTTACTTGTTGTTTATAGGTTACCAGACTCGTCCCGAGCCTTTTATCACCCCAAGTCGCTCAGGCAAGTTTTCTACCCGTTATACTGTTGTTGTGATGTATATATGTATATGCATTATCTTGTGATAGATGCATGTTGGTTAACTAGCAAATTTTGTGATATATTGAAGCATGCTGATATGGTATATATATGCATGCCTGTTTCGTATTCTTGCCTTATATATCTGTTGGTTCAAATGCTTATAGTTGCATAATACCTATGCTAGAGGATAGCGGTAACTTGCATATACCCTTAGTATAGGGACCCAAAGGTGAAAATATTTTCTAAAACCGGGAGTCGAGGATCCCGAGTAGATTTTGTATATATGGATATGGATATATATATATATATATATTTATATATATATGGTTATAGTTTTCCAAACTATTAATCGAATAAGGTTTATTCGATAACTTTAACTTTATTTTATTATTGAATATTATTTCGAATATTCATCCGAGGACTTATGACTCCTTTATTTTATTATTGAATATTATTTCGAATATTATTCGAGGGCTTATGACTCCTTTATATTATTATTGAATATTACTTGGATATTCAATCGAGGATGTATGACTCCTTTATTTTATGAATATTATTTATAATATTCATTCGAGGTATTATGACTCCGCTTATTACTGAAATATATTCTTTATTTTATTAAAGAATAAGGTGTCAATAATCAAACTTATTTTCGATTATTCAAATAAAGATAGTACTTTCATATAAGTGTATCTTTGGTTATTTAATACTCGTTTCAAGTATAAGTTTTAATACTTCTACTTCAATTATTTTTATAAAGATAATTCTTTGTGGGAATATTATTTAAATAATAATATTCAGATATTTTCTAATATATCGGGACTGATTTATTTCATTAAATCAGTTTTACTCCAAACACTCTTTAAACTGTTTTCGAGTCTTCAAAATGATTTTTAAAAGTTAGAGCGGATCCCAAAACTCATTTTTATATTTAAGATCTTCCTTTTAAGGGGATTTAAATACTCGCTCAAAACCTGAGGGATCCGGCTCTATGGTGTATTTTATATTCGCAACAAGGTTGCTGTTTTGATAAATGAATTGATTACTTGCCCAATGTTCGGGAAGTAAGCCCATCTAATTGAGTCGGCATAAGCGACAGGCCGGGGTACGGTCTATCAAAGTGTAAGTGGCTGGGTGGCAGTCCATCAACGCGTAAGAGGCCGGGTGGCGGTCCAGCACAAGGTCCTTATGTGGCCAGGGTGATGACCGGTGGGGGATTCATCCATCTACTAGTAGAAAAGGTTACTTATTGGTATCTTTGCCTGATCAGCAAGATATCTGGTTTATGCCAAAATTCTTTTCCTTTCCAAAATTCATTGGATGTTTCAAACTCTGTTCATACCTTACATGACAGAGGTTTTCAGGAAATGTATAAAGAAGATGTATATGTGGATATATATATATATATATCAAAACTTAATGAAGTATATCCTAACTTCATTTCCTTTAATAATATTTCAAAGATTGAATCTATTCAAATCTTGTCTTGTAGTCTCATCTATGTGATGAACTTTTGAAACTGATTATAACTTGAACGGTGGTAGTTCAAGTAGTATTGGGAAAGATATAAGTATATTGGGGTATTTGGTAACCTCATCTTTTAAACTTATATCTAATTAATAATTGTCTTATGAATGACAAAGATTTTCAGAAAAACGTTGAGACAAGGTTAGATATATGAGATCACCTTGCAACGATATTTTTTTATACAGTTATACACTGGGACTTTGTGTATATTATGCATGGAAGAGGACTTCCAATATTTTGAAAAGTATATATGTATATATACTGAATATTTTGCGACTTCATCGCATTAAGATATCAAACTTGGTTCATTTCTTTTGACCAAGACTTTCATGAGTATTATGAGTAGGCTCATATATTGTAAATCATTATACATATTATTTTGGTGGGCTTGCTGCTCACCCTTGCTTTCTTCTTTCATCACACAACAACAGTTAGGAAAGATGGCCAGACTCCAGCAGACCCAGCGCAAGCGTGTGGGAAGCATCCCGCGTCTTCCCGTTGATGTTGTAGCTGCTATAGCTGCAGAGGTAGATCTATTGTAGATCAGACCATCTACTTTTGAGAATCAATTATGTATAATTATAACTTGTGGCAGATAATGGCAATTAACTGTAAATTTATCAAGTAATCATTTTGGGTTGTAATAACTTTTAAATTGTGGATTCAAAGACTTGTACTTATTTAAATTTCATCTCTGAGACTATAACGGGTTGTGGTGTGTGTTAGTGTGGGGTCACAGCATAAGGTTATTTATTATTAATTAAGTGAAGTGATATGGTGGAAAGAAAGACCGTGATGACCCGGATCCCCGACCCCGGATCTGGGGGTGTTACAAGCAACCTCTGACAGAGCTCAAGTTGGATTGATATCAGAAGATAAAGTAAAGGAAACCTCTGACATTGCTCATGTTAAACCTTCAAAAATTCTACTACCTGGGTTTACTAAAGCTCAACAATCTACACAACTTTTGAAGACTACATCAAGTGGTTTTGAAGCAAGAGTTATTAGAGGAAAGGAAGCTAGAGACAAATCAGGATTGGGTAGTTCTAAAGAAACGAGGGTAAATAATACTACCTCTGATTTAACTTCTTTGAGTGAACCAGGAGTAGGAACAACTCCTGAAAGATTGAATCAACTGAAGTCTGTACAAATGGTTTACCACTCTGTATTAAAAGAAGATATCATGCTATACTTTATGACAGATGAGAGGGTATTCCAAATTAGAAAGAATGCTATTCGTTTGAAGTATTTTGAAGAATTGCAACATGTGCTATTTCTACTTCAAGTGAAAAACAGGTCAACAGATGGTGCTGCCAGTTACTTAAAATCTGATATTCAAAGGCTGAAGAAACTTTATTATGTAAAGTCTGATAGACCTTACTATCCTAAGTACAGAGCTCATAATGGTAATATAGTTGAGATGAAGCCAAATACCGCCAAAATCATCACTACATTTCTTGGTATTAAAGGTCTTGAATTCAATCTAGAGTCTGATAAAGCCTATGCCATCAGACTAGATCAGGATATAAGGAAAGCAAAAATAAATGATCTCAGGGCTGCTATCTTTCAAACAGGTGAAGATACAGTTGAACTTAAAGATGCAAAAAGGAGGATGCATAATGAACTTGAATATGTTGAGAGGAGTTTGTTAAGGAACTATCTCAGAATAACTCCTGACATTAGAAATATCACACACTGAAGCCAAGTCAAGAACTACAACTGTTAAATTCTGAAGGTTATACAGGTTAAAGCTGATATCAGACTTTAAGGATGGTAAAAGCTATAAAGACTGTGAGTTGTAGTTACTTAGTCAAATTCTCATATGCATTTGTACTCAATGTTTTTGACATCATCAAATATCTATTGAACTTGTATATTATACTAATTTACAAGTTGGGGGAGATTGTTAGATATATTTGTGATGTCATGTCTAATAATGATTTGTGTTTAGTTTTCAGATCTTAACTAACAGGACAAATCAGGACTTAACTGGAAATCAGTACTTATACTGAAGTCAGAACTTAAGATATCAGAACTTAAGTTATCAGAACATAAGATATCAGAAGATATTTATCAGGAGATAATATTAGGATTTAAGAAGACATTCAGATGAGGAAGACGACTGATTGAAGGAAAGAAGATTAAGGCAAACACAAGAAGAGATATGCATGGAGAAGAATTCTATGAAGAATAGAATACTTGGAAGAAAAGATAACTAGTTGATATATTTTAGGATGCAGACTTATGTTCGATATCAATTAGAAGTTTATCTTATAACTGTGTGTATATATAAACACATCATAGGGTTTACACTATAAGTGTTATCATAATCGAGAATATTATTCATTGTAACCCTAGCAGCTCTCGTGATATTTGTTCATCACTGAGAGAGAACGGTTCCATTGTAATACTGTTTTATTAATAAGATTATTATGTGTTTCATACTTGTGTTCTTAATTCGATTTGATTGTAGTATACATTGTATTCAATCCCCTTCTACAGTGTGTGTGACCTAACAGATATGCTTTGACTCAACCTGAAGCTATCTCAGGGACTCAAGTGCTGGAGTTCTGAAGGTCAGGTATGTATGATGATGGTGGAGAAAATGGATCCCCTAGTCTGATTTTCACAACTGGGGAGGATGAACATATGGTGACTGTGGCCACAGTTTGACAAGCACTCCACCTGCCAGAAAATTGCAATTATTCAACAGTTGAGGAGCCAGCTCTTCAAAAAATGATGGCCAGTCTGGGGTATGAAAAGACATTGGCAAAGCTGGGCTAGTTGAAGAGACCGAACATAAGGAGGGAATGGAGTTTTTTCTTCGACTACATCACAAGAACCTTTGCAAACAAATGTTAAAATTTTGATGCCATTCCTATCCTCAGTCAACAAATTGGGTATGCACTAATTACTCAATCTCTTTTTGACTATGCTAGTGCTGTACTAGGTTTTATTGGTGATAGAATGACAGAAGACAGAAACACAGTCTATTTTGCTAGATTCTGTCAGCTATTATACAATTTTCGTTGCTCTGATGCACCACAACTTGCCAGTGGGTTGATCTCACCATTTAAGCTAGCTAAGAGAGCTTTCACTGACTTATTATCTACTGATAATAAGAAAAATGTTTTAAAACCCCTCCAAATTTCAATTTTTAGTCAAACAGTTTTTAGTAAACTCTAATCCAGCTACATACACCTCCATATATACTGATGTCCAACCAACCCAACCTCCATCAGCACCTACCACCACTACACAAACACCAGCACATACCATCAGACCTTCATCTTTCAGGCTAAAAAGGGCTCAATCTGTTCCTAAATCTCGAATACAGAGAAGAAGGATGCTTCTAAGGGATGAGTTTGATGATGAAGAGGAAGCACAGGTTCATGCATCAGAACCTGTGACAGTTGAAGCTGAAACTGTGGATTCTCAGAAAGCAACTGCAACTGAAGGTTCTGATACCTTAAAGAGAAAGAGAACTGTAAATTCTAATGATAAAGCAACTCCTTCATTTGCAAGGAGATTAAAGAAAATGAGGGCTAAGAGGCATTTGGATAAGCCTCCATCAGAGAATACTGAAGAAGCCGAGGAAAGGGATCAGGAATCTCTGATCTCAAATCCAATTGTGATTGAATCTCTACCACCTCCAGCTACAACCCAAGACACTGTTCCTGATATAGTGGTTACACCTCCAGTCTCTCCTCTTCATGAAGATATTATAGTTGAAGATTCAGGCTTAAGTCCTTAAATTGACATCAACAGGCTGCACACTCCTACTATTCTGTATTTGGAAGCTCCTACAGCAGTTCAGACATCTCCAACTCATTCTCCAATTTTAAATGCTGATGCTGAGATACCATCTACTCCAACAACACCTATTCTGGAGATAAATTCTGATGCTCAGAATCCAGATGAAGTCATTCCTGAATCTCCAGTTGCTTCACACACTCTAGTGCTGTCAGAACATATTGAGTCTTCTTCAAGTTCTGAAGACAGTGTTTCTGTTCATACTCTAGCTCCTGTACTTGGAAATGAAGCATTGGTCAAGAAATTTGTTGAACAGAATGTTCCTGTACCTTGGGATGAAACTCATAGAGGAGTAGAGTGGACCACGAAGTGGAATGATTCTGATTTCATTCCAAGTTCTAAAGTTCTGACAGAGCACATTGCTAAAGCTGATGAGCTTGTGATAAATTCTGATATAAAGACACAACTCAAGATCACTGCTCTATCTACCAAGAACCTTCAAGGTCTTCACTCTCAAACTCAAGTAAAGGCTGATACACTACAAGAATCATTTAACAAGCTAGATATGCAAATAAAGCTTGACAAGACAAGGATTATCAGACCTACACTTGAGAAAGTAGAAGCAATTGAGAAAGCTCAAGAGAAGCAACATGCCCAAATCTCTGAGGTCCTGGCTAATCAAGCTTCTCAACAGGCTCAATTGGATGAGATCCTATCTTCAGTTGAACTTCTTCTCTCACTCCTACTATCAGATGATGCCAAAAAGGGGGAGAAGATAGTTAAGTCCAAATGCTCTAATGATCAAATACTGAAGAAGAAAGATGATGAAGCTGATGACCAGGGAAACCCTATCAAGGGTAGAGGTCAAGTTCAAAGTAAAGAGCACAACAACAAGATTTCTTCAAGGAAACTAATTACTGATGCAAGCAAATCTTCTATTCAAAAGAAGACAAGTTCTGAAGCTGCTAAAACTCAAAATCTGATAGCAAGTACTGAAACTCAAAATATGATATCAAGTTCTGATGAGCAAAGTCTGATGACAAATCCTGATGTTCTGATACAAGGTGGAAGTCAAGATTCTCAAAAGTTCATGCAAACTCTGAAGCTCAAGGGAAAGCAGACTATTGTCTACTATAAGGATCCCAAGATTTAGACACTTGATGAGGAAATTGCTAGAAGATTATTTCGGAAGCATAATCCAGGAATGGATTTAGAAAATCTCAAGGAGGATGAAGCTAGATTTAGAGCTGAAAAGAAAAATCTAAAGCCAAAAGCTTCTGTTACAAAGAAACCTCCAAGGCCTAAGGTAAAGGGCATTATGATCAAGGAGAAGTCAAATACTGAGGCATCAAAGCCTAAAATAAGATCACATCCTGAGATTGATCCCAAAGACAAAGGGAAAGGAAAAGTTGATGAACCAATCAAGCCACAGGAGATGAAAATTTCTCAAATCCTGATAAAACCTGTGTGCAAAATGGTTCAAGTTACTGATGATACTCTTGATGAAGATGAAGATGTTCAAACTTTGAAAAGAAGGAAGATTTCTGAAGAATCCAAGACAACCTCTGACAAGGCTCAAGTTGTTCAGAGTCAAGAACAATAAGCTATAACAGAAATAGCAAGTTCTGATAAAGTCATCAAGACATCAACTTCTGACAGTGCACAAGTTGAATTAGACAAGATGAAAGTAGCTGACAAAAAGAAACTTCTGTAGAAAAATGTCAAACCATCAGATCCAAAGAAAAGCCAATTGTTATCTAATTTCATGACTATTGGGTTAAATGCTAGAGAACCAAGAGACAGGGCTAGACTAGGTTCTGATGAAGCTAAGATTAAAATAGGAGTTAAAGTTTCTACTAGAGATCCATTTCTATTGACTGACAGACCTCTTGAAGATGTTACACATAAACACTTTGATAAGGTTATCTCTGTTCAAGTGGTACTGGATGATCATGACAAGCACAATGTCAAGGAAAATCTGATTCTATTTCTTGAAAATGGGAGGACATATCAAATGTCAGAATCAGATGTGTTAAACAAATCACTGAAATAACTTCAATTCTTTCATTACCTTTTAGAGGTAAAGTCTGATATTACCAGGAGATGGTCAAATTTCATATTGAAGACCATCAGAGATAAAGCAAGAATTTATGGTTCAAGAGTTACAAAATTCATTCCTAATATTGTTGAAGATTATGGAAGTGAAACTCCAATGTAGAAGGATTCTGCTAAGCTTGAAGTGTTATTGAATGAGAAATATCTGTGCTACAATGAATATTCTTCTCATCCTAGGGTAATAAGACTGAATGATGGTTTAGAAAGAAACCATATCTCTGCTTTAAAGAATGCAATCTACCAGATTGGAAGTCAGAATGAAGAGATGAAGCAAGTCAAGACTACACTCTCTCAAGTCCCGAGGATTAAAGAAGAAAAGCTGATATCAAGCTTTGTCAAGAATCATTATGGATTCAGATTGACTCAGTGAGATTGGTAAAAGCTTCAAGGACTGTAAGTGGTTGTTAGTTATCTAGGTAAACTCTTATTGTATTTGTACTTAAATGTTTTTGGCATCATCAAATCTATTAACTTGTATATTTTGCTTAGTTTACAAGTTGGGGGAGATTGTTAGATACATTTCAGATGTCATGTCTAATATGATTCATGTTTAGTTTTTAGAACTTAACAAACAGGACATATCAGGACTTACTAAAATCAGGACTTACTCGAAGTCAGAACTTAATATCATAACTTAAGGTCATATCAGAACTTAACTGCGGGAAGACTTTCATATAAGGAAGGAAGCTGATTTACAGTAGAAGATCAAGACTAAAACAAAAGAAGATATGCATGGAAAGAGTTAGAAGATTGGAAGACTTGTAGAAGATATCTGATTGATATATTTTAGGATATTCCATATCAATTACAAGTTATCTTGTAACTGTGTACTATATAAACACAGACTTAGGGTTTACGCTATATGTGTTATCATTATCGAGAAGATTATACATTGTAACCTAGCAGCTCTTAGTGATATTTGTTCATCACTGAGAGAGAACAACAGTTCATATTGTAACAGAGTTTATTCAATATACTTGATCTTTGTTACATACTTGTGTTAAATCGATTTGATTGTATTAACACTGTATTCAACCCCCTTCTACAGTATTGTGTGACCTAACAGAAGATATTTTTTCCGAATTAATAGTAAGGGCTATTGATTTGATAAAAATAGTGGGAGATATATATTGTGAATATATAATGAATAATCACTTGAACATAACTTAATGATCATCTGTAGACTAAGTCATTTTATGCACTTTAATATTGTAGATATCAAATAACAAATAACACAAATAACTTTTCTATGTAATAGGCCTTGAAAAGGACAAGCTGGCATGAAATAATTTCCTTGATTGACATGGGAACTTGAGGATTGTCCTCGGGTTCAAGGATGTCCCTCAAACCCCTCCCTTATTTCTTCTAGCTGAGAATGGAACATGTGCATAACAAAATGCTTACTAGAAGCAAATTAATTATGCAACTGATGTTTCATGTCTAATGCTTGTAATTATGAGTGCTGAGCTTTAGAAGCAACAAGAGCATAACGATGCTTATGATATTATTGAGCACCTTCAAAAGATGTTTGAAGGATAAGCTCGTCGGAATGATTTGAAAATAATAAGGCACCATATTTTTGCATTAATGGGAGAATGATATCCGGTTGGACCACATGTTCTAAAGATGATAGGTATATGTACCTTGATATTTTGGGTTTCAAGAATAGTCTAGAGACTCAGCTTGATTTGATCAAACAATTTTTGAACAACTTCTATTCTTAGTTTGTTAAGAACAAAAGGAATGAGATAAATAGAACATTCACTGAGTTTCCTAAGCATGTTTAGAACTGCTAAAAATAACACGATAAAGGCATGAATTACGTCCATATTGAAGAATTACACATGGAATGCAAATGGGAAAGGAAAGTGGACAAGCAAGTGATAAGTGGCATTTCATACCACTTAGAACGTCTTGTAATAGCTTGAATTGATGTCTTGAAATCAAGTATTTTATGTATTTGATGTGTTTTTCTATTCTATGCTGAGCGACCGCTCAGGAAGGTGGGCGCCCGCTCAGGATTGCTGAGCGGCCGCTCAGGGGCGTAAAAAAGATACTAACTTTTAGACTCCTAATTCTGTTGAGCTTCCAACTTCTAAGACAACTGGGTTTTGTGGGGCTTTTATATAAGTAGTTTTCAGAGACGTTTCACGTGTGTTGAATCGTAGTATCAATCGAGGAGCGAGGAGATAAGGAAGAAGAGCATTTTAGCATATCGCAACGAAAAGGAAGTATATTTTTCTTGTGATTCTTTTATTCGTTGTAACAATGGATGCTAGTTTTCTTTACTTTGAACCTATTTACTCTTGTGACGTACTCTGGTTTAATATAAGTAGTTTATTTAGTTATTCTCGTGTGTTATTATCATGTTTTCATATGAACCCATGGTGACGATGATTTCAATCATGGGCTAATCGTGATCATGGGGTCATAACGGATTTACTATGGAATTCTTTAGTTAGTTGTTTAATACCTTAGTGTGTGATGATTGTATGATATCTAGTATTGGTTGTGCTTATTCGTCTTATGTGCGTCGCGAACATATAGGATAGGGTGTTAATCTCTTGTGAAGCGACAATGGATCTTGAGGTTTAGAACTTGCCATGCTAGCATAGTTTCATGTATGTGTATGCATGATTAGTGGGTAACTCTAACCGTTTTACTTGCCCTGTGTAATCATAAGGAATAACTTGTGCTTAAATCGTTATGTTATCAAATTCTGTAGACATATAGGGTCTCAACATAATTGATGTCTACTTAACTTCTATCTTAATTGTGGATGTTTGGTAGAATGGTATTAGTACAACAAAAGTTGGCTTTTATCAGTTTCGTGTTGTTCGATTAATATCATCACCGTTACATGCTAAGGGTAATAATAATAATTATTGAAGGAAGTAGTAATGAAGTTGTGATCTCATGTGTGTTTAATATTGTTAATTCAATTATCAATTAAGTGTTTATTTCTCGTAGTTAATTGTAGTTAATAATTAGTTAATTAATTCTATGTGTTAGTGTCTTGACATTGAGAATTAATCATATATTGGTGAATGAGTCTTAATTGAGCATAATTAGTCCGAGTCTCTGTGGGAACGAACTAGAAAGTATTCTATATTACTTGCGAACGCGTATACTTGCGTGTATTATTAGCGCGTGTTTTCCGCCCTAACAAGTTTTTGGCGCCGCTGCCGGGGACTCGGCGTATTTGTTTAGTTTATGTACTTACCATCAGTGGTCATTAGGACTCATTGATTAAGACGTGTTACTAATTATTTCCGGTTGTGTTTCAGGTACTTTAGCGAGCGTTTATGCAAATACGTTCTCGTACTCACAAGAGGACTTTAGATACGGTTGAGGAGACAGACGAAGTTATTGGTATTCCGGAGAAGATAGATTTTGAAGATTCAGATACAGAAAGTGAGCAGAAAGAACCAGTAATCATGGGTGATCGTATAGTTCTGGCATATCCAGCTCTTATGGACTTTTCTCGGCCTAAAATTGATGACATTCAGTCGAGCATCCTTCATCCGGCTATTCAGGCTAACACTTTTGAAATCAAGCCGGGCACTATTTAGATGGTGCAGAATTTAGTTTCTTTCGGAGGTGCTGCTACTGAAGACCCCAACATGCACATCAGGAATTTTGTCAAGATCTGTAGTACTTTCAAATATAATGGTGTGACTGATGAGGCTATCAAGCTGAGGCTTTTCCCATTCTCTCTAAGGGATAAAGCTAAGGACTGGTTACATTCTGAACCAGCTGGGTCCATCACAACTTGGCAAGATCTTGGGCAAAAGTTTCTGGTAAAGTTCTATCCAATGGCAAAAACTGCGGCTATAAGAAGTGCTCTTACTCAGTTTGCTCAGCAGCCTACAGAATCCATGTGCGAAGCTTGGGAGCGCTATAAGGAGATGTTGACAAAGTGTCCACATCATGGTATGCCTGATTGGATGGTGATCACTGGTTTCCATGATGGTTTGGGGGCCCAATCTCGGCCCATGCTCGATGCAGCAGCTGGAGGCGCCTTGTGGGCCAAAAGCTATACTGAGGCTTATAATCTTATTGAAACTATGGCTGCAAATGAGCATCAAAACCCAACTCAAAGGATGATGCCTGGGAAGGTAGCAGGTATTCTGGAAGTTGATACAGCTACAACTATTGCAGTGCAGCTCCAAGCGCTGTCTATGAAGGTCGATTCTTTAGCCACCTATGGAGTCAATCAGATAGCTATGGTCTGTGAGATTTGTGCAGGTTCTCATGCTACAGATCAGTATTCTCTTGTCAATGAATCTGTTCAGTATGTGAACAATTATCAGTGACCGCAGCAGCCTGTGCCAGCTACCTATCATCCAAACAACAGAAATCATCCCAATTTCAGCTGGAGCAATAATCAGAATGCTATTCAGCAACCATATCAGCAAGGCGTAAGTAAATAGTTTAATCCACCTGGATTCCAGTAACCACAATATTATGCTCAAAGGCAATCATATCCTTAACAAGGAGGTGCAACTCTACCTTCTAGTGCTGTTTTCGAGGAACTTAAGCTGTTGTGCAAAAGTCAGGCTGTTTCTATCAAGACCTTGGAAAATCAAATCGGTCAAATAGCCAATGCAGTGCTCAATCGTCAACCTGGCACACTTCCCAGTGATACTGAAGTGCCAGGCAGAAAGGAAGCTAAAGAGCAAGTCAAGGCTATTACCTTAAGGTCTGGAAAAGTTGCTGATGCTGGAAAAGCAAAAGAAGGAGAAGCTGAAGTTGGTGATGAAGAAGAGAAGCAAAAGGAGAAAGCGGCGAAACCAAGGAAGACTACTGTTGAACACACTCTTCCTGAGGGTAATATAGGGGAGAAACAGCTCTATCCTCCACCACCTTTCCCTAAGAGATTGCAACAACAAAAGCTGGATAAGCAGTTCGGTAAGTTCTGGAGGTGTTCAAGAAACTCCACATCAATATACCTTTCGCCGAGGCTCCGGAGCAAATGCCTAGTTAAGCGAAATTTATGAAGTGTATTCTTGCAAGGAAGGTGAAACTGGATGATCTTGAGACCGTTGCTCTAACGGAAGAGTGCAGTGCTGTGCTGCAACAAAAATTACCTCCAAAGCTTAAAGATCCAGGTATTTTCACCATTCCTTGCACCATTGGCAAGTCGTGTTTTGACAAATGCCTGTGCAATTTGGGAGTAAGCATCAATCTGATGCCGTTTTCTATCTTCAAAAAGTTGAATTTGCCTGATCCAAAGCCCACCTACATGTCTCTACAATTGGCTGATCGTTCTATTACATACCCACGAGGCATAGTGGAGGATGTGCAAGTAAAGGTGGATAAGCACTTCTTACCTACAGACTTTGTTATTCTGGATTTCAAGGAAGATAAGAAGATTCCCATCTTGGGGAGACCTTTCTTGGCTACAGGCCGTACCTTGATAGATGTGCAGAAATGAGAACTTAATATGCGGGTGCAGGATCAGGATGTGACATTCAATATGTTTAAAGCGATGAAATTCCCTACAGAAGATGAGGAGTGCTCAAAGGTGGATTTGATTGATTCTGCGGTTACTTCAGAACTTGATCATATGCTAATGTCTGATGCATTAGAGAAAACCTTAGTGGGGGAATTTGACAGTGATGATGAGGATGGCAATGTGCAACTATAATATCTAAATGCTTCTCCTTGGAGGCGAAAGCTAGACATGCCGTTTGAATCTCTTGGTACTTCTGACCTCAAGAATGCTGAAGGAAAGCTCAAACCATCTATTGAGGATGCACCTACTTTGGAGCTTAAACCATTGCCTGAACACTTGAGGTATTTTTAGGTGATGCATCTACTTTACCAGTTATTATCGCATCTGACCTTTCAGGTAGTGAGGAGGACAAGCTCTTAAGGTTCTTGCGAGAATTCAAATCGGCTATCGGATGGACTATAGTAGACATAAAGGGGATCAGCCCCTCGTATTGCATACATAAAATTCTGCTAGAGGAAGGTAGTAAGCCGACGGTTGAGCAACAACAAAGACTTAATCCTATCATTAAAGAAGTGGTGAAGAAAGAAATTCTGAAGTGGCTGGATGCAGGAATCATATATCCTATTTCTGACAGTTCTTGGGTGAGCCCCGTGTAATGTGTACCTAAGAAATGAGGTATTACAGTGGTCGCAAATGAGAAGAATGAGCTCATTCCCACTGGAACAGGAACAGGATGGAGGGTATGCATGGACTATAGAAAGTTGAACAAGGCCACGAGGAAGGATCACTTCCCTCTTCCTTTTATTGATCAGATGCTTGACAGGTTGGCCGGTCATGAGTATTATTATCTTCTGGATGGCTATTCGGGGTATAATCAGATATGTATTGCACCAGAGGATCAAGAAAAGACTACCTTCACTTGTCCATTTGGCACGTTTGCTTTTCGCAGAGTTTCATTTGGCTTATGTGGCGCACCTGCCACTTTTCAGAGATGTATGGTGGCTATATTCTCTGATATGATTGGAAATAATGTCGAGGTGTTTATGGACGACTTCTCCGTATTTGGACATTCGTATGATGAATGTTTGAACAATCTTCGTGCGGTGCTCAAAAGGTGTGTGGAAACTAGTTTGGTGCTCAATTGGGAAAAATGTCACTTTATGGTGCGTGAAGCATTATTCTTAGGCATAAGGTATCTAGCAAGGGTCTCGAGGTGGACAAAGCCAAGGTGGGAGTCATTGAAAATCTTCCACCACCTATTTCTGTGAAAGGAATCCGTAGTTTTCTTGGACATACGGGTTTTTATCGGCATTTCATCAAGGACTTCTCGAAGATATCAAAGTCGTTATGCAACTTGTTCGAGAAGGATGTGCCTTTCAAATTTGATGATGAATGCTTGACGGCATTCGAGACTCTCAAGAAGAGTTTGATAACTGTACCAGTTATTACGACACCTGATTGGATAGAACCTTTTGAGATGATGTGTCATGCGAGTGATTATACGGTGGGCGCAGTTCTTGGGCAGCGCAAGAATAATCTCTTTCATGTGGTCTACTATGCTAGTAAGACTTTAAATGGAGCTCAAATGAACTACACTACTACTCAGAAGGAGCTCTTGGTTATAGTCTTTGGTTTCAAAAAATTTTGATCTTATTTGCTTGGGACAAAGGTGACAGTGTTCACTGATCATGCGGCCATTCGCTATTTGGTTTCCAAGAAGGATTCGAAGCCTAGACTCATTCGTTGGGTGCTCTTGCTACAGGAATTTGAGTTAGAGATCAAGGATCGAAAAGGTACTGAGAATCAAGTAGCTGACCATCTCTCTAGATTGGAGAATCCCGATTCTACTTCACATGATAAGACATTGATCAACGAATTTTTTCCGGATGAGCAGTTGTTCGCAGTTGAGGAGGAAGAGCCATGGTTCGCAGATATTGTGAACTATCTTGTCAGCAATATAATGCCTCCTAATATGAATACAGCTAAAAAGAAGAAGTTTCTACATGAGGTGAAGTGGTACATGTGGGATGAACCATATTTGTTTAGACAGGGAGCTGACCAGATCATCAGGATATGTATCCCATTCTGTGAGACGGAGGGGATATTACGAGACTGCCACTCCACAGTTTATGGTGGACATTATGGTGGTGAAAAGTCGGCAGCTCGTATTCTGCAAACAGGTTTTTTCTGGCCTACTTTGTTTAAGGATGCTCATCAGTTCATTTTAAGGTGTGATCGTTGCCAAAGAGTGGGGAATCTTACGAGGAAGGATGAGATGCCGTTAAATGTGATGCTTGAAGTCGAGGTCTTTGATGTTTGGGGAATCGATTTCATGGGACCATATGTCTCATCCTGCAGTAATCAGTAAATTTTGCTGGCAGTAGATTATGTCTCAAAATGAGTAGAAGTCAAGGCTCTACCGATGAATGATGTAAAGGTAGTGTTGAATTTTCTTCATAAGTAGATTTTCACAAGGTTTGGAATGCCACGAGTAATCATAAGTGATGAGGGGTCGCATTTCTGCAACCGTAAGTTCACTTCTATGATGTAGCACTACAATGTGAATCATCTTGTTGCTACTGCCTATCATCCGCAAACGAATGGTCAAACGAAAGTGTCTAATAGAGAGATCAAGCGCATTCTAGAGAAAGTTGTTTGTCCGTCAATGAAAGATTGGTCTTTAAAGCTCGATGAAGCTGTTTGGGCTTACAGAACAGCATATAAGACTCCACTTGGGATGTCCCCGTTTCAACTTGTTTATGGTAAGGGATGTCATTTACCTACGGAACTTGAGCATAAGGCTTATTGGGCATTGAAGAAGTTGAACCTTGATCTAGATGTAGCTGGAAAGAAGCGAATGCTTCAGTTAAATGAACTTGATGAATTTCGACTATAAGCGTACGAGAACAACAAAATGTACAAGGAAAAAGTGAAAAGGTGGCATGACAGGAAGCTAAATCCTAAGTCATTCGTGCCGGGATAACAAGTTCTTTTATTCAACTCTCGTCTCCGACTTTTTCCTGGAAAGTTGAAATCAAGGTGGTCTGGACCTTTAATTGTCAAAACTGTGTTTCCACATGGAGCGGTGGAGATTTTTGAGAATGATCCGGGCTAAGCATTCAAGGTTAATGGTCAGTGTTTGAAGCATTACTATGGGGACACAGCAAACCGGGAAGTGGTTAGTGCCGTTTTATTGTCAACTTAAGCGAGGTACCCTACGTCAAGCTAATGACGAAAAAGAAGCGCTTCTTGGGAGGCAACCCATGATTTATGACTATAGGATCCCTTAGAAGTTAGTAACCTATACAAAACCACAAAAAAATCAGAAAAACCAGGGTAAGAAAATATTTTTCCCGAAGGTCCCTGAGCGACCGCTCAGCTCTGCTGAGCGACCGCTCATCAAGCTGGGCGCCCGCTCAGCTCGCTCAGGGCCCGACTGCCTGAATTTTTTTTAGCCTAATAAAAAATCAAAAAAAAAATCAGAAAACCAAAAATACAAACACAAACCCACTACCCACGAGCTATTTTCCCATTAACCCACGTTTTTAACCCTCAACCCCACTCCTAATCATATTTTTAACCCTAATCTCTACCCTATATATACATACAACTATTCCATATACTCCCCCATACACTTTCAAACTTAAAACTCTCTCCCATATTCAAAAACATAAATCTTAAGTACTTTTTCTCAGTTTCAATGGCACCCAAGAGATCTAGGACGATTGATAGTAGCAACACTGTTCCTATTGCTGATTCTTCGAGGGGTACTGCTGCGAGGCCTCGTTTGTTTGATAGGGCTGCTGAGGAGGAGTATACTAGGCTTCTGGGTAAGCCGATTTTGAAGGAGAGGGGATTCTTACCATCGGGGAGGGATGGTGAGTTTTTGCCAATGATTGCTGAAAAGGGTTGGGTTTCTTTCTGTGAGTTGCCGGAGGCGGTTCCGATGAGCATGGTTCACGAGTTCTATGCGAACGCAAAGGCTGAAAATAATGGGTTTTTTGTTGTGCGGGGGCTGACGGTGGATTATCATCCTGAGGCAATTCGTTATGTGATTGGGCAGCGCCAGAGGAAGCCCACGGAGGAGAATTAGAATGAGAAACCCTCCGAGGAGTTTGATTTGGACCTGATTTGTGCTACTCTCTGTAGGCCGGGCACAGTTTGGACGTTCAAGACTGGGACTAACGAGTATCGTCATTTTCTGGCGATTGCGATGAATAGGTATGCTCGTGCATGGAATGCCTTTATTTGTGCTAATATTCTGCCTACTTCACATGCACATGAGATTACAGTTGAGCGAGCACAGTTGTTATGGGGTATTTTGAATGAGGGGTACTATGTGGACCTTGGTAAGTTCATCTACCAAGGAATTCTAAAGTTTTGGAAGGGAGTGAAGCACATGAACATCCCTTATGCATCTACTGTTACAAAGCTTTGCCGAGTAGTGGGAGTTCAGTGGCCTTCTCACGAGCAGTTGCAGCTGCCGGCCGCTCCTATTGATTTTGGGACTCTGAATGCGATGCAGTAGTGGACTGGTGGAGAGCCCGAGGAGCATGGGCTGGGTTATCGTCTTCCAGGAGGGCGTCCAGCAGCTGGTGCTACCATGGCGAGACCGGGGCGTGATGAGGCAGGCTCTTCTAGAGCTCAGGAGGGTGCTGGGATGGCTGATGCCCAATATAGGAGGCTGTCGAGGAGGATGGATGCTATGTACGAGACGCAAAGCAGGTTTGCTCAAGAGCTCACCCTTGCACTTGGGACTGCTTTTAGAGGCCTTGGAGCTGACATCCAGTGGCCTGTTTTTGGTGAGGACTCTGCATATCCGCCTCCTGATACTCCACCCTCTGAGGGTGATGATGATTTCTCCGAGTAGGTATACCCTGTGTTCCTTTCTACTACCTTCACTGGGGACAGTGAAAATTTTAAGTTTGGGGGTGGTAGTTAAGGAATATTTTGTTTGTGTATCATATAGTTGCATATTCATGATAGTTTAGTACATATAATTGCATATTTTTGCCATATAGTTTTATTTTATTTTATAGCTTTATTTATCATGCTATTTAGCTCATGCATTTACCATGATCCCTTTTGCGTTGCTTTACCAATTGATTTATGATGTTGATGCGAGTGTAGTGATAGCATTAGAGTGATGTTGAGTCTTGTAGGTTGACGTGCATGCTAGAAACACTTGTAATTTTACTAAGTCTTAGAGAATGCTTAAGGACTAGATTGTTGTCATGGTTTGATGGTTTTTGAGGTTAATCTATTGATTATGCTTAGAATTTATAATAGGTTCTTAGTGATATTAGGCATGAAAAGAAAAAAATGGAGTAAAAATTGGAATTCATTGTTAATTGTGGCTAGGCGTCAAATGGCTAGTAGCCGGCTCGTATTTTTATGCGAGTAGTCTAAGGTTGAGCAAGATGGAGCGAAACGCACTTGCTCAGAAATTTTGAAAAAAAAGAAAAAGAAAGAAAAAAATATAGAAAAAAGAGAACAAAAGAAAAGAAAAAAATAAAAAAAATAAAGAGTTAATGCATACTTGATCACGAGTGGGCTCTTTGGTATTCGAGTTATTAAGTTCTTAGGGGATTTTGTGTCTAGTGACCTAAGGCTTTTATAGTCTGGGATCCACTAACCTAACGCTCGCTAAATGGATGCCATTGTATAAGTCTTTTGTGGACCTCACTTGTAACAACCCCAATTTTTGGAAATTTTTGAAACCCTTAGGAATAGTGATTTTTGGAAATTTTTGAAACCCTTAGGAATTTGTGACATACTCTGGTTTAATATAAGTTGTTTATTTAGTTATTCTCGTGTGTTATTATCATGTTTTCATATGAACCCATGGTGACGATGAGTTCAATCATGGGCTAATCGTGATCATGGGGTCGTAACAGATTTACTATGGAATTCTTTAGTTAGTTGTTTAATAACTTAGTGTGTGATGATTGTATGATATCTAGTATTGGTTGTGCTTATTCATCTTATGTGCGTCGCGAACATATAGGATAGGGTGTTAATCTCTTGTGAAGCGACAATGGATCTTGAGGTTTAGAACTTGCCATGCTAGCATAGGTTCATGTATGTGTATGCATGATTAGTGGGTAACTCTAACCGTTTTACTTGCCCTGTGTAATCATAAGGAATAACTTGTGCTTAAATCGTTATATTGTCAAATTCTGTAGACATATAGGGTCTCAACATAATTGATGCCTATTTAACTTCTATCTTAATTGTGGATGTTTGGTAGAATGGTATTAGTACAACAAAAGTTGGCTTTTATCAGTTTCGTGTTGTTCGATTAATATCATCACCGTTACATGCTAAGGGTAATAACAATAATTATTGAAGGAAGTAGTAATGAAGTTGTGATCTCATATATGTTTAATATTGTTAATTCAAGTATCAATTAAGAGTTTAATTCTCGTAGTTAATTGTAGTTAATAATTAGTTAATCAATTCTATGTGTTAGTGTCTTGACATTGAGAATTAATCATACATTGGTGAGTGAGTGTTAATTGAGCATAATTAGTCTGAGTCTCTGTGGGAACGAACTAGAAAGTATTCTATATTACTTACGAACGTGTATACTTACGTGTATTATTAGCGCGTGTTTTCCGCCCTAATAGCAAGGTGAAGATTTGCTCTTATTCGGTACCAAACCAAAGTCCAATCCCAAAAGGGCTTTTGAAGCCTAATAGTGGTGTTGCTAAAGGAGATGATTGTCATTTCTGTGGAAATAACTGGATGAATGAAAGTTAAATTGTCGAGCTTATTTGGAAGATCTAAAGAAGAAGACTAGCAATGGTCAAGCTTCAGGTATAGGATTAGAATTGGAGCAAAAGTTGTTGCTCTAGTTGAAGGAACTCGATAACTAATTTTTCCCATATAGGCGAGATTGAGAACTTGATAAATTGTTATTATGTGCCTGCCTTTAGGGGATACATTAAATCAATTTCTTGTAAGGACAATAAAGGTTTTTATTTTAATTAAATAAACAATAGTTGTTTATTTTATTTCATTGATAAGACTTATAATGTTGCACAATTAGTTAACAATTTATATGTTCTAAGTTGACTCAAATCAAACATTACCTCTGGCATTGTCGTTAAGCCATATTAATGAGAAACGCATTTCTAAGTTACATATAGATGAATGCTTGGATAAGTTTGATTTTGAATCATACGGAAGATATGAACTTTGTCTCATTGGAAAAATGACTAAAGCTTCTTTTACCTGATCAGGTGAAAGGGCCACCGAACTACTAGGACTTATATATAATGATGTATGGTCGAATGCGTATGATGACAAGGGGTGGCTTATACTACTTTATAACATTTACTAATGATTTCAGTAGATATGGATATGTGGTTCTTATGAAGAACTTTTGAAATGTTCAAAGAATATAAGGCCGAAGTAGAAAAGAAAATAAGGGAAAAGTATAAAAGTTTTACGATCAGATCGTGGAGGAGAATACTTAAACCTCAATTTCAAGAGTTTCTTGAAGAAGTGTGATAGTGTATCATAACTTACTCCTTCTGGAACACCTCAATGGAATAGAGATTCTGAGAGGAGAAATCGTACCTTGTTGGACATAGTGCGATCGATGATGAGCCATGCGGATCTTCCATTCAGTTTCTAGGGTCATAGCATGTCATTTATGAAAATTTGGGGACATGAAGCATTTGTAAAACGTTTAGCCTCTGACAAGCTTGGACCAAAATTAGATAGATGTTATTTTGTGGGATATCCAAGTGAGACCAGGGTATAGTTTTATAATCCTTTCAAGAACAAAGTGTTTGTTGGTCGGGCCGCTGTATTTTTTAAGGGAGAACTACTTTCTAAGAAAATCAGTGGGAGGATAATACATCTCGATGAAGATCGAGAACCACATGGTAACATTGAACCAGAGTTGGAATAAGATCAGGATGTACATCAAAATATTGAAAGTAATTATGTTCAGGAAACACAGGTTATTAATAGATCTAGTAGGATTCACCATGAGTCCGGGAGAAATTATGGATTTTTTTTGACTCAAAATGGTGATGTGATGCTTACGGATAATGATACAGCCTCTCACCTACCAAGATGCTATGAATCGCCCAGACTCCGATAGATGGCCGAAGGGCATGAAATCTGAGATGGAATCCATGTATCAAAATAAAGTATTGACTTTAGTTTATCCACTCGAAGGGGTAAAACCTATAGGGTGCAAGTGGGTTTTCAAGAAGAAAACTGACATGGATGGTAAAGTACAGACCTATAAGGCGCGACTAGTGGCAAGAGGTTTCAAACAAATTCATGGTATAGACTATGATGAGACTTTTTCACCAGTTAATATGGTCAAGTCCATCTGGATTTTGTTAGCAATAGTTGCTTACTTTGACTATGAGATTTGGCAAATGGATGTCAAAATAGCTTTCTTATATGGGAGCCTTGAACATGATGTATATATGATACAACTTGAGGGTTTTGTCGATCCAAAGTTTGCTAAGATAGTTTATAAGTTACTTCTATCTATTTATAGATTGAAGCAAGCCTCAAGGAGAATGAATATTCATTTTGATGAAATGGTCAAAGAGTTTAGCTTTATTCAAAATGAAGATGAACCATGTATTTACAAGAAGGTTAGTGGGAGCCAATGTGACATTCCTAGTATTATATGTAGATGACATATAACAGATATGGAATGGCATACCTTCTCTACAGGCTGTTAAGACATGGTTGAGAAATAGTTTCTTAGTGAAAGACTTAGGCGATGCTACCTATATATTAGGGATCAAGATCTATAGAGATAGATTGAAAAGATTAATCGACCTAGTCGGAGTACATACATTGATAAAGTATTACATCATTTTATGATGTAAGAGACAAATAAAGGATATGTTTCGATGTCTCATGGGATAGTGATCTCAAAAGATAATTGCCCCCTAAATCATTAGATGATAAGGACCGTTTGAGAAAGTTCCAGATGCGTCAGCAATTGGATCTATAATGTGTACAATGATATTTATTTATCCTGATGTTTCGTATGCTTTGAGCATGACGATCAGATACCAGTCTAATCCAGGTGAAGGTCACTTGATAGTTTTCAAGAATATTCTTAAGTACTTAAAGAGGACTAAAGATTTATTTTTGGTGTATGGAGAAGATAGGGAACTAGTTGTAAAGGGTTACACTGATACTAGTTTCTGAACCTAATTTTTGGAAAGACAAGGATGATTACGAGTTTATGTCTGTTTCGTGTTTTATCTATATATAATTGATGTTAGCTTGAATAGTTCACAACAAGAACATTGATGATTCTATGGAAGCCGAATATATTGATATTTTTTTGAAACAGCCTTGGAGACTGTTTAGGCATGTCCTTAGGCAATATCGCCTTATTAATGAGATTAATGATTACAAAGATATAAATGTAAAGTGCATATTATGATAGTGTTGCAGACCCACTGACTAAGGCTTTGTCACAGCATAACTATGATGGTCACACTCGTTCCATGAGTATTAGATACATGGGTGATTGGCTCTAGTGCAAGTGGGAGATTGTTAGTGTTTGTGCCCTAGAGACAACACTATGATGTTTTAGTTTAAGACATTAGGTGTAACACCCCCAGATCCGGGGTCAAGGATCCGGGTCATCACGGTCTTTCTTTCCACAATATCACTTCACTTAATTAATAATAAATAACCTCATGCCGTGACCCCACACTAACACACACCACAACCCGTTATAGTCTCAGAGATGAAATTGAAATAAGTACAAGTCCTTGAATCCATAATTTAAAAGTTATTACAACCCAAAATGATTACTTGATAAATTTATAGTTAATTGCCATTATCTGCCACAAATTATAATTATACAATATTTGGTTCCCAAAAGTAGAATGCCTGATCTACCAATAGATCTACCTCTGCAGCTATAGCAGCTACAACGTCAACGGGAAGACGCGGGACGCTTCCCATGCACTTGCGCTGGGTCTGCTTGAGTCTGGCCATCTTTCCTAACTGTTGTTGTGTGATGAAGAAATGAAGCAAGAGTGAGCATTACAGCTCGCAAGATAATATATAGTGTAAACAATGATGCAAGTATCTAAATGGATAACTTACTAGAATCCTTTATCAAGTGTAAGGTAATTACTTACTGGATATAAGCTTAAAGGAAGATGAATTTACCAATTACTTCACTATACTTATACCATTTTTAGAAATCTACTTGAACTACTACTGTTCAAAGTATAATAAGTTTCAAAAGGTCATCCCATAGATGAGACCACAAGTTAAAACTTGAATAGATTCAATCTTTGAAATATTTTTAAAGGAAATGAAGTTACGAGATACTTCATTCAATGGAAACACCATTATAACTGTTTGACCCTGTCAATGCTTCCGCAACCACCCATTCGTAGCCTTTCGATCGAAATGCTACGGGTAGTGTTGCAGAATTATCCAACTGGATGATGAACTCATTACGGGAGTTGGTCGCGCCAGGAAGACCACTTACGATGATCAGTCGCAGTAGTACAACCCCACCATTTTCTACATGTAGAGGAGAACCTGTCGGATTTACTTGTCAACCGAACACTGGACTCCTAAGGAATGTACCGTCTTGCGGAACTTCCAGGCCATTTGGGCCAATATAATAAGGCTGGGTCGGCGCCACTCGACCACTTACGCCACTCCTAGTTCAGATGAAATCCATGACTCTGAAACGTAAAGCTCGTCCCCACTTTCCCCAAGTAGAAACTTGTTGATACGGCTCCACCAAGAAGTCGTATCTAGTTGGAAAGGAAAACTCACCAATATTTCCCAGGTGATGCCTGTTAATGGATTAACTTGTTCCAAGAATTTTACTTCCCGAGTATTGGGTAAGTAATCAAAAACTCTTTTATCAAAATAGCAACCTTGTTGCGAATATAAAACACACCACAGAGCCGGATCCCTCAGGTTTTGAGCTAATATTTAAATCCCCTTTGAAAGGAAGATCTTAAATATATAAAAAATGAGTTTTGGGATCCGCTCTAACTTTTAAAATCATCTTGAAGACTCGCAAACATTTTTAAGAATGTTTGGAGTAATGCTGATTTAATGAAATAAATCAGTCCCAATTTATTAGAAAATATCCGAATATTATTATTTAAATAATATTCTCATAAAGAATAATCTTTATAAAAATAATTGAAGTAGAAGTTTTAAAACTTATACTTGCAATGTATATTAAATAACCAAAGATATACTTATACGAAAGTACTATCTTTATTTGAATAATCAAAAGTGAGTTTGATTATTGACACATTATTCTCTAATAAAATTAAGAATAATAATTAGTAAATAATCGAAGTCATAAGTCCTCGAATGAATATTCAAATAATAATATTCATTAATAAATTAAGCGGAGTCATAAGTCCTCGAATGAATATTCAAAATAATATTTATTAATAAAATAAAGTTATCGAATAAACCTTATTCGATTCATCGTTTTGAAAACTATATCTATATATATATACATAAATATATAATATACTCGGGAGCATCAACTCCCGGTTTTAGAAAAATGTTCACCTTTGGGTCCCCTGTACTAAGGGTATATGTAATTACTGCTTATCTCTAGCATAGGTATTATCAACTGAATCAACAGATATATGTATCAAGATTACGAAACAGGCATGCATATATACCATATCACATGCTATAATATATCGCAAGAATTTGCTAATTTAACCATCATGCATCTATCACAAGATAATGCATATACATATGTATACATCACAACAACAGTATAACGGGTAGAAAACTTGCCTGAGCGACTGGGGGTTATAAATGGCTTGGGACGAGTCTGGTAACCTATAAACAACATATAAGTTGGAATTAAACCAAAATCACTTATAAATCTATACTTTAACCAATTTAGACTCTAACGCTCGCTTTGCGCTTACTGATTCTCTTAAGTTACTCGAGTACCCTCGGCTCGACCATTTTTAATAAATTAACCATTAAGTGTTTTAAGGCGATTCTTTCGCGAGTATCTTACCAACTGCATAATACACTTTACATAAATGTTTCATACTCCAATTAGTCCTTTTAGGTCTTTAACCTATGTTTCAAAGTAAGGCGAGGGGTAATGATTCGTTCGCGAAATATCGTTACTTAAAACGGTCGTTTATCCTAAACCGTACATCGGAATCAAACGAACTACATATCAAAACGAAGCTCGTAACATGAACTATCTAATCATGGCAATGGTCAAAACCTAGCAGTGAGTTCACGGGTCCTAATATTAAGAACAAAAACAGTCTAAAGTAAATCGGACATTACAACGACTATGTTTACGCGATTACCCAAATTTATACTACTCCAAATCAACCCACAATCAACCCACAATCAACATCCCAATCAAAACGCCATCCATACTTCACCATAACAGCCCCAACAACTCAACATTATCAATTTATACTATTCTCAAACATGAATATAAATTATACTTAAGTTCATTAATCAACAATCCAAGAATTACAACTCCAAAAACTTCACAAAACCAACTAACCTCTACATACACAACAATCAAGCCTCTCATGAATTATAACAACAAAAATAAACCTAATACTCAAGTAAAGTTAGGGTTTGGAGGGGTTATACCTTCCTTGGAGAGTGGAGAATCAAGTAATTAGCTTGGAATCACCCTTAAAAGTCCTTATCCAAGCTTAATCTAAACAAAAACTCAAGAACAAAAATTTTAGTTCTTGAAAAACACTATTAACCCTCTTCTTCCATGATTTTTAGGAAGAGATTGAGAGTGAATTAGAAGCTCAAACTTATGGGATAGCTATATCTATGTATAAGGAGTCTTAGATAATTACCTTGCTAATTAACAAAGCTTGGAACTAGGATTTTGAATTTTCTTTCTTTGAAGAAGAAAAAAAGCCGAGAGCTTTTGGATGAAGAAGGTGAAATAACTTTGTGTTTTTGGTGAAAATGAATTGTTTTGGCTTGGTTGGATGCTTTTGATTTGTTTTGTTTTGTTTTATTACCTTTTACCATGGTAACTTTTGTGTGGTTCTAAATCAACCAATAACACACTTTGCTTTGGTCATGCTTATGTCACCATGTGATGTCACCCTCCCACCTTTGTCCTCTTCTTATTGGTTTGATGACATCATCCCCACTAACCTCTTTGATTAGCTTCTAATTACTTGGCTAATGACCGCTGATCTGTTATACGATTCGCTTAACTTTCGTTTTCGTTTATCGTTTGAGGGATCATACCCGGGATCTTATTACTTGGGTTCCCTTAACCTTTCTCAATACATTATATTCCTTTTATGATCCTCTCTTAAAATCCATGAATTTAAATCATTTTTATCCTGTTACCTTATACTCAATTCTTTCGATATCTGGTGGATTTTCGGGAAAAATCAAAGTGTTCGGATTTGGATTCTGACGATCTTTACATACATTTATTTATCATAAAGAGTACTAATACGATCTCAGAATAACAATAATAGAACCCCTACATAGTGTGGCATGAAAGGTTTTCTTATTCAGCAATATCAGCAAAAACACTATTCATAAGGGTTATAAAAAAGTTCAAAATTTTGGGTTTATTACAGTCTCCCCTCCTTAAAAGGATTCCGTCCCGGAATCAAATAGAAAACAAATGGGGGTACTTTTCTAGCATTGCGCTCTCTAGTTCCCAAGTTAATTCTTCCATATTATGATTCTGCCATAGCACTCTGACTAGCTTGATCACTTTGTTCCGAAGCACCTGCTCCTTCTTATCCATAATCTTTACTGGTTTCTCCACGTAAGTCAGATCTGGTTGCACATCCACATGCTCGTACTCCACTATGTGTCTGGCATTCCGATGATACTTCTTAGCATTAACACATGGAACACATTATGAACTTGTTGTAAGTTCGGGGGTAAGGCTAGCTCGTAAGCCAACTTCCTAATCCGTCTTAGTATCTCAAAAAGGTCCAATATATCTTGGGCTTAGTTTTCCTTTCTTTCCGAATCTCATTAACCTCTTTCAAGGGGATACTTTTAGTAGTACTAAGTCCCCTACTCCATACTCCTTGTCCTTTCGGGCTAGGTCTGCATATTTCTTCTGTCTGTCTTGGGCTGCTACCAGCCGTCCTCTGATGAGATCCACTATGTCTTTGGTCCTTTGGACCACTTCGGGTCTGAGCATCTTCCGCTCTCCTACTTCATCCCAGTATAAGGGAGATCGACACCTTCTTCCGTACAGGGCCTCATAAGGCGGCATTCCGATGCTAGCATGAAAGCTATTGTTATAAGAAAATTCGATCAACGGCAAGTGATCATCCCAACTTCCTTTAAAGTCTATTGCACAGACTCTCAACATATCCTCTAGTGTCTGGATGGTCCTTTCACTCTGCCCATCCGTCTGGGGATGGTAAGCGGTACTCATATTTAACTTAGTCCCCGCACATTCTTGAAAGCTCCTCCAAAATCTGGAGTTGAACCTGGGGTCTCGGTCTGAGACAATGGACGCTGGGACTCCATGTCGCGTCACTATTTCCTTAAGGTAAATGTCCACCAGTCTATCGACTGTGTATCTCTCATTGATAGGAATGAAATGAGCTGACTTTGTCAGTCGGTCTATAATCACCCATATGGCATCATGGTTGGCTTTCTTCCTTGGTAAACCGACAACAAAATCCATGGCTATCTGTTCCCATTTCCATTCGGGAATCTCCAGGGGTCGTAAAAGTCCACTAGGTCTCTGGTGCTCTGCCTTTACTCTTTGGCAAGTCAAACATTTGCTTACCCATTCTGCTACGTCCCTCTTCATGTTGGGCCACCAGTAATATTCCTTCAAATCCCTATACATCTTGGTGCTTCCCGGGTGAATGGAATACCTTGAACTATGGCTTTCATCCAAAATCTCATCTTTAAGCTCTTGAACGTTCGGAACCCAAATCCGGTAGGAGTACCTCATTATCCCTTTATCATCTTTCTCAGTATGGATCTCTTCTCCAGTCATTGACTCTCTGCCTTCATTCATTATTTTCTCTTGGCACAATCTGATCTTTTCCAATAACTCTGGCTGCATTGAGATCTCAAACAGCTTTTCAGTCCCGGTTCCGGTTACCTTTACTTCTATTTCCATCCTCTCGAAATTCTTTATCAATTCTTCCGAAGTCATTATCATTCTGAGTCTTTCCTTTCTACTAAGGGCATCAGCCACCACATTGGCTTTCCTCGGATGATAGAGAATCTCACAATCATAGTCCTTGATTAGCTCTAACCATCTCCTCTGGCGCATGTTGAGCTCTTTCTGCGTAAATATGTACTTGAGGCTCTTATGGTCTGTGAAAATCTCACACTTCTCTCCATACAAGTTGTGCCTCCAAATTTTTAGGGCAAAAACTATTGCCGCGAGCTCAAGGTCATGAGTAGGATATCTAATCTCGTATTTCTTCAGTTGTCTCGACGCATACGCAATCACTTTACCGTGCTGCATAAGCACACACCCTAATCCTTTGTGCGACGCGTCACTATATATCACAAAATCTCCTTTTCCGTCTGGCAATGCCAACACCGGGGCTGTTATCGACCTTTTCTTTAATTCCTGAAAACTGTTCTCGCATTTCTCCGTCCATTCAAACTTCTCTGTCTTACGAGTAAGTCGTGTCAACGGGGTTGCGATCTTCATAAAGTCCTGTACAAATCTACGATAGTGGCCGGCCAATCCTATGAAACTCCTTACCTATGTGGGTGTGGTTGGCCTTTCCCAATTTGAGACCACCTCTATCTTGGAGGGGTCGACCAATACTCCTTCTTTATTGATCACATGTCCTAAAAATTGTACTCCATTTCGCCAGAATTCACACTTCGAGAATTTGGCATATAACTGTTCCTCTCTGAGTATTCCTAGAGCTATCCTCAAATGCTTTGCATGATCTGCCTCAGTTCTTGAGTAGATTAAAATATCATCGATAAAAACTATCACACACTTGTCCAAGTACTTCTTGAATACTCTGTTCATTAAGTTCATGAAAGCCGCTGGGGCGTTGGTTTATCCAAAGGACATTACCAAGAACTCATAGTGCCCATACCTGGTACGGAACGCTGTCTTGGGAATATCTTCGAGTTTAATCTTTAGTTGGTGATATCCAGTTCTCAGGTCAATCTTGGAAAAATAAACAGCATCCTTTAGCTGGTCGAACAGATCGTCTATTCTAGGTAACGGGTACCTGTTCTTTATGGTTAGCTTGTTCAACTCTCGATAGTCGATGCACAGCCTCATGCTCCCATCCTTCTTCTTAACAAATAACACTGGTGCTCCCCATGGAGACACACTGGGTCTTATCATACCTTTATCTAAAAGTTCCTGCAATTGGGTAGCTAATTCCTTCATTTCTAATGGGGCTAACCGGTAAGGTGCTTTTGAAACTGGCGCCGTCCTTGGGGCCAACTCAATAGCAAATTCAATCACTCTATCGGGTGGTAATCCCGGAAGGTCTTGTGGGAATACGTCTTCAAATTCGTTGACTACCGGAATATCTTGTAAGTTGGGCACCTCCTTCTGCGTGTCCACCACATAGGCTAGGTAAGCCTCATTTCCTTTTCGTAGCATCCTTCTGGCCTGGGCCATAGTCAAAAATTTATGCGTCTGCCTCTTTCCTCTAAATATGACTTCTTTCTTTCCTGGGATATTTAACTTAACTTTCTTCCCCTTACAGTCTATCTGAGCATCATTGCTAGATAGCCAGTCCATTCCCAAAATTACATCAAACTCCCCTAATTTAAAAGGAATCAGATCAACACTAAAAGATTGCTCCCCTATGCCTAACTCACAGGCGGGGTGAATCTGGTTAACAGGAATAATTTCATGATTGGCTATTTCTACTTGTAAGGGTTCTATCAAGGGTTCAGCCTTAAGTCTTAACTTACACGCAAGGTCCTTTGATATAAAAGATTTAGTTGCTCCTGAATCAAATAAAACGTTTGCACTGACTGAATTTAGAGAAAGGGTACCTGCTATCACATCTGAGTCTTTCATAGCATCCTGGACTATCATGTTGAAAGTCCTCGCAGTATGTGGCTTATTGGAGGCAGCCCTGCTGGCTCCTGAAGCTGCTGGTTTGTTCATTGGGCATTCCTTCTTCCAATGACCCGGGCGTCCACACTGATGACAAGTGGTGGTTGGAATGACGGCAGTGGCTGACGCAGGGCATTTGTGGGAATAGTGGCCCACTTGTCCACACTTAAAGCAGGTTACTGGCTTTCCCTTACATTCCCCAGAATGCATCCTTCCACAAGTGTTACAGGCTAGCAATGGGGGTTGAGACTGGTTGGAATAGGACATTCTTGACTTCTGGCCGCTCTGGCTCACATTCACACTCATTGGCCACTTAAACCAAGTGTTCTTTCCCGGTAGAGACACTGCTCCTCGATTAAATCTAGTTGGGAAGCTCCTTCCTGCGGAACCTCCACACATGCTCATACTTTTCCTCTTTATTCCCTTCTTCTCTCTTTCCTTCTGCATCTGTTCACTTCCGACTTCTACAATTATTTCCTTTTGCACCAGAGTGGTATAATCAGTAAGCTCAAGGATTGCCACCCTATTCTGAATCCACGGTTTCAGTCCCTGCTGAAACCTCTTAGCTTTCTTTTTCCCGGTGCCCACAAACTCCGGCACAAACCTTGATAACTCAGTAAATTTCTCTTCGTAATCTACTATAGATAAGTTATTCTGCTTTAGCTCCAAGAACTTGAGCTCCATCTGGTTATCCATAAACCTCGGGAAATATTTTCCCAGAAACAACTGACTAAATCTCTCCCAGGTTATAATAGCATCTGTCTCCATGTTTTTCTTGGCCTCCCACCAGTAGTTAGCCTCTCCTTTCAGAAGGTAGGTAGCAAATACAGTCTTCTGTGCCTCATCGATACTCAGAACCTCAAAGGATTTCTCCATTTCCTTTAACCATGCCCTTGCCTCAACTGGGTCGGCTGATCCGTGGAACTCAGGGGGCTTAAGGGATTTAAAAGCCCTGAAAGAGTTTGCCACATCATTGTTATTTCCTTGAGGGGGTGGGTTGGGTTGACGTTCCAAGTTCTGCCTTAGTAGTTGCATGAACTGGCCCATGGGATCCATACCTGGGTTTGGTACTGGTTGCTCAACCTCAGTTTCTCCTTCTTCAGCCTCTATCTCAAATCCCTCAACATCATATGTTTCCTCCTCCTCTTCATACAGGGAGTCATCCTGTTCAACATAATCCTCATCTTCCTCTTCATTGTGTTCCTGGTTCCTATCGTCCTGGTTATGGCTTCCCTGGTCCTCATATCCAGGGTTCTCCCTAGTTCCAATCTTTCTTGGCGGCATGATACTGATAATAAAAAAAATTATTGGGAATTTCAACTTTAGATCACAATCATACACAACATTGTGCCTTGCACAGTTCTATAATGGGGAGAATGTATCTCGCAATTCTATTATTTTATGACAGTTCTAAAAAATGTAGTAATAATAATGATGAAAGCAGTGATCTCGTCACTAGGAACTGAACTGAAAGGAAACAAATATATACATAATGCGAGAAATACATAGTTTGATCTGGTCAAAAGTACAACAGTGCTACAGCCATCTGCCTCAAAAGTGATATATAAGAGTCTATCTGTCTACTCAGAAAAAGGGATACTATATACAAGTCAACTATCCCGGAAAATTGGCTCTTACTAAGGCCTCGACTAACTAGACAACTAGACTATCCCATCGTCAGTCCTGAATCACACACCGGAGCGGGTCAGCTCCCATACCCTTTCCATCGCACGACAGAAGATATAGTCGGCCTGTCGCCTGGAGATCCTACCATGCCTGTCCCCCTGGAGCGATCGGAGTCTCGCTCGGGACGTGAGCACTATCCCCGCCAGCTCCCTCCTCAAGGATCAGGGTATAGTAGCCCTAGTCTCATAAGCTCGGGTACGCCTACCCGCCCTCTCCGCATCCAACTCCCTCCTGACCTCATCCAGCCGGGCCTCAGCAACAGCCACTCGGGTCCTCAGTACATCCTGAACATAGCCGTGGGCTAACAAAGACTGCCTATGGGCAGGGTCGAGAGGTGGTGAATCCGGAGCCGCTGGGGGTGCCTCCTCGGTCTGCCTAGGCTCGGAAGTATGGATCTCTGAGCTGTCATCATATGGGCTCCAGGATAGTGGTGGAGGGGTAGGAGCTCTGACCACCGGGAGTGTGGGTAAAGGGGTACCAGTGTACACTACCATAGCTCTGACACGTTCCTCAGCTACTGGGACCTCATCCGGGTCCTCCTCATCTGAAATATCAATGACCTCTGTCTCTGACTCCTCTGAGGAGTCCTCCTCATCCTCCTCCATCTCAGGCTCCTCCTGATCCTCGACATCTAGCAGTGCCTCATCATGCTCACGCTCGAACATCTCAGGGTCCTCTATCTCATGTGCCTACACATTAAACGAGTTAAGTTACTATCATGATACTTATAAGGGTTCCCGTAAGGGTTTTAACTGTCAGCGCTACTTTAAGTAGTCCGACCATGAACTTGGAAAGAGTTCTTATTATCTTTGTGAGTTTATTATTATATCGTCGCATCCCCTCTGAGGTTTATAACGCTTGGCTCTGATACCATTTCTGTAACACCCCCAGATCCGGGGTCAGGGATCCGGGTCGTCACGGTCTTTCTTTCCACAATATCACTTCACTTAATTAATAATAAATAACCTCATGCTGTGACCCCACACTAACACACACCACAACCCGTTATAGTCTCAGAGTTGAAATTGAAATAAGTACAAGTCCTTGAATCCACAATTTAAAAGTTATTACAACCCCAAATAATTATTTGATAAATTTACAGTTAATTGCCATTATCTGCCACAAGTTATAATTATACAATATTTGGTTCCCAAAAGTAGAATGCCTGATCTACCAATAGATCTACTTCTGCAGCTATAGCAGCTACAACATCAACGGGAAGATGCGGGACGCTTCCCACGCGCTTGCGCTGGGTCTGCTTGAGTCTGGCCATCTTTCCTAACTGTTGTTGTGTGATGAAGAAATGAAGCAAGAGTGAGCATTACAGCTCGCAAGATAATATATAGTGTAAATAATAATGCAAGTATCTAAATGGATAACTTACTAGAATCCTTTATCAACTGTAAGGTAATTACCTACTGGATATAAGCTTAAAGGAAGATGAATTTACCAATTACTTCACTATACTTATACCATTTTTAGAAATCTACTTGAACTACTACTGTTCAAAGTATAATAAGTTTCAAAAGGTCATCCCATAGATGAGACCACAAGTTAAAACTTGAATAGATTCAATCTTTGAAATATTTTTAAAGGAAATGAAGTTACGAGATACTTCATTCAATGGAAACACCATTATAACTGTTTGACCCTGTCAATGCTTCGGCAACCACCCATTCGTAGCCTTTCGATCGAAATGCTACGGGTAGTGTTGCAGAATTATCCAACTGGATGATGAACTCATTACTGGAGTTTGTCGTGCCAGGAAGACCACTTACGATGATCAGTCGCAGTAGTACAACCCCGCCATTTTCTACATGTAGAGGAGAACCTGTCGGATTTACTTGTCAACCGAACACTGGACTCCTAAGGAATGTACCGTCTTGCGGAACTTCCAGGCCATTTGGGCCAATATAATAAGGCTGGGCCGGCGCCACTCGACCACTTACGCCACTCCTAGTTCAGATGAAATCCATGACTCTGAAACGTAAAGCTCGTCCCCACTTTCCCCAAGTAGAAACTTGTTGATACGGCTCCACCAAGAAGTCGTATCTAGTTGGAAATGAAAACTCACCGATATTTCCCAGGCGATGCTTGTTAATGAATTAACTTGTTCCAAGAATTTTACTTCCCGAGTATTGGGTAAGTAATCAAAAACTCTTTTATCAAAATAGCAACCTTGTTGCGAATATAAAACACACCACAGAGCCGGATCCCTCAGGTTTTGAGCGAATATTTAAATCCCCTTTGAAAGGAAGATCTTAAATATATAAAAAAATGAGTTTTGGGATCCGCTCTAACTTTTAAAATCATCTTGAAGACTCGCAAACATTTTTAAGAATGTTTAGAGTAATGTTTGAATATCCGAATATTATTATTTAAATAATATTCTCATAAAGAATAATCTTTATAAAAATAATTGAAGTAGAAGTTTTAAAACTTATACTTGCAATGTATATTAAATAACCAAAGATATACTTATACGAAAGTACTATCTTTATTTGAATAATCAAAAATGAGTTTGATTATCGACACATTATTCTATAATAAAATTAAGAATAATAATTAGTAAATAATCGGAGTCATAAGTCCTCGAATGAAAATTCAAATAATAATATTCATTAATACATTAAGCGGAGTCATAAGTCCTCGAATGAATATTCAAAATAATATTCATTAATAAAATAAAGTTATCGAATAAATCTTATTCGATTCATCGTTTTGAAAACTATATCTATATATATATACATAAATATATAATATACTCGGGAGCATCGACTCCCGGTTTTAGAAAAATGTTCACCTTTGGGTCCCCTGTACTAAGGATATATGTAATTACTGCTTATCTCTAGCATAGGTATTATCAACTAAATCAACAGATATATGTATCAAGATTACGAAACAGGCATGCATATATACCATATCACATGCTACAATATATCGCAAGAATTTGCTAATTTAACCATCATGCATCTATCACAAGATAATGCATATACATATGTATACATCACAACAACAGTATAACGGGTAGAAAACTTGCCTGAGCGACTGGGGGTTATAAATGGCTTGGGACGAGTCTGGTAACCTATAAACAACATATAAGTTGGAATTAAACCAAAGTCACTTATAAATCTATACTTTAACCAATTTAGACTCTAACGCTCGCTTTGCGCTTACTGATTCTCTTAAGTCACTCGAGTACCCTCGGCTCCACCATTTTTAATAAATTAACCATTAAGAGTTTTAAGGCAATTCTTTCGCGAGTGTCTTACCAACTTCCTAATACACTTTACATAAATGTTTTATACTCCAATTAGTTCTTTTAGGTCTTTAACCTATGTTTCAAAGTAAGGCGAGGGGTAATGGTTCGTTCGCGAAACGCCGTTACTTAAAACGGTCATTTCTCCTAAACCGTACATCGGAATCAAACGAACTACATATCAAAACGAAGCTCGTAACATGAACTATCTAATCATGGCAATGGTTAAAACCTAGCAGTGAGTTCACGGGTCCTAATGTTAAGAACAAAAATAATCTAAAGTAAATCGGACATTACGACGGCTATGTTTACGCGATTACCCAAATTTATACCACTCCAAATCAACCCACAATCAACCCACAATCAACATCCCAATCAAAAATCCATCCATACTTCACCATAACAGCCCCAACAACTCAACATTATCAATTTATACTATTCTCAAACATGAATTTAAACTATACTTAAGTTCATTAATCAACAATCCAAGAATTTCAACTCCAAAAACTTCACAAAACCAACTAACCTCTACATACACAACAATCAAGCCTCTCATGAATTATAACAACAAAACTAAACCTAATACCTAAGTAAAGTTAGGGTTTGGGGGGGGGGGTTATACCTTCCTTGGAGAGTGGAGAATCAAGTAATTAGCTTGGAATCACCCTTAAAAGTCCTTATCCAAGCTTAATCTAAACAAAAACTCAAGAACAAAAATTTTAGTTCTTGAAAAACACTATTCACCCTCTTCTTCCATGATTTTTAGGAAGAGATTGAGAGTGAATTAGAAGCTCAAACTTATGGGATAGCTATATCTATGTATAAGGAGTCTTAGATAATTACCTTGCTAATTAACAAAGCTTGGAACTAGGATTTTGAATTTTCTTTCTTTGAAGAAGAAAAAAAGCCGAGAGCTTTTGGATGAAGAAGGTGAAATAACTTTGTGTTTTTGGTGAAAATGAATTGTTTTGGCTTGGTTGGTTGCTTTTGATTTGTTTTGTTTTGTTTTATTACCTTTTACCATGGTAACTTTTGTGTGGTTCTAAATCAACCAACAACACACTTTGCTTTGGTCATGCTTATGTCACCATGTGATATCACCCTCCCACCTTTGTCCTCTTCTTATTGGTTTGATGACATCATCCCCACTAACCTCTTTGATTAGCTTCTAATTACTTGGCTAATGACCGCTGATCTGTTATACGGTTCGCTTAACTTTCGTTTTTGTTTATCGTTTGAGGGATCATACCCGGGATCTTATTACTTGGGTTCCCTTAACCTTTCTCAATACATTATATTCCTTTTATGATCCTCTCTTAAAATCCTTGAATTTAAATCCTTTTTATCCTGTTACCTTATATACAATTCTTTCGATATCTGGTGGATTTTCGGGAAAAATCAAAGTGTTCGGATTTGGATTCTGACGATCTTTACATACACTTATTTATCATAAAGAGTACTAATACGATCTCAGAATATCAATAAAAGAACCCCTACATAGTGTGGCATGAAAGGTTTTCTTATTCAGCAATATCAGCAAAAAACACTATTCATAAGGGTTACAAAAAAGTTCAAAATTTTGGGGTTATTACATTAGGATTATTAATGTTTATGTTCTATCGATTATTCTCTTTATAATTTATTAATTCTTAATTTACTGCGATATAAATATTAGATTAATAAATGTCATTGGAATATGATATGCAATTCTATATCTCTAAGTACGTGACTTAGAAATGAGATTATGAGAATAATATCAATATTCCTAAAGGTCCCTAGTCGAGTATTATTATTAAGGGACAATAATAATGCATTAAGACTAGTGTGTTTGTTGACTGATGATCACATCTCATTGATCATAGGTATAGTGATACTAAAGTAAAAAACACAGGCATATGTATATGTACATGGTGCTGGACAGACCCAATGTGAGATTCTACATGTCTGTTGTGTCATAAGTAATTCTCACACTGATAATGATGTAATGGTCCTTAGGCCTGAAGTCATTATATTTCTATACGAGAATTAATATACATTGATTCCATTAAAAGTTATCCTTTACCGGGTAATGATAAAAGTGGACATTGGGTATATTATGAATCGTATGAGAAATATGAATGATCTAGATGGGATTTAACCCTCCTATTTTAGAAGTGACATTATTGGCCTCTTGTGTGAGCTAGACTATGAAATGCGTGGCCACACTCAAATGTTGATTTAATATGATAGTCTACTCATTGATCAATGAAACTTGGATTAAACTATGATGGGGATGACACATTACATGCCTCTAGTTTAATCTATAATATTTGGTTAAAAGGATTATATTATATTGTACATTATTCACAAAAGGTTTAATCGATCACCGATTCAATTATTATTACTTGGGTAGCAATGATGTATTACTAGATGCGGCTTATTGTTTACGATTTTAAATTTAAATTGGATTTAAATTATATTAAAGTAATTCGAATTATTTATAATATTAATTAAGCATGACTTAATTAATTAGATAAATATTGATATTCGAATTTACTAATATTGATTATGAAATTTATTTATTAAATAATTAAGTGAGACTTAATTATAATACATATAGGAATTTCAAATTAATAATAACTCCTAATTAGTTAAGAGTTATAATTCATTTTTCTACTCTCTATATAATATCTCTTGTGTGGCCAATTTTGTGTGCAAGATTTTTACTAAAACCCTATCCACCAAGGGAGAAGATGGAGAGAGCAAGAAGAAACGAGTTTGTGCTAGTACACATTCAATCCTTGAGTTCAAGCATTTGTGTGGATATCGATAGAGCGTAGATCACGAGAGCGGGATGCATGGTGATTGAACAAGTTTTGGATCTCCATTAGTCAACCAATTGGTAAAGCTTCTTAAGGTAAACAATCTGATCTACGAATTAAATATATATTTTTTGCATGGATCCTGCGGTGGGTTTCGAAAATTCTGATTTTTATATTTTTAATTACTGTTTTCGTTGCGTTTATGTGCTCGAAACCCAAAAAATATATGATCACTTATGTCATCTCAATACTTACTTGGATATTTTTGGAGCTCTTAAAACTAAGGGCTATTGAAGTTAACATTAGCGACACTAATGGACTCTACTCGAGGAAAGGAATAACTCCTGAGTTTTCTATTTCAAGGACTTCACATCATAATGGAGCAACTGAAAGGAACAGAGAACTACTCAGAGATGCAGGAAGAGCAATACTTGAAGAACCAAAGAAAATCAGAAATATCTGGAATGAAGCCATTTTCTTTATAGGCTCAACTCAACATATGTTTTTGATCAATCAAGTCTTAAAAAGGAAAATAATCTGGGGACTTCTTCATGCCTTTGGATACATCTGCCTTAGCTTGAATGAAGGAGTGATTCTTGTCCATCTTGAGGTTTATGCAGAATAAAGAACTTCAATGACCTGCTTATCAAGAAGAATCTATACAATCATCAGTCTGACAGTTAGAAGAAGAATTGTTATGGAACAAATCCATGATGCAGTTAGAAGAGAAGATTGACAGTGAAAACTCTCGTTGATGACAAAGACATAAGCAATCTAGATCTTTCATGTCTACTTAGCACATGCTAGCTCTCAAAACTACCAGGGTGAAACATGTAGTACTCTCCTAACTGAAGATCCTAAGGAAGAGCTCCTGCACCTCAATCTCAGAATCTTGAAGTGCAAAGGGAATGAACAAGCTTTTGGAAGCACTATGTTGATCAAGGCAATTATCTTAAAAAGGGGCTTAACTGAGATCATCAACACTTTCCTAAAGGAATATTTCTTAACAAAGGCTAAATTTTCCTTATTAAAAAATACTCACTTATCTAGTATAATTGTTTACCTTATGGTGGATAATATAATTCTTGTCTCTACCAAAGTGAACCTATTTAGAAGGTTTATTTAAATAATGACTAAGAAAATATATAATGAGCTTGATGAGTGACCTCACTTATTTTCTTGTTTTACAAGTTAATCCAGTAAGTGATGATATCTCCACAAGTCAAGAAAAACAAATGTATGATTTTTTAAAGAAGCTTGACTTAAGGTATTTATCCATCTGCAAAATCACTCAGAACCT
Source organism: Apium graveolens (assembly GCF_009905375.1). Taxonomy (NCBI): domain Eukaryota; kingdom Viridiplantae; phylum Streptophyta; class Magnoliopsida; order Apiales; family Apiaceae; genus Apium; species Apium graveolens. Next base: position 118,357,452 of record NC_133651.1, on the reverse strand, counting down.
TTATTGCCATATTTGAAATAAATTTTTTGGTGGAAAAAGAAGATATATAATAAATCAGTGGCATAAGTGGCTCTCCCTTTATGTTTTACTATTATTTGGCCAAACATTATGTGTACCACTAAGTATGTGCCTTATTCTAAATTTGTATCCAGTATTTTCTTACCCAGACACTTAAAGTATTTATTCAGATATCTTTATGAATTATCAAATCCTTAAATTTGATAATGTAGAGATTATGAGTCAGATCTAACTGGATGACTAGATGTAGTTTGTGTAGTGTACAAATTGATAGCAAAGCAGCTACAAGGAACTGTCGACATCTAAGAATCAAATTGGAATCTTGATTTTATAAGAAGCTTAACAAGATGTCAGTTCTTACATATAAGAATTGAGATTCTACAGCTGGAAATTGTGAACAAAACTTTCATTGGTAAAAAGTCAAGAAATTGACTACTTTTTACAGTTGGAGTAAACCTCAAACTACTGTGACAATCCCAGAGCTTCAACATTAACTTAACCTTCAATTTAGGAAATCAAGAATCAGGCACATCAACGAAAGCAGATATATCTACCAAGCAGAATTTAGTTTTACAAGGTTGGTAAGTAAGCTAGGTACGCCAAAACATTCTTCAATCTTCATCATATATATGCTTTAAGTAGCCATATTGTACGCTATGAGTCTTGATGAAAATCTGTTCTTCAATTAGTTTGATGTTTGTGGATTTACTAGATCAAATTATACGTAAATATCTAGTAGTTGCAGCACATACTCTGGATGTTTATTTCAAAGTCAATTACATGCCATGATTTCTGATAATTAAATATCAAATGGATTAAATTATGTTGCATGTAAGCAGGTAGCCAAGTGTCTAATTATGATTCTGATCTGATTTGTAATATCAACATTAGGATTATAATGAGTCTAATTTTATCTACTCTATCTGTCAACGGATAGTTCTAGCCATTGATAGTCAAAATGAACACTTAGAGTCTACAATATTTAGCAGGAGATGAACAAATTTCATATCAACTGCTAGTTCTTAGTCATTGATACTTATTTGATCATCAACGGCTATAAGTAGACTAAATAACAATACTTTGAGAATACAGAGTCCTCATCGATCTCTGTATTATTAAAGTAAGCTGTAATATTTTTAATTTACAGCATTGATCATGTATTGAAATTTATTAGTTATTAAAACTTATAAGTGATGATAAAAATGATAAGTGATATATTAGTGTTTATTCTGGAACCAATAAATACTGATATCGAGTCTTTTAGGTGTGTTTCATTGTGTGATAAGCTGTCTGATTAAGTTTGAGTTATAGATAAAGAATATTTTTATTAGAATGATGCTTATGAGTTATTACTCAATTCTTCACATTTAATTTAAACCATTTTGTATCAGATAAGTTTATGTGTAGCAGTATAGATTTTACTCATGAATTAGCTCATATTCTATTAGTGAAATCTGACTAAACTTGTTCATGACCATTTCCTCTTTGGAGATTAATGTCATAAAATTGGAACAAGTTTTAAGAATTTATTTGTTGAGATGTCTGAATGTCAAATCAATGGTTGAATGAGGCTACAACCTAGGAATTAATGAAGCAAGGCATATTAACTATTTATTAATTATGAATTGTTAATTCTTTGAAGTGAATAAACACAACTTGTTTGAGATAACTATTAAACTATTTATTTTCAACAAAATACCTTGACATTTTTGCTTAGTAATAACCATGTAATTTTACATATTATTGTTGAACAATGGGAAATTTGTTGAATAACTGATCCTGAATTTTCTTAAGATTGTATTATACGAAAGTATTCAAGCTTTATGAAAATTCTGAAAAGTCAAATGTTTGGTAAATGTTAAAACTACTTGTTCAAAATAGACTAAAGGCTTATATTTTTTTATTGAACAAATAATTGTAAACTTTATTGTAACAAGCATTACTGATACATGTGGAGAGTGGTATTCTGTAGAATTTTGCAGGACTGAAAATCAAAAAACTCGAGAAAAGAAAAGTGGACATGTCGTATCATAAGAAATATTTTTCTAAAAAGGTTAATTAAGATCTAAGACTCTGACCAGGTAATCTTTCCTCTGCACAACCTAGTGTAATGACTACTGTGTGTGTGATTCCAAAATCTTGAAGGAACAACAATGCATCTTGTTATATTCTTTTTCCTTTCATAGTTTTGAGTATCCTCATATACAAACTTTTTATCATCTTTAGTTATCTCACATTCATAATTTTCCATTTGAAAATTATGTACCAAGGAATAACTATGAGAATGTGTTACTGTAAGCCTAGATAGGCTGTGATTATCTTCTCTCACCATCTTTTTCCTGCACTCTTTGGGTATCCGTGTCAAATCTACACTTATGCAACTTTATAGTTTTCACAATAACATCATTGTTGTCAAGTTCCACTTTGACCTTTAATTGCTTTACCCAAATACCCCTTATATTGTTCAATACTCTCTCCAAATCTCAATGATTATTTAAAGCTTCCATAGATCAAGACTCTCACTTATCCAACTTTCTAGTCTTTAAATACTCTTCAATGTTATTCCTTCTTCAGTCAATCTCTCATCCTTGACTTCTCTTTTCTCAAATATGAAATCATTTTTCTTCATGACATCAACAAAAGAGCACTAGATTGCATGCTATTTGATGGACCCTCATCTAAAAAAGATGTTCCTACTATCCTGGCTCATAACCAGGCAGAAATAGAAGAAAAGAGAACCCAAGAGGCCGATGCTGTTGTATTAGCTGCTGCTTATGCTAATCCTCATAGGAATGGCAATAGTGGCAGTGGTGCTTAAGGTGGTGCTTCATCCTCTTCAAACGTTAGGATCTAGATTTTTAAGATACTAGAGTTGACTAGAGTTGGGGGCCCTGTACATTTGTTTTAAAGAACGCTTTATTGTATTCTGATTTGCATTAATAAAGTCTTTGAATACCTAATTGTTGTTCTAAATTTCTTTGCATGATTGCTTGTTTATTTGAATGTTGGTATGATTGTGTTGGGCTAAATTAACCAATAAATTAGATCATAATCTTGGTAAATTTATTTATAGTTCATGTAGATGGCTAACTCAGTCATTAATTTTTCTTTCTGAGTTTTACTCTGTCCAGGATTTTAGCAAAACATGTCTTGAGATTTATATCATTGTTTATGTTTCAGTAAAACTTAAACAACCAACTATCACTTATGTTACCCAGAAGTAAATAACTTGACCTTAAATGAGTAACTTTAAGAAATTCCACAATTTATTAACCACCTTCTGATTCCAATTCTCGAAACATAAGTGATCAATTTACAAAGAAAATAGTCAGAAAAACAAATCATGTGAGTTCAGTGTTACAGAAGCCTCTCTGAGATAAAACAATTGCCCTGTAATTCTTGTGTGCATTTCCTAGTTATCCTCCTCAAACATACTAGTGTCTTGAATGAATATTTGTACTTGCCTCAAAGAATCACCTTACAAATTTCAACGTGACGCGGTTATTTGCAATTAAGAAGCTCATCACTTAAAACATTTTCTTTCCTTCAGAAAATGTTGTCAAAACTAAGTTCTCACTAAAACTTTCTTTAAAGATCAATACTTTCTTTGTAATCAAGAAGCTCAACTTGTTTGAATTCCTTGCATTAAAATTAGCAATAAATCAGGTTCATTGTTAAGCCAAGCATCATGAAACATAATGCCTACATTGTACTTTCTAACTCAGAACCCTCATCAAGATTTGGCTATAGGCTACATGCTGAGGTAGACCTTTATGATGCCACATCAAAACCAAGGGTTTCATCACTCTTTAGTGAAGATCTTGGATATCTAGCACATTTTGGGTGCAAGTAAACCTACAATGGCTAGATGGTTTGAGAATGATATTTTTTATGGGAAATCATTCAAATCCACTCATATTCAAATGGAGGTTCAATTTAACTGAACAAGAACCCTCATAACTATCGTCTATGATATACTTCACTAAAGTATTGAGACAATGAGTTCAACTAACTTGATTTATCAAGTTGGGAAATCCACATTTGTGGTGGTCCCTCCCAAAGGGAACCAGGGTTTGAGAATGTTATCTAAGTGCAAAATACATTCAAATTCTCTCTAGTTTACTAGAGTTTCATAAAAATGAAGAACACGTCCACATACCCACATGAATGTCTTGATTCTGAATCATTCCTTCTGTGAGTACAACTGTTCATTTTAGAACAAGAGGAATCTCATTTCTTGAAATGATGTCTTTCACAAATCTAGATTGATGTGATGCTTGTTAATGAAGAATCACAGCCCAAACTCATCAAATCTGAAAACATCTCCTCAAGTACACCCAAACAGCTCATCCAGTCTTCTCCGGGATATTGGTTATTTACCAAGTCCTTAAATTAATGATGAAAATATTGAATTCATGGTAAAGACATATTCTAAAAATGGTGTTCATATCCTATGGATTATATATTGGAACATCAGTCTCTCATTTCAGTTTTAATCAGTTGAAACTGTATTTTTCAAATGCTAATCAGTTCTCACAGCTTTCAACTGCTATAATACTCCTAGCTGGTATTCTCTTCTCTTCATCAATGAATATCGTTCAGTTGTTAATAAGTGTTAGTTCATTAATGGCTAGTCTTCTGGCATAGCCATTTACAAGTCAAATTGTGTATCAACAGTCATCTTATAGCAGTTGATAATAGTACGATCTTCAAATCTTGTATAATATACTAAACAAAATCATTTTAACACTCCTAGGTCTGAGGGAATGGAGTGAAAATACTGAGAGTGAGAGACTGCTTTTTAAAGTAGGAAAAAAGAAGAGGAGTGAATGAGAGGCAGAGCAATTCTTTGAACCCGACAAGTAAAAGAAGAGTATCCCACCTTAGAAGGTGATGGTGAGGGTGTGAAATGTGTGAGCTAGGGGGAGCCCCTGATGCAAGAAACTAGAGAACATGAGTGAATTACATATATAGCTGGATGCTACATGAAGATCTTTTATGATTACATCAGAAGGATGGTGCAAAGTACGAGCCAGGATGTCACACTCTAACTGCACAAACTCAATTTTCTTTTTGAGAAAGTCTATCTTCTCAAATCCTCAAAGTGAATCAAAGACTCTTGAAACTACTATTATTTTAAACCCTTGATGCTAACAAAAAGGGGGATAAGTAATTTGAGGGTTTAAACTTACAGAAGACAGAAATAATAGCTCAAGCTGAGGGGGAGCAACTCTAAGGGAATAATCTACAGAAGTCATAGCTCTAGTTGAGGGAGAGTAACTCTAGCTAGAAAATGAGCAATAAACAAAGAAGAAAATTATGTAGACTTGTTCAATCGCGGAAGAGCAACAAGTCTCTAGCTAAGGGGGAGATGAAGACAACTCTGTAAGTCTTTTCTGAAAATCTCTTCAGACAAGGAGAAGCAAGGGCCATCAAGAATTCACTAGAAGAATAAAAGTGCATCAAGAAAGGGGGAGTAATGGCTCAAGAGAGGATCTTTCCATTACTTGGAAGCTAAGAACTGGCTTAGGCTAAATATATGTAAAAATATTGAATTATTAACAATTCAGTGCCTGGTTGAAACTGGCCACAAAGTCAACATAGCAACTACAAGCCAATAAGCAGCCACAAAATCCAAGGGAAAGAACGAGCACAACTTCAAGGAAGAAAGAAAGTTCAGTTGTTAGGTTTCATTAACTACTGAACTTAATTAGGATCCAATTATGTCTAATGTATGGCCTATCAATCCTGAGAATATTTCAAGCTTATCTTCTAAAAGGAACATGAAGCTCATCAGAAACAAGAAAGTTATACACAAACCAGTCTTCAAAATTAAAAAACTTCTATTTTATAGAAGGAGACTAAGGAAAATAACTCAATCATATACTTTTCCAGTTCAGATGAGTGCTTTTCCAAGAAAAACTTCATTCAAACAAGATCCAGGAGGTTGAGAAGTTACATTTCACCTTAGACATGATTATAGCGGTGTCTGAACACAAGAAAAGAAGTAGTAGCTTATAACATACATCTCAGTTCATTAATGAAGAATATGCAATCTTGGCATGTAGTTATGCCTAGACTTAGTAGAAACTGGAAATTGTACTTCCACTGCTAGAAGTCTAAATCTTCAGAGTTCTACTGAAAAGTTAGTTTGTCAAAGTAAAGGATGAAGGGATCTTTCTTAAATGACATATTGGAATTTCAAATTGCATAGAAATCTGAAAGATAACATGTTTACATATGCTTAGATAGAAGGATCAACTTTCAGATAACATCTTTTCCTGAAAACTAGTTCCTTGTTTATTTTATTTTTGAGCAGCTTAACATGGCACAGTTATGCACGCCTAATGCTTAATTTATCATGATGTGTTTTGTTATCATCAAGGGTGTAATTTATGGTTTTTATTCTATTAGTCATAAATTGAGGGAGATTGTTAGGAATCAAGCCTAAATTCTGATGATAAATAAAACTATATTTGTATAATTATGTTATGACAAAATGTAACCTCCAACTGCTAACCATCCTAAGATATAGCAATTGGAGGAGTAGCCCATCAAATGATGTGGTCATTGTAAAATCTTTTCTGAGAATGCAATAAAAAGATAGCAATACAAATATTCATTCAGAAGTCATGTTGACTCAATGGATAATCTAGAATAGGATGGTTAAGTGTAAATATCTGATGCCATGTAATTCATATTAAGTGTATTGGATCTTCAACTGCTAAATGAAGAGAAGCATCTATTGCTATATATGTCAGCCTAATAAATGTTAATCAAGTGACTATCAGTGGCTAAGGGAAGCTGTAGTACAATGACTTCCAATGGCTAAGGAGTTCTACGGCTAACAACTATCAATGGCAAATACAGATATAGCTACCGATAGTGACGTGGCAATGGTCAAAACCTAGGCATGTCACAGAACATGGGCCGACGGGTATCTCAAAAAAGAATATGAGAAGGCAAGACAAACTTTGCATGTGATCTTGTATTCTGAAGAAGAAGAAACATTCCATTTTCATGCATGGCAATTTGGAGAGATATTCAAGATTGTATATGAAGATAATATTTATCCTCCTCTGTCAAGCATCACGAGAAAGAGAATGAAGAAGCAACCTTGCTAGACCTCGAAGACTGCAATATGTATTGTCTAGCAAGCTTTGTAACTTGGTAATATATAAACCAAGTAGCAGTAATGTTTCACTTAAGTAATATGTTTTACATTTTTATAGAGCTTGAGAGAGATATCCTCCCCTAAGTGAACCGCAGCTGTGAGATTACTCTTGTAATTGTAACGAATTATTTCTTTAAAAATAAACCTCAGGTGGCAAGTCAAAAAACAAATCACCTGAAATTATAAACATTTGTGTTCATCTTTCCTCTCCCATGTACAAATTAACTTGAAAATTTTATTTTGTATTCAACCCTTGTTCTACAAATTAACATCAGTCATTAAACAACTGATGTAAAAGTTGCCATTTAACATTCGTTAAAACACAACCGATGCGAAATATATGTTTTAATTTTTAAAAAAGTACTATTAGACAATGGTTATTTAAAATCTGATGTAAAACATATATTTAACATCGGTTTGAAAATAACCGATGTAACATGTATTTTTACATCGGTGATTTTTCCAACTAATGTTAAAAGGGTGATATCTATTGACCCTTTTCTAGTAGTGATAACACATGGATTTTCAGGAATCTTGAACCCCAAAGGACTTGAAGGTATTATGTTAGGAATATGTTATGTACTTGATGATAAGCTAAACAAAACACCTTAGTAGATTTAACTTAGTGAATTTGTAGCACCCGATAGATGATCAATTATAGTCACGACGGATGACTAATTGATATCCACGGGTGAGTAGCTTATGTAACAATAAGTACTGTAGCACATTTCTGCAAAAAACTCTCTATAGATTCTGTAGTAGCTTATGAATCATGTAGACTGCTAGTAGATGTGCAGAATAGGTTGATTAAATATAAATATAAGATGTCTTGTAATTCTGCACAAATGAAATGGAGTCAACTGATAAATAGCTACCCGACGGATGATCAACAAAGCTATCCGACGGATGATCAACAAAGCTACCTGACGGATGATCAACAAGGCTACCCGACGGATAATAAGCATGTACCCGACAAATGATCAATTCAAATATCTGTTGACAGTGACAACACAGTCACATGCGTCGAGTGTTTGCAAAAGGAATGTGGCAGCCTGTTTAGCAGGGTTTTGAGAACAAAGAAGCATTACCTTTTCCATACTATTATGAAGATATTAAAAGATGCTGGAATAGAGTAGTGAAGCAGCATGGAGTTAGACTTGATAGATTTTGTTTTATTATCTTGTTTTATTACTATGTAAACTTGGTGATATATAAACCAAGTGTAGCAAGTAGAACAAAAAATAAGACTAAGCAAATACATTCTCAGAGAAACATTTGTAAGCTGTATTCTGTAGCATTTCTCTGTAAGTTTAGTTGTTCATATTTGTAAGTAGCTGTGAGCTATTCAAGCTTCACAGGGTTCTCATTCGATATATATATATATATATATATATATATATATATATATCTGGTGGATACATTCAAATCCACCAGAAAGTTTTAAAGACCTGAGTTTTTATTACTTTGTATTTGATTTACTTTATTCTTTATTCCACACTTTGCAAATCAAATAGTTAGATATAAATTGAGTTAGAACCATTTTTCATAAATCTCAAAAAGAAGCCAGAATTACATTTAACCCCCCCTTCTGTAATTCTTGTTGTATTGTTAGGGAATAACAATTGGTATCAGAGCAAGCTCTTGAAGTAAAAAGAGTTTAAAGATCACAACAAACAGCAAGATGAACAAGAAGGATGTTGGAGTTAAGATTCCATTTCTGGACAAAGACAATTATCACTACTGGAAGGTGAAGATGCACCTACATCTTCTTTCTCAAGATGAGGCCTATGTGGATTACATAGAGAGAGGTCCTCATGTACCAATGAGAGCTGCAATAGGGAATGAACCTTTTGTTCTCAAGCCTAGGCATGAATGGTCAGATCCTGATACTGAGCAAGTCATGAAAGACAAGAAGGCCATGAATATATTGTTCAATGGAGTTGATGGTGATATGTTTGATAACATCATTAACTGCAAAACAGTCAAGGAGGTTTGGGACACAATTCAGATTATCTGTTATGGTACTGAGCAAGTAAGGGAGGATAAAATGCAGCTGCTAATTCATCAATATGAGCACTTTCATTGTGAAGATAGTGAATCTCTCACTGACATTTTTAATAGGTTTCAAAAACTATAAAATGCTCTGAAGTTGCATGGAAGAGTCTATCAAACAAAAGACTCCAATCTCAAGTTCCTTAGATCTCTTCCAAAGGAATGTAAACCAATGACAGTCTCATTGAGAAACTCTCAAGATTACAAGGAGTTTACTTTGGAGAGACTCTATGGCATCCTGAAAACTTATGAGCTTGAAATAGAGCAAGATGAGAGGATGGAGAAAGGAAGGAAGAAAGGAGGGTCCATAGCACTGGTTGCTGAATTAGAGAAAGAGAAAGAGATGTAGGTAGAATTTGTTGTATCTACTTCAAAGGCCTGTGAGAACAAGGGTAAAGGGCTGATAGCTGAAAATGAAGACAATTTGAGCCAATATGACATGGATGATATTGATGAGCATTTAGCATTCCTTTCCAGAAGATTTGCCAAGCTCAAGTTCAAAAAGAACTTTGGAGCAGCCAAGCCAAATAGAAATATGGTGTATAAATTCAAATTCAAGTGTTTCAAATGTGGCTTGGCAGGGCATTAGTGTAGAAAGTCAGATTCCAGTAAAAAGAAGTTTGAGCCTGTTGATTATAAACAAAAGTATTTTGAGTTGCTCAAGCAAAAGGAAAGGGCTTTCATTACACAAGAAAATGATTGGGCAGCTGATGGTTTGGATGAAGATGAAGATGTCAGCTATGTCAATCTAGCCCTAATGGCCAAGTCTGATGAAACGGAAACAAGTTCTTAAAGTAATCAGGTAATCACCACTAACCTAACACATTTATCTAAAGCTGAGTGTAATGATGCAATTAATGACATGTCTACAGAATTATATCATTTGCGTGTTACACTTAAGTCCCTCACTAAGGAAAATGCTAAAATCAAAGAAAACAATCTTTTTTTAAGTGAGAGGAATAATGTACTAGAGTCTCAGTTTATTGAATTTGAAAAATTGAGAATTGAATGTAAGATTGCTAAGGATGAATTAACTGAGTCCTTAAAGAAAGAGGAGATTTTGAAAAAGCAGCTTGAACGAGAACAGGAAGTGATTAAAGCATGGAAATCATCCAGAGATGTCCATGCTCAGATCATTAAAGTTCAAGGTATTGAGTCCTTTTGTGATGCAGCCTGGAAAAAGAGTAAGGAGAAGCTGGAATCCAATTTGGTTGAAGGATTTCTAACAGATGTAGACTCGACGGATGATGAGAGTCATCCATCGGATAATCAAAAGGATTATCCATCGAGTGACATAAATCCTCATCCGTCGGCTGTGAGCAAACCTGTGAGCAAAGTCAAACTTGCCAAGTTAAATGAAAAATATGGATCAGTTTCCAAAAACTTTGTTCCAGGAGAATCAAGTCAAGTGAAGAAGGAGAAGAAAGTGAATGTTGGTCATCTGTCCATCAAGCAACTGAATAACATATTAGAAAAGATTGAGGTTAAAACAGAAACTAAAAAGAAAAACAATAGAAATGGGAAAGTAGAGATTAACAAATATAACAACTATACACCTGATAATTATGCTCCAAGAAAAATCCGTGTTAAGTGTGGTAGTATTATTCATTTGTCTGTTAATTGCAAACTTGCCATGCCTACACCTATATCTGTACCATCTTCTTTTCCCAACATGAATGCCATGCCTTCTATGCCTATGAATGCTATGTCTGCACAGAATATGAATGCACAATTTGCTAATATGCCATTTGTACCTAATTCTTATTATGCTGCATTTAGTATGCCTCTTTAGCTTGCCTTACTGGAATAACATGTTTACAAATAGCATGCCTTTTCCTGTTAATCAAAATGTGCATGATAATTATGTTTTAATGACTGGTTTTAAAGGTCCACCTTAGATGACTAAGGACGAATCAGATATCCCCAAGTCAAATGAGATCAAACCTAAGAAATAAAAGAAGAAAGCTAACAAGGCAGGATCCAAGGAAACTTGGGTACCAAAATCAACTTGATTTGGTTTTGATGTGTGCAGGGAAACATAAAGAATCTTTGGTACCTAGATAGTGGTTGTTCAAGGCACATGACTGGAGATTCTACCCTGCTCACAGAGTTCAAAGAGAGAGCAGGCCCTAGTATTACTTTTGGAGATGACAGCAAAGGTTATACTGTGGGATATGGCTTAATTTTAAAAGACAATGTCATCATTGAGGAGGTTGCCCTAGTGGATGGTCTCAAGCATAATTTGCTGAGTATCAGCCAGCTTTATGATAAGGGCAATTCAGTAACTTTCAATTCAGAAGCCTGTGTTGTGACTAACAAAAAAAACAACAAAGTGGTTCTCACTGGTGTGAGAAGAGGAAATGTGTATCTAGCTGACTTCAACTCATCAAATGCAGAATCTGTTACTTTCCTTCTCAGTAAAGCAAGTCAAGATGAAAGTTGGTTGTGGCACAAGAAGCTATCCCATCTAAACTTTAAGACCATGAATGAGCTTGTCAAGAAAGAACTGGTTAGAGGCATTCCTCAAGTGGAATTTTCTAAGGATGGACTGTGTGATGCCTATCAAAAAGGGAAGCAGATCAAAGCATCATTCAGAAAGAAGCTTGATTCAACAATTGAAGAACCTTTACAATTGCTACACATGGTTCTATTTGGACCAGTCAATGTGTTGTCCATCTCAAGGAAAAGATTTTGCCTAGTAATTATAGATGATTTCTCAAAGTTCTTTTGGACATAGTTTCTAAAGTCTAAAGATGAGGCTAGTGAAATCATCATCAATCACATAAGGCAAGTCAACAACCATCCTGATTTCAAAGTTAGAAGAATCAGGAGTGACAATGGAACTGAGTTCAAGAACTCTATGATGAGATCATTTTGTGAAGAGAATGGAATAATGCATGAGTTTTCTGTAGCAAGAACCCCACAACAAAATGGAGTGGTAGAAAGTCAAAACAGATCTCTTATTGAAGCTGCAATAACAAAGCTTGAAGAATCGAAGTTACCAACATATTTTTGGGCTGAAGCTGTGAACACTGCCTGCTACACTCAGAATATTTCTTTGGTGAATCAAGCAAAGTGCATGAAACCATATCAATTGTTCAAGAACAAGAAACCAACTCTAAATTTTATTCATGTCTTTGGCTGCAAATGTTATATCTTGAGAAATCAGACTGATCAATATGGGAAGTTTGATGTTAAAGCAGATGAAGGAATTTTTGTTGGATATGCTGTGGGAAAAGCATATAGAGTCTACAATCTAAGAACCAACATTGTTATGGAATCAATACATGTTGTGTTTGATGATAAAAAGATTGAAAGACTGCAAGATGAAGATTCTCATGAGAGTGTCAAATTTGATAATGTGGAGATGGTTAGTGATGACAGTGATGATGAAAGTGACCAGGAAAAAATGGTAAAGGATAATGAAGAAAAATCTACTACTAATAAAGCACAAAATTCAACATCTGTCGAGTTGCAAAATGCTTCATCCATCGGGAGACAATATGCTTTATCCGTCGGGAGACAATCAACCTCATCCATCAGAACACAAAGTGCACCATCCGTCGGGTCTTCAAAAGAAGCTGAAAGTCAGAATATATCACTTACAGAAAATTCTCATTTCTCAAATCAAAGATTCATAAACTCAGGGGGAGTCTCTAATAATCAAAACTCAGTCACACATCAAGACAACAATGAGGCCTCTTCATTTAGAGCTAATCTACCTCAACAAAGGAAATGGACAAAAGATAACCCCTTTGAGCTCATCATTGGTAATGTGTCTTTTAGAGTTCAAACAAGGAGAGCAACTCAAGAAGAATGTCTATATAGCAGCTTCCTATCTAAGGAAGAACCAAAGAAGGTAGAAGAAGCTTTGTTGGATCCTGATTGGATTTTAGCTATGCAGGAGGAGCTAAACCAATTTGAAAGGAATAGAGTTTGAGAGTTGATACCCAAGCCTAAAGGAAAGAATCCAATTGACATCAAATGGGTATTCAGAAACAAGATGGATGAAAATGGCATAGTGGTTAGGAATAAAGCCAGATTGGTTGCTAAGGGCTATTGTCAACAAGAAGGAATAGATTTTGATGAAACTTTTGCTCCTATTGCAAGAATTGAAGCCATCAGAATTTTCTTAGCATATGCAGCTCATGCCAATTTCAAAGTCTATCAAATGGATGTCAAAAGTGCATTTCTGAATGGAGATTTGCAGGAGGAAGTTTATGTTAGTCAGCCTCCTGGTTTTGAAGATCCAAATTTCCCAAATCATGTCTACTATCTTTAGAACGCACTTTATGGACTGAAGCAAGCACCTAGAGCCTGGTATGACACTTTATCAAAGTTTCTCTTAGAAAATCACTTCACAAGATGTATTGTTAATATAATCTTATTCTTTAGAAATGTTAATGGCTCTAGTATACTTTTTCAAATTTATGTAGATGATATTATATTTGGCTCTACAGATGAAAAACTTTGCAAAAAGTTTGCCAAATTGATGCAAAGTAAGTATAAAATGAGCATGATGGGAGAACTAACTTACTTTCTTGGTTTGCAAGTGATGCAAGTTAGTGATGGAATATTCATTAGTCAAACTAAATACATTCATGATCTTTTAAAGAAGTTTGATCTAATCGATTACACATCTGTAAAAACTCCCATGGCCACTGCAACTAAGCTTGAATTAAACACTAATGAAAAGTCTGTGAATATTTCAAGTTATCGGGGCATGGTTGGTTCACTTTTGTACTTAACAACTAGTAGACCAGATATAATGTTTGCTACCTGTCTTTGTGCTAGATTTCAGGCTGATCCTAGAGAATCTCATTTAGTAGCTATTAAAAGAATTTTCAGATATCTCAAGGGAACACCAAAACTTGGCATTTGGTACCCTAGAGATTTTGGTTTTGATCTAACTGGTTATTCAGATGCAGATTATATAGGTTGTAGAATAGACAGAAAAAGTACAACAGGAACCTATCAATTTCTAGGGAACAAGCTTGTGTCCTGGTTCAGTAAAAAGCAAAATTCAGTTTCTACTTCTACAGCTGAAGCTGAATATATTGCAGCTGGTAGTTGCTGTGTACATATTTTGTGGATGAAAAACCAATTGTTGTACTATGGTCTACAAGTGGATAGGATTTCTATTTTCTGTGATAACACAAGTGCAATTGCCATCACTGAAAATCCAGTATAACATTTAAGAACAAAGCACATAGACATCAAGTACCACTTCATAAGAGAACATGTGATGAATGGTACTGTGGAACTGCACTTTGTTCCAAGTGAAAAGCAGCTTGCAGATATATATACCAAGCCACTTGATGAATCCACCTTTTCAAGGTTGGTAAGTGAATTAGGTATGCTCAATTTTTCTTGAATCATTTCAGATATTTTGCAAGTTGTTATGCAGCCAGAAATTTAATTGATTTTTCTGTTTTGGATGAAATTTTGGCCAAGTCAAAATTTACATCCCGACGGATGATCATTATCCATCGAGTTTTCTCATCCGTCAGAATACAATTTGTCTATAAAAATCAATTATTTTTCTGAAATATTTTATAACTCGACGGATAACTGATTTATCCTCATCCGTTGAATTATCTCAATCCTAGCTGTTAATTCTTTGATCATTATCCATCGAGTATATTTACAGTCTGTTAGCATGACACGATGGTTAAGTGACGAAATTTTTACAGTTTATTTATTTTTAAAAGGCTATTTTGGGCAATTTTTATTGATCCTTTATTTCTATTATTATTTTTGTCAGTATATCTCTGAGATAGTATAAATGCTAAATTCTTTTTCATTCTTTTCTTTTATCATTCTCAAGATTCAATTGCTCTAACTTCTTTCTTCTCAAAAGCAAACTCTCTCTCTGTAAATTCCAAATCTCTAACAATGGCACCTGTAGTGAAAATCATGTCTCAAACCAGTTACATCTATGAGAAAAACAACTTCTCAGCTTTAGCAAATAAGGAGATTCAACAATCTGGTGACTATCACAAAATGATGGATTTTATGAAGAACTGTAAACTCAAATATGTCATGCTGGAATCACTCACCATTTACTGTGAGGTTGTAGAGGAGATGTGGACAACTCCAGTGTACAACTCAATAGAAAAGACCATCACTTTCACTCTAAAAGGTAAGCAGTTTTGCATAAACGGTGATATTATCAAAGCATGCTTTAGGATTCCTAATAATACTGTAACTGCTCCATACACAGACACTGACATTGTTAACATGCATAATTCTATGGGCTATGCACTCACTACCTCTAAGTTAAGTGAAATTAGAAGGCTGGGTCTTAGGAAAGAGTGGAGTTATCTGTGTGATGTGGTAACTAAAGTGTTTTCTGGTAAGATTAGCAACTTTGATTCTATCAATATATCCATGCTCAACATGCTTTACATGCTAGTAACTGATAAGTATTTCAATTTCAGTGACTTGGTTTTGTTTGAGTTAGGCTTTAAGTTAGGAGAACTTAATAAGAGAGGTAACATTGTCTATTATGCTAGATTCTTTATGATGCTTGCTAACCATCTTATAGAAAATATGAGATTGAGAACCCAACCAACAAGCTGAATTGTTGGGTTTAAGAAAGAAGGATTATTGCAGATTTAAATAGAGAAAATCATCACAAGGAGGTGCCCTTGTACTATTTTCCAGTAATTGAGGGACCTTAGGTAAGTGAGGTAATTTCTATTGTCTCTGCTCTTCCAACCTCACACATTTCTTTGCATTCTAGTATAGCTATGGTATCTGTGCCAATGACCAAACAGATGCCTACCCAAGCTACCAAAACTAAAATTCCAAAATCCAAAGCTAAGAAAGCCCCCTCTGATTTCTTTCAAAAGAAATCAATTGTAAAATCTACTAAACCTAAAGAGGGGAGTGTGAAGGAGGGTAAGAAAGGTAAGGGACAGGGTGAAAATCAAAGAAGCCCTAAGGATAAGGCTGGTGAGAAAAGTGTACCCAAACCTAGCCACATCACAGTTTCCCAAAAAACTGTGGTTGTTAATAAGGAAATTAGTTCATTACTGGTTTTATCCTTCCAAAAGGATGAAACCATTGAAACAAGCTCCCAACCAGAAGCACAGGCCAAGAGGGGTAGGGACACTAGCTCACCACAAACTTATGCTAGAAAGAAAAGATCAAAAACCCTTGGGGATGCACAGGGCTCATATACTGTGCAAACTGGTGCTAAAGACAAAGTCACTACACCTTCTCAAAGTCAGGTTGATGTGGCTCCAATAAATGTGGAGTCACAGCCAAAATCTCTCATTATTGAAGCACCTGATACACCAAATTCTCCCACACACTCACTGGATGTTGACATGATCAATACATCACTTCCAAATTCTCCATCTTTAACTTTCTTGGAGAAGCCAAAAATCCAAGTAAGTGAGCATCATCATTTAGATGATTTGTTGGCACATTTACCATTCCTTTCTGAGACTGTTGAGATATCTGTGCCTAAATTTTCATCAATGTGCACAGAGTCTACAATAGTCTCCACTCCAAACTCTTTCATTTATAATATCTCGATGGATATTCATCATCCGTCGAGTAGTGATTGTATCCCGACGGATAAGCTTGACAGCAGTCATCCGTCGGATAGCCATACTACTAACCCGATGGATATTCCTCATCGGTCGGGTGTCTCTGCACAGCTTCCAATTTCTTCAATTCTTACAAGTGCAGAAGACTTAGTAGTAGTGCAATCACTCTTAGGACTGAGGGAAATGAGTGAATTGAGTGAGAGTCTGGGTTGCTCCCAGGATAAAAGAGAGGAAAAGAATGAACCAATGCAGTCCATTACTTCAGGACTGGCAAAAGTGAGTGAGAGGAGTCCCACCTTAGATGGTGACGGTGAGGGTGTGAGGGTGGGGAGCCAAGGGGAGCCCTTGATGCAAAAAGAGAGAGAAAATAAGAGAAAGGCAGGTACAGGATAAATAAGGATAGATATCATTGCTAGTGAGTCAATGAATGCCAATGATGCAGACATTAAGAAACTATCTCAGCATTATCAAGCTGTTATAGGTTCCATCTTTTTGGATGCTGAGGCATTTACTCATCTTGTTCCAGCATATCAAATTTTAGTTGGAAAGGGCAATGAAAATGCAGAAAGGATATTGAACTTGGTGCACACCACCCAGTCAATGCAAAGAGCTAAGGATGCCATCACAGCTATGCCACCTAGAGCTGATGATGATGTTGACTATGGGACTGGGGAATTTGCTGATTTCTTTGATGATGCAAGTGAAGAGGGGTCACTGTACATAGGGGGGGAAGTAGGCCCTAGTTCCAGATCTGGTATGCCATCTTGGGCATTTTCAAAGCAGTGTGATGAACTCTATTTCAAGACCACCCTCATTTAACTTATAAGTCAGACACACTCTGCTCTTCAATCCACAACAAATTCCATCACCAAGAAGCTCCTACAAGTACACCTTTCTTCTCTTCAATTACAACAAATCCAAGGTTTTCAACATACTCAGGATGTCAGTACTATCAAAGGTGAAATTGATCAAATGAAAAGGGACATTTCTGAAAGGTTGGATTCTAAACTTCCAGAAGCTACAATGCTTGATATTAAGATAGATTCCTTGGATACCAGAATGACTGCAATGGAAGCTTCTTTAACAGCTATACATCTACATCAAGCTCAGCAAACTCAAATGCTACAACAACTAGTGGTTGCACAATCCTCATCCTCCACTCTACTTGATGATGACAAAAGGGGGGAGAAAATCTCAAGTAAGGGTGAGGGGGAGAAAGGCTCTAGTAAGGGGGGCTTAAGCTAAACATACAAGTTAGCAAAGTGATTGTGCCAATAATTGCTTTCACAAAGCCACCAGTGTTGGATAGCATTGATCTAATCCAAAGAGCAGCTGAAAAGCTTGAGTCAAAATCAAATCCTAAGATGCTTGAGGTTACAGCTTTAGAGAAGGAAATTAAAGAAAAATGGAGAAAGATAGATGCAGATATTCAACAAAAGGTTGGGCCAATTCAGAAACCAGATAAAGTCTTCAGTCATCACTCTCAAGTCATGAAAATCTCTGTGAATGACATAAGTATGAACTATCTGGAAAGGGGTCAAACTTCCTGCATCAAATCTCCAAAGAAAGATCTCATTATGAAGGCCAAAAGGAACTACTCTAAGTTTTCAGACAAGAATCCTATGGACACAGTATTTGAAACACCTAGGCCAGATGAGAAGAAGCTGTTGGCCAGGCCTATTGTATTCTACAAGGATCCAACTGATTCAGTGCTTAAAAGGAGAATTGCTAAAATTTACAGAAATGGTAAGGAGATTTATGTGGTGGTTGGACACCCACTGTTTGTGGAAGCTAAGAAGGAAGAGAAAGAAAGAATCAGGATAGAAAAGAAGCAAGATGCCTTGGATGCTAAGAAGCACAGACAAAAGAGGGAGCAAGCTGCTATCTTGGCCAAGCTTCAAGCTGTAAAAACCACAACAGAAACTTCTGCACAACCATCTGTAATTGCTGAATCTCAAGATCTAAAGGTGCAAGCTGAACCACAACAGAAAAGAACTTTCAGATACAAGGAAAGGGCCAAACGGGCCAAGAGGAAATTGGACTTTAATGATGAGGGAAAGGAAGACTCTATCTCCAAGAAGCCTACAACTACAACTCAAACATCAAAACCCTCTATGGTATTTGAAGAATTCAAAATGGTTGATCCAACAAGGAATATTCATGGTGAGCCAATTGTTCCTAAGGATGAGCCAGTAGACTGGGATAGTTTTCCAATTCCTGAGCTAAATTTACCCATTTTCAAGACAAAGAAGACAAGGACAAGAGCTAACAAGAAAGTGAATCCAGTAATTCTCAGATCCAAGACACCAATCAAAGCCAAATCTACAGTTAACAAGGGAGACATGTTGTACATCTGTGACATCAAGGAATTTTCTGACATAAACCTTTACTTAGATGAATCGGAAGAAGTTAAAGGAATTGATGCTCACAGACATCTCCCTGAAAGGCTGATATTCAAATACAAGGGAGAAAGAAAGATCATATGGCCGCTTCATAGGATTCTTCTAGAAAGCCAATCTATGCTAATAAAAGTGTACTCTTCATTCAAAAAGAACTTTGGATACAATGTGACAGCAAGAAGATTAGTTCTAAAGAAGATTGAGGAGCTGAGGAGTAATAGAGCCAAAGATGCACTACCAAAGACTTTGACAATTCCCTTCACAGGAAAGAGAGTGCATCTGAGGCCCTATTGGCTGATGGAATTCAGGGATGAAAAAGGAGTGAGAAGATTCTTCAGATTGGAGGACCAATTGAGTATCTCTAGCAATGAGACTCTTTTGGAAATGCAGGAAATGCTAGATCTCTCAGAAGCTGTTGAACTTGAATTCCACAGACAACTCCAGAATCAAATTGAAGAAAACAAGCAGAGGCTTGGGAACAAATCCAGACAATCAAGAAAATAAATTTATCTGCTCAGACTAGAGGAACACCTTGATAACAATTGTGAGCAATTTCTTTGTGTACTTTGCATTGTTCAATTTTCAGCAATTTGTAGCACTTATCAGTTTTATCTACTATTTTTTAATCTGTATCTTTAGGATGTTTTGTTATTATCAAGTTTCTCTTAATTTATGGCTACAATTCCAGTTGACATAAATTGGGGGAGATTGTTAGGAATATGTTATGTACTTGATGATAAGCTAAACAAAACACCTTAGTAGATTTAACTTAGTGAATTTGTAGCACCCGACGGATGATCAATTATAGTCCCGACGGATGATTCAATATAGTCCCAACAGATTACTAATTGATATCCACCGGGTGAGTAGCTTATGCAACAATAAGTACTGTAGCGCATTTCTGCAAACAACTTTGTATAGATTCTGTAGTAGCTTATGAATCATGTAGACTGCTAGTAGATGTACAGAATAGGTTGATTAAATGTAAATATAAGATGTCTTGTAATTTTGCACAAATGAAATGGAGTCAAGTGATAATTAGCTACCTGACGGATGATCAACAAAGCTACCCGACGGATAACAAGCATGTACCCGACGGATGATCAATTCAAATATTTGTTGACAGTGACAACACACTCACATGCGTCGAGTGTTTGTAAAAGGAATGTGGCAGCCTATTTAGCAGGGTTTTGAGAACAAAAGCATTACCATTTCCATGCTATTATGAAGATATTAAAAGATGCCGGAATAGAGTAGTGAAGCAGCATGGAGTTAGACTTCATAGGTTTTGTTTTATTATCATGTCTTATTACTATGTAAACTTGGTGATATATAAACCAAGTGTATCAAGTAGAATAAAAAATAAGACTAAGCAAATACATTCTCAGAGAAACATTTGTAAGCTGTATCCTGTAGCATTTCTCTGTAAGTTTAGTTGTTCACATTTGTAAGAAGCTGTGAGCTATTCAAGCTTCACAGGGTTCTCACTCGATATATATATATCTCTGGTGGATACATTCAAATCCACCATAAAGTTTTAAAGACCTGAGTTTTTATTACTTTGTGTTTGATTTACTTAATTCTTTATTCCGCACTTTGCAAATTAAATAGTTAGATATAAATTGAGTTAGAACCATTTTTCATAAATCTCAAAAAGAAGCCAAAATTACATTCAACCCCCTCTTCTGTAATTCTTGTTGTATTGTTAGGGAATAACATCCTCTATTTATAAGATATGCCAAGGTGCTAACTGCATCTGCCCAAAATATCTTTGGCAACCCTATAAGTAATCTTATACTCTTGGCCCTCTCATTCAAGGTTCTATTCTTGCGCTCTGCAATACCATTCTATTATGGTGTCTCTGGAATAGTTTTAATTATTCTAATCCCAAATTCTGCGCAATATCTTTTAAACTCATCATTGTTGTATTCACCACCATTGTCTTACATCAAACTCTTCATCTTCATACCGGTATGATTTTCAACTTCAGTCTTCCACTTCTTGAAAGTAGCAAACACATCTAATTTATTCTTTAAAAAATAACCCATATCTTTCTAGTGGAATCATCAATGAAAGTGATATAATAACGAGATCCGCCCAACGATGCAACTGTTGTTGGACCATATACATCTGTATAAACTAGATCTAACTTCTTAGCCTTGGGGGTCCTCCCTGATTTTATAAAAGTAACATGTTTCTGCTTTCAAAGAACACAAGACTCACCGAACCCAACTTCCATATTCTTCAACTCTGTAATCTTCTCTTACGAAGTTAACAGCTTTATAACCTTTTTGTAACGCCCCCAAATCCGGGGTTAGAGGATTTGGTCGTCATCATAAAACCTCAATCGAAATTAACCTGATTAATCAATAAACAATTGCCAGCACAAGATATTTATCATTTATGACCCCAAACTAATCTAAGATCTTTTAAGGTTACAGTTCTAGAAACAAGAAATCCAAATTCCACAAATAAATTTTTCACTTTCTTTTAAAACTCTTTTCAATAAATTCCAACTCAAAACTTAACCCGCTAGTATAACTTCGAAAAGAAGTATACTAGGCCCAACTATAAAATACACAACTATAATATAATATAGTATAAACAACTTTATACAATAAAACTTACACTAGTGTGCAAACCCTGGACCAACCACCTTTCAAAAGCTTCTTCTTTGCTTCCTTGAATTAAGCGGCTAAACAGCGCAAGTTAATCCTCACTGGAGGTTAAATTTAAAAACAGGCAAGTATGAGCGGGAGAAATGCTCAGCAAAATCATTGTGACATATATAGGGTCTTTTTGATATTAAACTGACATCTGCATTAGAGCAGAACATTTAAAATCATAATTGTCGAATTATAAAATTTTAGTTGAGGAACTCCATAATTGGTTCCTTAATTGTGTTCAAAACCATTTTGATATTTTTGAGCGAAATGCTTCAGCAATACTTTGAATCTTGACGAGAATAAAACTCGTAAAACAGTGTTTACGGAAATATCGTAAACAACAATAACAAGAAGCAATGATTATAGAATGAATCGTAAACTTTATTCAAAGCCGAACTCTTGATATTAATACTCATTTTGTTGTCATATCAAATTAGATATCAATGCGAACTTTGATGCTCACAACATCCCATACTGAAGTCAACATCAATCATCTATACTAATATCACCTTTGATATTTAACAACAAAGTAATTATCAGCATAAATCAGAAACTGAATCAAAATTGCATTTCACCTTTAATCCAAAACAGAAATAGTTGATAAATCATTTATTCTATGATTATAAAAACAATTTAGAAAACAATATTTTAGATTGGAACCAATAATATTTCATGCTGTTCCCGATGATTAGTCGCGAAACAACACTGGTATCCTGCATCCATACCGTAAATATAGGTACTAACCGTATCCCGCAGCCATACGGTACCTGTAGGGTGCAAAAAAAACATATATTCGCCTTGAAAGATATTACAGCTGGACCGATATCTCGATCACCTACGCTGTAACCAGTAACCGGTAACCATTCCAATCTTAAAAAAAATTTATTGAAAAAGGAGTCGAATCAATCGACATCCTAAATAATTTTATTCCCCCATTCACTTGGGAAGAAATACTCGCAACAAAATCATCTTTCTCAAAATCCAAAATATTTATAAATCCGATAATTGGATAAATAAAAATACTTGACTATCCTGAACATAGAATATCATATGAGTATTTGCATAAACAGAATTATTTAATTCAGCGATATGTAAAATATTTATCTATTTGAGCTGAGAATAGGGAAAACAATACTTACCTGAAAATATTTAAAATAAATATCACTTGAACAATAAGTGATGATAGGGATGCTTGCCTTTGGGATTTAGCAGTTAGTCACACTCACAATGACACATCTATTCTGACATTCTGTCTCGAAACATCACCGTTCTTCTTTTCAACACTTCACTGCTATGCTGCTCCTGCGATTGCTAGAAGCCAGATATCCTATACCATTCCACCCCATTCTTTATCCAATACCTTATCCTGATCAACTCTAACTATCCGCATCTATAATTAAAAGATATAGCTTTAATCGTCTAAACAATAATTACTCAACGAACTGCGCTTCAACAGCCTATCGTCTACCCGTACGATAGCCCACACATAACTATAATAATCAAACACAGGACTCTTGACCCACGTACACACGTAATTCACATAGCACATAAGCACATAACTCACGTATCACATATGACTCGGTTCGTCAAAAGGTTCGACCCAATACATTTAAAACTAAAATCGGGTCAAAATATGATTTTTCAGTCACTATGTGACTCAGAATCGATTTACAAAATAAGCGACCTTTCGAAATAAAAGTATTTGGGTCTCGAAATTATTTTTATTGAAAGCAGAATATTTTTCTGAGTCTAGAGGCGTTCGTTTCGTATTAAACGGACGAACGGTTGATTTATTATGAATTTTTGAACATTTTTCAAAATTAAAACAGGTTTTCGACTCATTTATAATTAAATAATAGGGCTCGAACACCCGAAAATAATTTTATAAGAATTATCGAGCCTGAAAAATAATTGAAAATAATATTTTAAAGCTCAAAACTATTTTTCGGAATTTTTAAGTCAAAATAAATAATTAAATCTAATTGAATAATCAATTAAAATTAATTAATAACTAATTAAATTAATTAATCAATTCATATTTAAATTAATTGACTAATTAAATAATTAATTATCAACTAAAATTAATTAATTGAATAATTTGGATTTATTTTTGAATTAAAAATAATTTTTAGAATAATAAATAATGAATTTTGGAATTTAAAACAATTAAAAACAATTTCTGAAAATAATTATAAAAAGAAAATACTGTTTTTGAAAATAATTAAAACAGGAATATGATTTTTGTAAAAAATTTAAAATTACAGGGACTAATCTGAAATTTCTGCACAAACACAGGGGTCAAGTGGTAATTTACCACCCCCCGTCGTCTTTCTCCCTCGCCGGCCGGAACTCCATGACCGTCGCCATGAAGCTTTTCCGGCGGCCTCAAAACAGCTCAGATTCACACACAAATAGCAGGGGATAATCTCCACACTTCCAGAAACATTTCCCCGTAAACAATTAGAGCAAACAATCACAGAGTTTTTCAGAAAAATCGACCAAAAATCCCGATGCCGGCGAGCGGCGTTTTCCGGCGATCAGCTTCGGGGAATCCTCTGTTAATCTAGTACATACCATTTGATTCGTCTTTCGACGATCTACAAGTTGCCACAATCAATTTTAACGAATAACCCCAAACAAAGAAATACCCAAAATCAATTAAGAACATTCAAACTCTATAAACCCTAATTTTTGAATTCGAGAATCAAACTCAAATTTTTATATGTTATTAAATTCCAAATTCATCATATAATATACCAAAATGACCAGGAAGATATTATCTACATGATTATGCCATCAAATCACACAAACAACATCAAGAACAAAAATTCATATTTTAATCCATATTTAATTTCAATTAAAATAATTAAATCAGAAAAATACCTTGATTTCTGGGTAAAAACTGATGATTGATTCAGAAAGAAGATTTTGAGAGCTTCATTTTGATATGATGCACGCCCGAATCGGAGTTCGATAACGCCTTCGTTTGCACGTTTGATTTTCAGGAATGTATCGGTTTCTAGGGTTTTTCTTTGTATTTACTGTATTTTTACTGGTTGCAAATGAATAAATGAAATAGGAAATAGGCTATTTATATTTACGGAATAGTGGTTCGTTCTGGATCGTTTTGGATCGTTAATTTAGTTGCTTAGCCGCTAAGTAACTGCAATAATGATCCGATTTGATATCAGTTTTGGATAAGTATCCCAACCGGGCTTTTTATAAAATACTTTATATGAAAATAATATAATAATATCCCGTCTTTCGAGAATACGGGTTTCGTTGATTCACCAAAATGATTATCGCATCGAAAATCTTGCGTCGGGCTGCGCACGGGTCAAAACGTAATCCGGATCGAAAAAGTCAAAACACGAAAAATGTTCAGAATATCCAGATTAGGTTAGGAAGGAGTTTTCGGAAGAGTTTCGGGTTGTAAAAACGTAAAAAGAGTTGAAGTCGAACGACTCCCGGCTTTATAAAACAGTTTTGTAATTATTCATAAAATAATTAATAATTCAAAAATTATTATAAAGTCATATAACACTCCAAAAATTACCAGAAAAATATCATAATTATCTATATTTTAATCTACACATTTAAAAATTAAAATATTCAAATAATATCATATATAAACATCCCAACATCAATTCCAATTATCATATAATTTACTAAAATTCACATAAAATCACATAAACAATTCCAAATAATAATAATACTAATATTTGAAAATATGGGATATTACAATTTTCACTCATATGACCAAGCCTTTGGTACCACAAAGTTGAAGACCCAATCTCATCAGCAACTGCATTTACTTCATAGCTAGATTGTTCAACAAAGTACAAAGTCCCATTTTTCTCTCCACGAGAAATAACTAGATTCCCCTTCATAACCTCCACTGTCCGTCTCCAAAAGTAACTCGATACCCATTCTTATCTAACTGACCCACATATAGTAACCTCTTCTTCAGTCCAGAAATTTACCTTACATCTTTCAACGTCCAGCTAGTTCCTGAAGAGGTTTTGAGATTAATATCTCCCATGCCCGCAATATTCAAAGTCTTATCATCAACAAGACAGACTTTACCAAAATTTCCAACTCTGAAATTTAACATCAAATCCTTGAAAGGGGTATGTTGTGCAAAACATGCCTATATAATAACAAGACTAAGTCACATTGACAACCCTGAGATTTAGTTGTTTGATAATCAATTTTATATTCTGTATTGTATTTATTGAGTCTGTAAAAAGGTTAGAAGATTAGACTGGGGTATATTTCTTTGAACAAATTCAAGCTAAGGAATAAACTCTGGGAGAAGATCAAGCCATGATTATGCCTCAGAGAAAAGTGTAGAAGCTTGGAGTTGAATAAAATTGTTTTATAAAAAATATTCTAAGTTAAGATATCGACAAGTCACATATCAAGTTATATCGAAAAGTCATTCGAGAAGTCTAGAATGACTTATCAAGAAGTCCAAAATGGCTTATGGGGAAATCTTAGAGATATCGATAATTCAAATAAAGATATAAAGATCGGAGATATCGACAAGTCATTTTTGCATGTAGAGAACTCAGAGATATGACAAGCTAAATGAAGATGTGAAGAATTGGAGATATGGACAAGTCAATTTCGCATTAGAGATCTCAGAGATATCGACAAGTCAAAATGTATACAGCGATCTCATAGATATCGGCAAGTCAATTCTACATGTAGATATCTCAGATATATTGACAAGTCATTTCATATACAAAGATCAGGAGAAATTATTTTAGTACATTTTAGTGCAAGTCTTGTAAACTCGTGCTGCTAGTGTATAAAGCATTCACTGGTCCTTAGTTTAGAATATTTTCTTGTATTCTCTCAAGGAAGAAGCTAAATTCTTATATTTTTAAGAACACGGAATTTGTAGCAAGACAAACTTAATTAATACAAATTAAGTGAGTTTTAAAATATTGTGCTTGTTATTTTTATTTCTATTAAACAGAATATCTCTGCAAATTATAAACTGCTTTGTTCACCTAATATACAAACTGTTTAAAAAAGGCTAAAACTCTAAAGGAACACATTTACCCCCTGTGTTTTACTCAATATCTAACGAGTGGTATCGGAGCAAAATCTGAAAGTAAATAGATAAAGATCTTGAAAGTATTAGTGCACAAAAGATAAGCAGTATCAAGATGTCAGCCTTTGATAAAATCAACTATACACTTTGGAAAAGAAGATGATGTTGTTCATAAGGATGGCCAACCCACTGTATATCCAGATTCTCAAGAATGGCCCTTTACTCCCATGGAAAAGGTTGATGAATCTACTGATGGAGACATGGTCATCCCAGCTCATTATGCCCCTAAAGACCCCTCAAAATACACTGAATCTTAAAAGGAAAAAGTCTCTCTGGATAGTGGCCTGCAACTAATTCTGATAGAGTCACTTGACAATGTCATGTACAACAATATTGTCAACAATGACACATCTAAACAAATCTGGGAAAAGATTGAGATTTTGTGTGGGTACAAAGGAAATAAGATCAACTCAAAGGAGAATACTGGTGTCTCAGTATGAGGGTTTCATGGCAAAGCCTAAAAAAGGAATTAGTGAATTTTTGAAAGGTTTAACAAATTAATAAATGACTTACAACTTCATGACAAATATTATGATGCTGAGGAGGTTAACCTAAAGTTGTTTCTAGCTCTTCCTGACCACCTTGAACGGAAATATCAGCTATTAGAAAAGGAAGAGACTTGAGTAGAATAACAATAGAAGTTTTGTATGGGATCTTGAAAATATATGTACTTGAAATATTGCAAAGAAAGTCATTATAGGCAAACCAAGGACATGTGGTTGATGGTTCTAGTGCCTTGGTTGTTAATGACAGTGAAGCAAGTGAAGATAAACAAGATACTCAAAATCCAGTTATTCATGTTGTGGAGCAAAAGAACAAAGGACCTCAGAAACAAGTCATTTTGGAGCTAGAGGAAGATGAATTCTACACCTTAGATGAGCTAGATGAGATGGACCAATCTATGGCTTACTTGGATATAAAATTCTCTAACATAAGAGTCAAAATGCCAAGTTTTTTCAAGAGAAAGGGACAATCCTCAAATCGTAACAATTGGAAACCAAAAACCCATTATAATTCAGCTAGAAAAGGTGGCTATAAAACTAGATCTATTGACAGATCAAAGATAAGGTGCTGATATAAATCATGACGGCCTTAAGTTCTGATATAAGTTCTGACTTCAGTAAGTTCTGATTTCCAGTAAGTTCTGATATTAAGTTCTGAAACTAAACACAACAGATTAGACATAACAGCTCAAATATATCTAACAATCTCCCCCAACTTGTAAATTATGAAAAATATACAAGTTAATAGATTTGATGATGTCAAAAACATTTAAGTACAAATGCAATGAGAGTTTATTTAAACAACTAACTAAAACTTACGGTCCTTGAAGCTTTTACCAATTTTACTGAGTCAGTCTGAATCCAAAATGATTCTTGATAAAGTTTGATATCAGATTCTCTTCTGCATTCCTCAGGTCTTGAGCTAATTTAGCCTTGACTTCTTCATTTCTTCATCTTGACTTCCAATCTGGTAGACTGCAGTCCTAAGTGTTGAGATGTGATTTCTTTCCAATCCATCACCAAGTCTGATTACTCTTGGATGAGATGAGTCTTCATTATAGCACAGACACTTCTCTTTCAGAATAACTTCAAGTTTAGCAGAATTCTTCTTCATTGAAATTTCACTTCCATCATCTTCAACTATATTTGGAACAAATTACCCTTGATCCAAAGATTCTGGCTTTATCCCTTATGGTCTTCATTATGAAATTTGACCATCTTCTGGTAATCTCAGACTTTATCTCCAAAAGATAATGAAAGAATTGAAGTTCTTTCAGAGATTTGTTCAGCACATCTGATTCTGACATTCTGTATGTTCTTCCATCTTCAAGAAATAGAATAAGCTTTTCTTTGACATTACTCTTATCATGAGCATCCAGTACCACTTGAACAGATATAACCTTGTCAAGGTGATTCTGTGTAACTTCCTCAAGTGGTTTGTCAGTTAATAAGAATGGATCTCTAGTAAGTACTTCAACTCCTGTTTTGATCTTGGCTTCTTCAGAACCTAATCCAGCTATGTCTCTTGCTTCTCTGGCTTTCAATCCAACAGTCATGAAATCAGATATCAGTTGACTTTTCTTAGGATCTGATGGATTAACATTTTTCCATAGAAGTTTCCTTTTATTAGTAACTGTCATTTTGTTCAAATCAACTTGAGCTCTGTCAGAGGTTGATGTCTTGATGACTTGTTCAGGATTTGCAGATTCTTCTGTAGCTTGATGTTCTTCACTCTGAACAACTTGAGCTATGTCAGAGGTTGTCTTAGATTCTTCTGTTATCTTCTTTCTTTTCAGAGTTTGAATAGTGTCATCTTCTGCAGCTGTATCATCAAAAACCTGAACCATTTTGCACACAGGTTTCATCAGGATTTGAGGAATCTTCATCTCCTGTTGTTTGTTGGTTAATCAATCTTTCCTTTCCCTTTTGCCTTGGGATCAATTTCAACTTGTGATCTTGTCTTGGGCTTTGAAGCCTCAGAGGTTGACATTTCCTTGATCACAATGCCTTTTGCCTTAGTCCTTGGAGGTTTCTTTGTATTAGAAGATTTAGACTTAAGATTTGTCTTCTCAGCTGCAAATCTAGCGTCTTCCTCCTTGAGAGTCTCTAAATCCATTCCAGGATTATGCTTGAGAAATAATCTTCTAGCAATCTCTTCATCAAGTGTCTGAATCTTGGGATCCTTATAGTAGATTGTAGTCTCCCTTCCCTTAAGCTTCACAGTTTGTAATAACTTCTGAGAGTTTTGACTTCCTCCTTGAATGAGAATATCAGAACTTGATATCAGACTTTGATCATCAGAACTTGCTTTCAGATATTGAGCATTCACAGCTTCAGAACTTGTATTCTTCTATGTAGAAGATTTGCTAGAATCAGAAATTAGTTTCCTTGAAAAACTTTGCTGCTTTGCTTTCCTTAACCTTGACCCTTGCTAGGGTTTCCCTGGTCATCTCCTTTATCATCCTTCTTCTTCAGTACTTGACTAGTTGAGCAATTGGACTTAACTACCTTCTCCCCCTTTTTGGCATCATCTAGTAGGAGTAGAGATAAAAGAAGTTCCACTGAAGATTGGATTTCATTCAGTTGAGTCTGTTGAGAGGCTTGATTCTGCAGGACCTCAGTCAGTTGGGCCTGTTGCCTTTCTTGAACTTTCTCAATAGCCTCTACTTTCTCATGAATAGGTCTGATAAACCTGTTCTTGTCTAGCTTGAGCATCAGGTCCATCTTATCAGCATTTTCCTGTAGTTTATCAACCTTGGCATGAGTAATGGAGTGTTGACCTTGAAGACTTTTAGGATTGAGAGTTGTGACTTTAAGTTGAGCTTTAAAATCAGAATTTGTCAGCAACTCATCAGCTTTTGCAATATGATCTGAAAGAACTTTTGAGCTGGGAATGAAGTCAGATTCATTCCACTTCTTGGTCCATTCAACTCCTCTATGAGTTTCTTCCCATGGAACAGGAGCATCTTGTTCAACAAACTTTTTAAGCAATGCCTCCTTTCCAAGAATTTGAGCTAGAGTGTTTACTGGAGCTGACTCTCCAGAACTTGCAAGAAACTCATCATCTTCTGATAACACAAGTGTGTGTGTGGCTGTAGGAGATTCTGGTACAACTTCATCTGTTTCCACATCCTGAATTGGAGTAGTTGGTATGTCAGCATTTAATGGAGAAACAGGTGGAGTTGTCACTTGTCCTTGTGGTGCTTCCAAAAACAGGACAGATGGAATGTTCAGCTTATGAATGTCAATTCCAGGACTTAAACCTGAATCTTCAACTGTAACTATTTCTCTAATTGGAGAGATAGGAGATGTGATCACTGTGTCTGAAACAGTGTCTTTAGCTTGAGGTGGAGGTGGCAAAGCTCCAATCACTATTGGTCCTGATGAGATCAGAGATTCCTGATCACCTTCCTTAGCTTCTTTAGCATCCTCAGATAGAGGTTGTGCTATATGCCTTCCTGCTCTCATCTTCTTGGATCTGGACTTTGTTTGTGAAGGTGTTGCATGAGCGGCATCATAACTTGAAGTTCTTTTCCTTTTTAAAATTCCTGTACCCTTAGCTTCAGTTTCCTTCTGAGGAGTTACCTTTTCAGCTGCTACCTCCTTCTGAAAAATTATATTTTCAGCTTCTATTTCTACAGGTTCTAATGTGGGAACCTGTGCCTGCTTATCTTCATCTGATTCATCTTTAAGAATCATCCTTCTTCTCATAGGTGGAGATTTAGGAACAGATTTTGCTCTTGAAGATTTTACAACTAGCACTTTTTGGGAAGTACCAGAGGTTGGTTTGGTAGTAGGTGCTGATGGTTGTGGTCGAATAGATTGTGCAGGTTGTAAATAAGTTCTGATGGTAGGCCGTAGTTGTGGTTGAGAGGATTGAGCTTGTTGAGTATTGGTTGTAGGTGCTGATGAAGGTTGGGAGGGTGCAATTTCAGGAAATTTGGGTGTGTAGGTGTTGGGGTCAGAGTTTACTAAGAACTGTTTTACTGATGTAGGAATTTGAAGGGGTCTTAGTATCTCTTTCTTATTATTAGTAGATAACAAGTCTGTGAAAGCCCTTTTAGCAAGTTTAAAAGGTTGAATTGTCTCACTATAGTTTTGAGGCTTATCAGGACAATAAAAAATGTAAATGAGTTGACAAAATCTAGAAAAATAAACAGTATTCGGGTCCTCATTCATCCTATCCCCAATAAAACCCAAAATTGCAGTAGCATAATCAAAGTGAGTTTGATTTAGAAGTGCATACCCTATTTGCTAACTCAGAATGAGAATGGCATCAAAGTTGGAACATTTGTTGGCAAAAGCTCTGGTGATGCAGTCAAAGAAAAAACTCCACTCCTTTATAATGTATGGCCTCTTCAGTTGTCCCAGCTTGGAAAAACCTTTCTCATAGCCAAGATTGGCCATCATACCCTGTAGAAGTGGTTCTTCAATCTAAGCATTGAAAGTGCAATTTTCTGGTAAGTGCAAAGCCTGTCTAACTGTTGACAATGTTACCAGATGCTCATCTTCCCCTGTTGTGAAAATGATACTTGGGGACCCAGCTTCACCACCATCATCATATACCCCAGTCCTCAAAACTCCAGTATCTGTGTTCCTGAGAGTAATTGTGGTTGGGTCAAAGCATACCCAATCTCATTGTTAGCCAGAAAATCTTGAATAAAATGAAGATCTGATGGAGCATCATCCTTGCTGAGAATAGCCATGTAGTTATTGGGGACGAACTTGGCTCTATTAAAGATGATGTCATTGGGTGCCATTTCTGTAAGAAATTAAGTGAAAAGTTGTGTGTACGAAAGGTGTTTGATAAAATGCCTGTAAGGGATAGCTTCAGAGAATATTAGAGAGTGAGAGAGAATAAGAGAGATTAGAAAATAAAAGTAGTAGGTAAAATATTGTAAAATATTTTAACTCTCTTATTTATACACTCCACGTGCCAACAACTATTTTTGTGAAGCAAGACAAACTTTTTACACCTGGCAGCATGGAAACAGTCAAAACAGTAATGAGTGGGCACGGTAAATGTGCAGTATTTATTGCTCACATGTTGTTACCAAAATAAACACACAATCCATTAACCAAATGATTATCACTATTTTTATCTCACTTAATTATTTTCTGACAAAATATAACTGTTACAGTAAATACTAAAAATAAGTCAAGTAATTAAATAATGCCATATAAGCATCAGAGTTTCCATCAGGATTTGCATCAGAACTTGACTATTATCAGAATTTAACGGTCATCAGAACATGGCTTCTGTACTAAAAAAGTGAATGACTATTTCTGTGATTCTTCACATAAATACTGACTGGTTTCTTCAGAATTTAATCATCAGAACTTGTCCTCGGAATTTATGCAAATAATACTTAACTGTTTATCTGAAACAACTTAATCACCACAGTAATTTTCATCATTCATATGGAGTGAGAGTGTGTGCATTTTCAAATGATCAGATAAAGATTAAAGTCTGATAAACTTCAGATATCTTAGAACTAAGGCATAACTAAGAAAAATGCTTAAAATTTGTCTTTAATTTTGAAGTCTACTATAGAATAAATTTATGTAAGAGTCCACCTCAACTGTTTGTGCTCATTTTATGCATCTTTTGAAATTCTTTTCACAATGGCTTCTCTGTGTAAATGAGTCACAACTGCTATCAGAATTTATGCTATTATCAGAATATTTCTCCAGTAATCAGAGAATGTGAAAATTCACCAAGAAAAATTTATTTGCTTTTCTAATGCATATAACTTAATACCAACAATGCACTTAGGTCTTCCCTTTCACATATTTACTTTAGATCTCAAAGGAGTACCTGACTTTAATTTTTTCTTTCCTTTTATTTTCTTAAGATAAGTGAGGCTTATCAAGCATGTAGTTCATCCTTAAGATTTACTGACATCAGAATTTGACAGATAAGAAGCAATAATCTAGTTTGTGACTTAGTAATAAGATACACAAAGTAAATTTGACTAAGATCAAAATCAGAGTTTGCTTGTGTTATGGATTTCCACATAAACAACTAATTCAAACATGGGATATGTAGTTTGTTAAAGACTACTAAATTAGTATCAAACAAATAATCCTCATTGGATTGAATAGTCACAGAACATTCAAAACACTATCAGAGTATATTGAATCACATCAGATAACAATCAGTATTTAATATATTACAGTTTAAGCACATATTATATGGAGATAAGACAATCTGTAAACACTGATCATAAAGTCTGATGCATGAGAACAAAAACTAAGCAGATTTTGAGAAAGAACCTGAAACTATTCCAAGTTCATTTACTAGTCTTGTAAAAGTAGCTTCACATAGTGGTTTTGTGAAGATATCTGCTAGTTGTTGTTCTGTTGGAACAAAATGCAATTCCATTGTACCTTCCATCACATGTTCCCTTATGAAATGGTACCTAATGCTAATGTGCTTTGTCATTGAGTGTTGAACTGGATTACCTGTCATAGAAATAGCACTTTGATTATCACAGTAAATGGATATTTTAGAAAACTCTAACCCATAGTCTAGTAACTGATTCTTCATCCAAAGAATCTGTGCACAACAGCTTCCTGCAGCAATATATTCTACTTTTGCAGTTGATATGGAAATTGATTTATGTTTCTTGCTAAACCAAGAAACCAATCTGCCTCTAAGAAATTGGCAGCTTCCACTAGTGCTTTTCCTGTCTATTTTGCATCCTGCAAAATCTACATCTAAGTAACCTATTAGCTTAAAATCTGATTCTCCAGGATACCATAATCCTAGATCAGTTGTACCCTTGAGGTACTTGAAAATTCTTTTCACAGCTATTAGATGAGGTTCTCTTGGATCAGCCTAAAATCTTTCACAAAGACAGGTAGCATACATGATATCAGGTCTACTTGTAGTTAAATAGAGTAAAGAGCCAATCATACCTCTTTAGTTAGTAATTTCTACTGATGCTCCAGTATCTTTATCTAACTTGGTTGCAGTGGCCATGGGAGTGGATACAGTTGCACAGTCTTGCATTCCAAATTTCTTTAGTAAATTTCTGGTGTACTTGGATTGATTTATGAAAGTACCTTCTTGATTTTGCTTGACTTGAAGTCCCAGAAAATAGCTAAGTTCTCCCATCATACTCATTTGATATCTTAACTGCATTAGCTTTGCAAACCTTTCACAGAGTTTGGCATTTGTAGAACCAAAGATGATATCATCAACATATATCTGTACCAAACGTAAGTCCTTTCTATGGTTGAGGTAGAATAGAGTTTTATCAATTGTGCCTCTGGTAAATCCACTTTCCAGAAGGAATTGAGCTAAAGTCTCATACCATGCTCGTGGAGCTTGCTTAAGGCCATAAAGTACTTTATCAAGCCTGTAGACATGATTTGGAAATTTTGGAACTACAAAGCCTGGAGTTTGTTCAACATATACCTCTTCCTCTAATTCTCCATTGAGAAAAGCACTTTTCACATCCATTTGAAAGACTTTAAACTTTTTGTGAGCAGCATAAGCCAAAAAGATTCTTATGGCTTCCAATCTAGCAGTTGGAGCAAATGTTTCATCATAGTCAATACCCTCCTGTTGAGAGTAACCTTTAGCAACCAGCCTTGCTTTGTTTCTTATAATTATGCCATCACTGTCAGTTTTGTTTCTGAACACCCATTTTATGCCAACAATGGATCTGTTCTTTGGTCTTGGCACTAGGGTCCAGACTTTATTTCTTTCAAATTCATTTAACTCTTCCTATATTGCTTGCACCCAATTAGCATCTGGAAGAGCTTCTTCCATTTTCTTTGGTTTAGTCTGAGATAGAAATGAATGATAGAGACATTCATTTGTTGTTGATGTTCTAGTTCTGACATCTGCTTCAGAATCTCCAATTATTAAGTCAGGTGTGTGTGATTTAGTCCACTTCCTTGCAGATGGAAGTTGATCTCTAGAACTGGATCCTTCCCCATGATCCATGCTATCTCCATCAGCATTTTCTAATGCTCCCCCTGAAGTTATGCTCTCTGAAATTTCAGAATTTGAGTTGGATCCTTCAGGAATTGAAGAATCAGAGTTTCCAGAATTATCAGAATTTGGCTCATCAGAACTTGATAAATCAGAATTTGAAGAACCAGTGACAGGTTCTGATGCTTCTTGAGAGTCTTGAGATGTGGTATGTTCATCAGCTTGCTCCCCTGGAACAGGTGCATTTTTCCTTGGAGTAGTTACCACAGTTTTAATAACATTAGAATTTAACCCGTCAGAACTTACAGGTTCAGGATTTAGGTCATCAGAATTTACAGAATCAGAATTTAAATCTTCATTTTTAAATCTCAGCTGATCATGATCATTGAAATCTTCAAGTCCAGTAATCTTTTTATCATCAAAAGATACATTGATAGATTCCATGACAACCCTTGTTCTTAAATTGTAGACTTTGAAGGCTTTTGTGGAAAGTGGATATCCAACAAAAATTCCTTCATCGGCTTTTAGATCAAATTTTGACAGCTGTTCAGGATGAGTCTTAAATACAAAACACTTTCATCCAAATACATGAAAGTATTTCAGATTTGGCTTCTTTTTCTTCACCATTTTATATGGTGTTTTTCCATGCTTGTTTATGAGTGTAGCATTCTGTGTAAAACAAGCAGTCTGCACAACTTCAGCCCAAAAGTAGGTTGGTAGATTTGCTTCATCAAGCATAGTTCGTGCAACTTCAATAAAAGTCATGTTCTTTCTTTCTACAACTCCATTATGCTGTGGAGTTCCAGGTGCAGAAAATTCCTGCTTTATTCCATTCTCTTTGCAGAACTCTTTCATGATTGAATTCTTGAACTCAGTGCCATTATCACTTCTTATTATTTTAACAGAATCTTTGACCAACTTATCCACCTGTTTGACATGATCAGTTAGAGTAGATGCAGTTTCATTCTTCTTGTGCAAGAAATACACCCAAGTGTATCTTGAGAACTCATTCACTATAACCATAGCATATTTTTTCTTTGTAATGGGCATGCCATTGACTGGACCAAATAGATCAACATAGAGTAAGTGATAAGGTTCAAGAATTGAGGATTCAGTTTTGCTCTTGAATGTAGATTTTCTTTGTTTTGCCTTTTGACATGAATCACAAAGACCATCAGAAGCAAATACTGATTTTGGCAGTCCTCTCACAAGATCTTTCTTTACTAGCTTAACAGACAGATTGCAGAACCATTAAAGTTTGTTGAAAGTCTGCCTTCATATATGTTACCATGTCTGTAACCTTTCAGAACCACTTTGCCTGTAGAATTACTTACAACTTCACAGTATTCTTCAAAGAAATCCACATGATAACATATGTCACAGATTTGACTCACACTTAGCAGATTATGTTTAAGTCCTGAGACAAGAGCTACTGATTCAATTATGACATTCCCAAGATTGATATTTCCATATCCCAGAGTCTTTCCCATGTTGCCATCTCCATAAGAAACTCCTGGGCCAGCTTTCTCCACAAAGTCTGATAGAAGGGCTTATTTCCAGTCATATGTCCTGAACATCTACTGTCTAGAACCAGGATGTTTTTCTTGTTGCCATGCAATCACAAAGACCACTATTGGTTAGTTTCCAGGACCCGGACTTGCTTGGATCCTTTGGCCTTTTTAAGTTTGTTAGCATTTACAGCGGATTTAGTTTCAGAGTTTATGCTAACATGCTATTTATCAGACTTAATATCATACTTTGCATCAGAATTTACAGTAGAAGGAATAACACTAACTTTCTTCTATGAAGGTTTTATTTGATAATAATCATAGTACAAACTATGATATTCCTTACAATTATAAATAGAATGCCATAAACTACCACAATAAAAACAAGGATTTTGTGGTTTAAACCAAACTTTAGGAGGTAAAGAGTTTATATCTTTATTTTTCCTGCAAAAAGAAGCAAGATGGTTAGAGTTTCCACAATTATAGCATTTCCTTCTAGGAGCATTAGGAACAAGCATATAATTATTGCTTTTATTCACAACTTCCTTTCCATTTCTATTTTTCCTAGCTTCCTTGACCTTGTTTACATTTTTAATCTCTTTCAGCTTATGCTTAAGTTGTTTCTTTCTCATTAAACCTATGTTTACTGAAGCTAGTTTTTCCTGTTTTAATTTGTCAATAGTTGACTTTTCTTTGACTTTTGTTTTAGAGTCTTTCATCTTTTCAGAATTAGATACAACAGTTTTTGTAACAAATTTAACATGATTAACTTTAGGCTTTTCAGCTTTCTTGGTAAAGTTTGGTTTAGATGACACAGTTTCCTTTTCTTCTTTATCATCTAGATAACCTAGACCTTCTTTCCAATTTCCATTTTCTAAGATTTTCTTAGTTGTTCTTCCAGAGTTAGTCCAAGTTTTGATTATCTATAAGTACGTGACTTAGAAATGATATTATGAGAATAATATCAATAATACTAAAGGTCCCTAGTTGAGTGTTATTATAAAGGGACAATAATAATGCATTAAGACTTGTTAGGTCCGTAATCAACTGTAGCGGAGGTGAATACAGTTTATACAATCAATTCGACAAAGCTTCAACAGAATCAACAGTTTTATATTAACAGATAAAAACTGATTACATACGTACTCTCTCAAAAGGATGAACAAATATCCTTGAGAGCTGCTAGGTTATACAAATGATATAACAATGTTCGCAATGCATATAGCATGAACCTAATTTGTGCTTTATATAGAGCACAACTACACAATCAAATAGGGAATCCAATTTTATTACAATAAGGAAACTATCCATGTATGATTGCTTCTGAGATAAAATCATTCACCGTCTTGAATTCCCGCTTTCCTTTTCCTCCTTTAATATCCACTAAAGTGACAAATTCTGATGATATCATCTGTTGATCATCAAGTACTGATATAAGTACTGATGACTTCACTCTTTAGTAAATGCTGATATAAATCCTGATATGAACTTCTGATAGTTTCTGTCCAGATATCATCAATTATATCTAACAATCTCCCCCAACTTGTGTATTATGGCAATATGTACAAGTTCATGTTGATGATGTCAAAACTATCTAAATGCAGAAATCAAGTAAGCATATTCTTTATTACTTCAGTAAATATCACAATTTACTCTTCATTCTAAACTCTAACACAGTCTGGAAAATCTTCAAGAAGCTTCCTCAGTAGATTTTCTTCCATTACATCCAAATATCATTGCATCCTCTGTTTATGTTCCTTCAGTTCAACTGTTGATTTATCATTCTGATAGAGGATAGCCCTGAGATTATGTAACTTTGAATTTTTAAGAGATAGATCATCCAACTCCAGAAACCCAATTTTTTTCCATCAGGATTAAAGGTTAAAACTTTAGTCCCTAGACTCATTTCTATCTTGGCTCCTCCAATAGGCATATCAACAACATATCCAGTTTGATCAATATACTTTGAAATGTAGTTAGAATTGTAAGGCATTCCCTTTTACTTTAACTCTATCAGGTTCTTTATGAATGCAGACCATCTGGCAGTTACAGAATTAGTTACCTTGAGAATTGTAGTAATAAGTTCCAAATCCTGCCATGATTTGTCTCTCAACTGTTCTTGATTCAACCTTAAGCTTCTCTCAGACTCCAGAAAATAAATTATTTTCTCTTCAACACGATCAATAACAATTTGCACTGATATGATCTTCTACAAGTCTTTAAGCATTATAATGTCTCCAATTTCTATCAAGTTATAATGCTTTCTTAAAGTCAAAACATCTCCTACAAATGGATCATTAATATTTAATCTTCCAAGACCACTTGTGATTCCGGGTTTTCTAGAGTGAGAACTTCCACTATAAATCTTCTTTAATATTTCAGAAGAATCTCTTCTAGGTGCTGGTTTCTTGCTTCCCCGTAGTAGCTTCTTCTTTTCTTCAAAAGTAAGTTCAGGCTTATCAGTGACTATATTTTCAGAATCAGGATTTGATAAATCAGCTTGAAGTGGGTTTGAGAAATCAACAACATGAGTAGAATCAGAGGTTGTGATCGGTTGAATAACAACTTCTTCTTTAACTTGAGCAATGTCAGAGGTTAATTTCAATTTTTCAGCCCAGTCAGCTCCATAAATCTTTTTTCTTTGGTGAGCTTGACTGACTTCTTCTTCTTCTTTTTCTTCTTCTTCAGTAATTTCATCAGTATCAAAAGATTTAGCAACTATATAGATTGAATATATAAGTATTTGTGATTTAGTTGCTTTAGATACTGATTTCTTCTTTGCAAGAACTTTGGCTTTAGGCTCTGAAAACTTCGACTTTTCTCCTATCTTCTCTTTCCCTTTATGCTTCCTATTAGCAGTTAAGATAGCTCGAGATTTGAGAGATATTTCATCATCTGCTTGACTTACCTCCTTTATAACTACACCTTTGGTTGGTCTGTTAGAAGGATCATCTTTATAAAGTTCTTGGGAGATAACAATAATATCAACATTTGTTGTCTTCATGGAATTCTTGAGTCT
The DNA here is from genome assembly GCF_009905375.1 of Apium graveolens. Classification (NCBI taxonomy): domain Eukaryota; kingdom Viridiplantae; phylum Streptophyta; class Magnoliopsida; order Apiales; family Apiaceae; genus Apium; species Apium graveolens. The sequence continues at coordinate 118,317,487 of NC_133651.1, read as the reverse complement.
TCCTACATTTACCTTAGCTGTTCTTGATCAACTCCAGGATTTCTCTTTCAAAGATTTTTCTACTCACCTCAGAGTCAAATGCTTGAATCTTTCGATCCTTGTAGAATAGAGTTGTCTTTCTTCCTTTTACTTTCAGAGTTTGAAGATATTGACTTGCTTCTACACCAGCTTCCATCTCCAGAATACCTTGGTCTTCATCAGCAGTTGTGACTTGTAAAGTTTGTTGAGTTATTGTATCACAGTCAATTTTCTAACTCTTTTTTCGCCTTTCTTACTTTCTCCACCTTGTCTAGAGTGAGACCTAGTGATTGCTTTTCATGAACCCCTAATTCCAACTAGCTCTTCACCTCTTCTCCTTTCACTATCCTTATGTCCCTCCTATTACCTCCATCAGGATTTTCATCATCAGTATTTGTCAATGTTAGCTGTTTGCATTTAGATTTAACAATTTTCTCCCCCTTTTGGCATCATCACCAAGCAGTAGAGAAAGAATTAGCTACATTGAATTATGTACCTCTGTAAGTTGATCAGGCATTTGAACTTGTTTAGCTTCCAATCGAGCTTGATTGGCTTCAATTGCAGTTTGTCTGGAAACTAATGGTGCAATTTGTTTATGAATTTCCTGATGAGTAGTCATCCTTGAAGCAATCAATAATTCTTTGATCTGATTTATTTGAGAAGTAGTTACTTCTTGAGCTATATGTAAGGATCTGACAACCAGAGTAGATGCTTTCAGATGAGACAGCATATCAAGATTTTGAATTTTTTGTTCAGCTGTTTCCAGATGTTAAATAACATTTGTTTTGGAAATAGGATATGTATCATCTTTCCATTTAGCATTCCAGATATCATCAAATAATCATGCATTTTCTTGGCATGTAACTCTTTCAGTTTTTATTGTCTCACAGGTGTAGGCATATCTTCAGGGAAGAAAAGATCATCTTCAGGAAACATTAAAAATATTAGCTTGTTCACCATCATTAGATTCTCCCTTTGCAACTGCATTTTGCACTATAGGCTAAACTTCATCACCAGCTTCAGCATGTAAGATAGAATCAGAAATTGGTGCTGTATATGATCCAGCAGCTTTAAAAGCTTCAATACCAGCAGCAGTAAACTCCACATCTTCAACTATTATAGATAAATGAACTGGAGCTTCTAAATTTACTTCCAGAACCTCAGTTCATGTAGATTATTGTGGTGACCCTGAAATGGATAAACTTTATGAATGAACTCTTGTGGTACTACATCTTCAGCAACAACAGGAATTACTTCAGGTGGCGGAATAGTAGAGTGAATGGACTATTTTCAGCAAAAACATAGATTGTTTCATGTGGTGAAATAGTAGAGTGAGTGGACTGCAAAAAAGTATCAGTACTTAGACCTGCAAAGAGATTAACACTTGGTACATCAGAGTTTATTCGAGGATCAACATACTGTGGTTCAGCATCTATTTTTTAGTACTATGTGCACCTGCAAAAATATAACAAGTAACAATTAATCTCTCTATTCTTTTAAAGTAGTCTCACTACTCCTCACACCACACATCTCATGACATTCAATACTCAGAGTTTCTTCATAAGGATTACTAAATCCTATGTCTCATCTACCTCTCCTTTTGCCAAGAAGGATACTGCCTCTCTTTAATTCTATTTTTCTTTAAATCTTTTTACACAACTCACAGAAAAGCTCATCTAATTTATCCTACAGAAATAGGAGGTTGTTAAATAAGGGTGGTCTGTGGTCATACAACTAGAGGTGTTCCTTAAATAAGGTCTAGAAATAATCATACCAACAAGATTTATAACATGAAAAATAAATGCTGAAAATACTAAATCAGTATTTAGAATAAATGCTGATAAAGTAATAACAATATTTATACCTTGTGAATCTGAAGTCACAACTGAACTCACAGTTAACCCTGTGGTTATGACAGTTAACACTACTAGAAAAATGCCCTTAGACATCGGTTATAAACCGATGTCTTTTTTCTTTCAAAATCGATGTCTTCGCATGTGTAGAGAAAGGGGGGGTCTTTAACATTGGTTTTTAGCCAATGTTAAAGAAGTACACAGACATCGGTTTTTTGAGCAAACTGATGTATAATTAGCCCTTTTTTGAATAAAATGTTTAAACTATATTGTCAAAAATAGTATTTAGGAGGTTAAATACCATTTTAAACATATAACAGGGAAGTAGTTTTAACTGATAGACATCAGATTCTTAAACAAATCGATGTCTTAGTCCTTATTTTACATCGGTTTATATCCTAAACCGATGTTAGACATGTATTATAACATAAGTTTTAGTTTAAGAAGCGATATGAAACTTCTCCTTCAACATCGGTCTTATTTCATTTTACTTTTATGTACTTGCACAAACCGATGTGTTTTAACAATTGTTGTTCACCAAATATGGGAACCTCCATTTGAATTGGAGAGGATTTGATCAGGTTACTGTCATGTACATGATCTCAAACCTCTTTCTTCTTGCAAATAAGTAACACCTGAATATGTTTATTAAAAGCTTTCATAGGGTCTTCAATAAAAACTGATGAAACCGCTGTGTCTCTGTTAGTATCATTAAGATCTACCTCAGCATGTAGTCTCTAACCAACTTAATGTTGTTTCTGAGTGGTGAGCATAAGTTCAAGAACTATGTCACTTAACTTCGGCAACATTTGAGAAATGGATTCAAGTATTTCAGTTGTAAGAAAAAATTTCAGATATAAGATTTTTGATGTTGAGATTGAGTGTGGAAAAATTTATTGGTGAGAATTTTTTTTTAAGGAATTTTGATAGAACATAACACTCAAAGATTATAATTCTCATAAGATCATAATTAAATCATTCATAAATTTCTTCTGTGAAATCAGTTTCTTCTTGTAATGTGCTCAATCTGTACTGTAGTGAACATATGAACTCAAACAGAGATTACTTTCTCACATGCACTATCAAAAAAATTTCTGAAATTAAGCATGCAATACTAATTGGAATATCAACAGTCATAATCATTCAAACACAAACAAGAAAGTAAACATTTATTCACTTAAGGAATAAAAGAAGGCAAAAGATATTTTCATTAATATTTAAGAAGCATAGTACAAAAATTAGATAAAAACTTAACTTAATTTAACTACTCGGACTTCTTCTGCCTCTTTGCAGCCTGCTCTGCCCTCATCGCCCGGCGATGATAAATCCTACTTACTGTCCCTACAAGAGAAATGATATTCTTTTGCAGCTCAAGAGCTGCCTGATAGAAATGTTCCGCCAATTCAGCACGTAGTTCTTCTTTAAGATGAACTTCTCCGGTAAAGAAATGTAGTTCCAACTGATCATCTCCCTACTGAGTCTGAAACTTCAGTTGGGTGATAGATTTCACCTCCAATACGAACTAGAAGTCTATATGGATCGAAGTACATCTTCTCATCACTTGGATTGAATATTGGCATGTAGCATCCACCGTTGCGTTTGTAGAATTGGGGTTGAGCCATTTTTTATTAGTGTTTATGAAGTTTTGGACAAAAGACTTGAAAAGATGAGGAGTTGTGTATGAAGAGACAGTGAGAAGTTTTGGAAGTGGGGGGTATGTTTTTATAGCAGAGGAGATAGAAACTGAAAAGACTCTTTGATTAACCATGTAATAATTAAACATAATAAGTATATACGATTACGCGTATCTAGGTAAACAAAAAGTAATCTCTCTCTTCAAATTCCAGTTCCCAATGTAAGTACTCGAGTGTTGATAGATACTTACAGCAGTAGTTAACCCATGCAAGCAATTAAAAGATATTCCACTAACTCACTGTTAATTAAAAACACCGAGTAACCATTTATTTCGAATAAATTCAAAATAATCAATGAAATATAATAGTCAATCATGGTTTGACCATTATTAGTATTTTAATTACGACTATCAGGATTTATTAGTCAACACCGGTTTGACCAATATCAGATTTTGACAACTACTGTTAGGGTTTATAGTCAAAGCAAGTTTAACTAATATTAGAGCATATACGTATAATCAGTAGTTTAATATGCATCTATCAGCTAAGATCATAGAAGTTAATTGCATGTTATCATGGCATCAATATTTAGCACAATAATCAGTATCTAACAAGTACTGACACATAATAAGATACCATGCTTCAAATATCAACAGTTATTTCTTAATCATCAGAGTTTGAGAAATGTCCTGATATCATTCACAATTCATTCTCCAATCTTGTAAAAGTAGCTTCATAGAGAGGCTTAGTGAATATATCTGCCAATTTTTGATCTGTTGGAACAAAGACCAATTCCACTGTGCCTGCTTTCACGTGTTCCCTTATGAAATGGTACCTGAAGCTGATGTGTTTAGTCATTGAATATTGTACTAGATTCCTGTCATTGCAATATCACTTTGATCATCACAATATATAGGAATAGAAGAATAGTCTAACCCACAATCCAATAACTGATTCTTCATCCATAGAATCTGAGCACAACAGATTCCTGCAGCAATATATTCTGCTTCTACAGTTGATGTGAAAATTGACTTTTGTTTCTTGCTATACCATGTTGTGCATATGTTGTGTACTTGATGATTTCATAAACAAAACATCTAAGTAGATTTTACTTAGTGAAATTATGTAGCACTCGACGGATAAGAATTATTGTCCCGACGGATAACTCATTATAGTCCCGACGGATGATTAACTTATTATCCATCGAGTGAGTAGCTTATGTAATAATAAGTTTGTAGCACAGTTATGTTTGCACCTTTGTATAGAATCTGTAGTAGTATATAAGTCATGTTGACTTTAACTAGATATGCAGAATAGGTTGATTAATTGTACATAATTGATGTCTTGTAATTCTGTATAAGTGATATAGAGTCAAGTGCCAAAATAGCTACCGGCGGATGATTAACAAAGCCATCGACGGATGATCAAACGACTATCAACGGATGTTTAATATAACAATCGACGGATGATCGATTAAATCATCAACGGATGTTCTGAAAGTCGACGGATGATCATATGAAGAATTCAAACAGCAGTTGAACTGTGAAAGCTGACACACAGCCATCGAGATGTATACAAACACACTCTGGAAGCCCATTAACTGGGTAATAGAGGACGAAAAGCAGCAAAGCTTAAGACTGTTAGATTTTATATTTGGTCAGTCTTTTTGACTTTGTAATCTTGGTATTATATAAACCAAGAGAGTAGCAAATAGAAAAATAACTGAGATAGCTGAAAAACACAAAAACAGAGAAATCTTTGTAAGCAGAATCTTTAGCATTTCCTGTATTCTCAGTAGTTCCATTTGTAAGCAGCTGTGAGCATTTCTGTACACAGAGTCCTCTCGATATATTATATATATCTCTGATGGAATTGTTTAAATCCACCAGAAAGTTTTTAAAGACTCTTGTTTTTAATTTCTTATGTTTTGATTCAATTAAGTTTACATTCCGCATTGTGCTAATCAAAACAAATATATCTATAATTGAGTTGAACATTTTTATTTCAAGAAAAAGGTTCAAGAATTCCATTCAACCCCCCTTCTGTAATTCTTGCTATAATTGTTAAGGGACTAACAATTGGTATCAGAGCAAGCTCTTAATCTACAAAGAGTTTAAAGATCAAAACAATTCAGCAAGATGAATAAAAAAGATGTTGGAGTCAAGATTCCTTTTCTTGATAAAGATAATTACCATCATTGGAAGGTAAAGATGCATCTTTATATGCTTTCTCAAGATGAGGCCTATGTGGACTGCATAGAAAGAGGCCCTCATGTTCCAATGAGAGCTGCAACAGGAAACGAGCCATCTGTTCCAAAGCCAAGGCATGAATGGTCTGATCTTGACATTGAACAAGTCAGGAAAGATAAAAAGGCCATGAACATTTGGTTCAATGGTGTTGATGCAGATATGTTTGATAACATAATCAACTGCAAAACTGCCAAGGAAGTTTGGGACACAATACAGATAATTTGTGATGGCACTGAGCAAGTAAGAGAAAATAAAATGCAGCTCCTGATTCAGCAATATGAGCACTTTCACAATGAAGAAAGTGAGTCACTCACTGACATTTTTAGTAGATTCCAAAAACTACTAAATGCTCTTAAGTTGCATGGAAGAGTATATCAGACTAAAGACTCCAATCTGAAATTTCTCAGATCTCTTCCAAAGGAATAGAAACCAATGACAGTCTCATTGAGAAACTCACAAGATTATAAGGAGTTTACTTTGGAGAGACTGTATGGCATTCTTAAGACCTATGAGCTTGAGATAGAGCAGGATGAAAGAATGGAGAGAGGAAAGAAGAAAGGAGGATCCATTGCACTAGTAGCTGATCTGGAAAAGGAGAAGGAAGTGAAGATGGAGGCTGTAGAATCAACTTCAAAGGTCTGTGAGAATAAGGGTAAGGGGCTAGCTGCAGAAAGTGAAGATTCATTGATCAAGATGACATGGAGGACATTGATGAGCACCTAGCATTTCTTTCAAGAAGATTTTCCAAGCTCAAGTTCAAGAAGAAGTTTGGAGCAGCCAAGCCAAATAGAAACATGGTGGATAAGTCAAAATTCAAATGTTTCAAATGTGGCTTGGCAGGGCATTTTGTAAATGAGTGTAGAAAGTCAGATTCCAGTAAAAAAAGGTTTGAGTCTGTGGATTATAAGCAAAAATACTTTGATCTACTAAACCAGAAGGAAAGGGCTTTTATTACACAAGAGAATGACTGGGCAGCTGATGGTTTAGATGAAGATGAAGATGTCAGCTATGTCAATCTAGCCCTAATGGCCAAGTCTGATGAAACAGAGACAAGTTCCTCAAGCAATCAGGTAATCACTACAAACCTTGCACATTTATCTAAAGCTGAGTGTAATGATGCAATAAATGACATGTCTACAGAATTGTATCATTTGCGTGTTACACTTAAGTCTCTCACTAAAGAAAATGCTAAAATCAAAGAAAACAACTTGTTTTTAAATGAGAGGAATAATGTGCTTGAGTCTCAGTTTGTTGAGTTTGAGAAAATAAAAATTGAGTGTAAGATTGCCAAGGAGGAATTAACTGAGTCCTTGAAAAAGGAAGAAATTTTGAAGAAGCATCTCGAGCGTGAACAAGAGGTGATTAAAGCATGGAAAACATCCAGGGATGTTCATGCTCAAATCACTAAAGTTCAAGGAATTGAGTCTTTTGTGATGAAGCCTAGAAAAAGAATAAAGAGAAACTAGAACCTATTTTGGTAGATGGGTTGCTGACAGATGTAGACTCGACGGATGATGAGGACTATCCGTCGGATAACAAAAAGTGTTATCCGTCGAATGATAAAAATCCTCATCCATCGGCTGTAAGCAAACCCATTAGCAAAGCCAAATTAATCAAGCTAAATGATAAGTATGGGTCTGTTTCCATGAACTTTATTTCAGGAGAGTCAAGTCAAGCTAAGAAAGGGAAAAGGCAAATGTTGGTCACATGACTGTCAAACAGTTAAGCGACAGACTTGAGAAAATAGAGGTAAAAACAGATACTAAAAAGAAAAACAATAGGAATGGTAAAGTAGGGATTAACAAACACAATAACTACACACCTGATAAATATGCCCCTAGAAAAATCTGTGTCAAGTGTGGTAGTATAAATCATTTATCTGTTAATTGCAAATCTGCCATGCCTACTCCCATGTCTGTTCAGCCTCAATTTCCTAACATGAATGCCATGCCTCCCTTGCATGTCGATGCTATGCCTACACAGAACATAAATGCACAGTTTGCTAATATGCAATTTGCACCTAATCCATATTATGCTGCATACAATATGCCTCAAATGCCATTTAGCATGCCTTACTGGAATAACATGTTTGCACCAAGCATGTCATTTCCTGTTAGCCATAATATGCATGATAATTCTGTTGCATTAAATGGTTTCAAAGGCCCAACCCAAATGACTAAGGAAGAATCTGTAATTCCTAAGTCAAATGAGTTAAGACCTAAAAAACAGAAGAAGAAAGCTAACAAGGCAGGACCGAAGGAAACTTGGGTACCAAAATCAACTTGATTTGATTTTGATGTGTACAGGGAAACAGAAAGAATCTTTTGTACTTGGATAGTGGCTGTTCAAGACACATGACTGGTGATTCTACCCTGCTCACAGAGTTTAAGGAAAGAGCTGGCCCAAGTATTACTTTTGGTGATGACAGCAAAGGTTATACTGTGGGATATGGCTTGATTTCAAAGGACAATGTCATCATTGAAGAGGTTGGCTTAGTGGATGGTCTCAAACACAATCTGTTGAGTATCAGCCAGCTTTGTGACAAAGGCAACTCAGTAACCTTCAACAAAGAAGCCTGTGTTGTGACTAACAATCAAAATAGAAAAGTGGTTCTCACTGGCGTGAGAAGAGGAAATGTGTACCTAGCTGACTTCAACTCAACTAAAGCAGAATCTGTAACTTGTCTTCTCAGTAAAGCAAGTCAAGATGAAAGTTGGCTATGGCACAAGAAACTATCCCATTTAAACTTCAAGACCATGAATGAGCTGGTAAAGAAAGAACTAGTAAGAAGCATTCCTCTAGTGGAGTTTACAAAGGATGGACTGTGTGATGCCTGCCAAAAGGGGAAGCAGATCAAAGCATCATTCAGGAAGAAACTTGATTCAGCAATTGAAGAGCCTCTGTAATTGCTTCACATGGATTTGTTTGGACCAGTCAATGTATTGTCAATTTCAAGGAAAAGATTTTGCCTAGTAATTGTAGATGATTTCTCAAAGTTCTTTTGGACATATTTCCTAAAGTCTAAAGATGAGGCTAGTGAAATCATCATCAATCACATAAGGCAAGTTAACAATCATCCTGATTTCAAAGTTAGAAGAATCAGGAGTGACAATGGAACTGAGTTCAAGAACTATGTCATGAGAGCATTTTGTGAGGAAAATGGGATCTTGCATGAGTTTTTAGCAGCAAGGACTCCACAACAGAATGGAGTAGTAGAAAGAAAGAATAGATCTCTTATTGAAGCTGCAAGGACAATGCTTGAAGAATCAAAATTACCAACTTATTTCTGGGCTGAAGCTGTAAACACTGCATGCTACACTCAGAAAATCTCTCTGATTAATCAAGCAAGATGCATGACTCCTTATCAACTGTTCAAGAACAAGAAGCCAACTCTAAATTTTCTTCATGTCTTTGGCTGTAAATGCTATATTCTGAGAAATCAAACTGATCAAAATGGGAAGTTTGATGCTAAAGCAGATGAAGGAATTTTTGTTGGATATGCTGTTGGTAAAGCATATAGAGTCTACAATCTAAGAACCAACATTGTTGTGGAATCTATACATGTTGTGTTTGATGATAAAAAGATTGAAGGACTGAAAGATGGAGATCACCATGAGAGCCTCAAATTCGAAAATGTTGAAATGGTCAGTGATGAAAGTGATGATGAGAGTGATCAAGAAACAGTTTCTAAGGATAATGTAGACAAATCTACCACCAATGAAGCATAAAACTTAACATCCGTTGAGTTGCAAAATGCTTCATCCGTCGGAAGGCAATCTGTGTTATCCGTCGGTAGACAACCTGCCTCATCCGTCGGTACTCAAGATTCACCATCCGTCGGGTTATCAAAAGGAGCAAGAAATCAAGGCAGATCACCCATACAAAGTATCCCTTTCTCAAATCAAAGATCCACAAACTCAGGGGAAGTTTCTTGCAATCAAAACTCAATCACACATCAAAACAACATTGAGGTCTCTTCATCTAGAGCTAATCTACCTCAACCAAGGAAATGGACAAAAGATCACCCTTTTGAACTGATTATTGGTGATGTTTCTTCTAGAGTTCAAACAAGAAGAGCAACTCAGGAAGAATGTCTATACAGCAGCTTTCTGTCAAAGGAAGAACCAAAGAAGGTAGAAGAAGCTTTGTTAGATCCTGATTGGATTTTAGCTATGCAGGAGGAGCTAAACCAATTTGAAAGGAATAAAGTGTGGAAGCTGGTACCCAAGCCTAAAGGAAAGAATCCAATAGACACCAAATGGGTATTCAGAAACAAGATGGATGAAAATGGCATAGTAGTAGGGAACAAAGCCAGATTGGTTGCTAAAGGCTATTGCCAGCAAGAAGGAATAGATTTTGATGAAACATTTGCTCCTGTTGCAAGACTTGAAGCCATCAGAATCTTCTTAGCCTATGCAGCCCATGCCAATTTCAAGGCCTATCAAATGGATGTCAAAAGTGCCTTTCTGAATGGAGATTTGGAGGATGAAGTGTATGTTAGTCAACCTCCTGGCTTTGATGATCCAAATTTTCCAGAGTATGTCTATTATCTACTGAAAGCACTTTATGGACTGAAGCAAGCACCTAGAGCCTGGTATGACACTTTATCAAAGTTCCTTTTGGAAAATCACTTCACAAGAGGTACTGTAGATAAAACTTTATTTTTCAGAAATGTTAATGGCTCTAGCATACTTGTTCAAATTTATGTAGATGATATTATTTTTGGATCTACAGATGAGAAACTTTGTAAAAAGTTTGCCAAACTGATGCAAAGTAAGTATGAAATGAGTATGATGGGAGAACTAACTTACTTTTTTGGTTTACAAGTTAAGCAAGTTAGTGATGGAATATTCATTAGTCAAACTAAATATATTTTTGATCTTTTAAAGAAGTTTGATCTAATGGATTGCACATCTACAAAAACTCCCATGGCCACTGCAACTAAGCTTGAACTAAACATTACTGAAAAGTTTGTGGATATTTCAAGCTATAGAGGCATGGTTGGCTCACTTCTGTACTTAACAGCTAGTAGGCCAGATATCATGTTTGCTACATGTTTATGTGCTAGATTTCAGGCTGATCCTAGAGAGTCTCACTTGATAGCTATCAAGAGAATTTTCAGATATCTCAAGGGAACACCAAAACTTGGCATTTGATATCCTAGAGATTCTGGTTTTGATCTAACTGGTTATTCAGATGCAGATTATGCAGGTTGCAGAATTGATAGAAAGAGCACAACAGGAACCTGTCAATTTTTAGGAGACGAGCTTGTGTCCTGGTTCAGTAAAAAGCAAAATTCAGTTTCTACTTCTACAGCTGAAGCTGAATATAATGTTGCGGGCAGTTGCTGTGCACAGATTTTATGGATGAAAAATCAATTGCTAGACTATGGTTTGCAAGTTGAAAGGATTCCTATTTTCTGTGATAACACAAGTGCAATTGCCATCACTGAAAATCCAGTGCAACATTCAAGGACAAAGCACATAGACATCAAGTACCATTTCATAAGGGAACATGTAATGAATGGTACTGTAGAGTTACATTTTGTTCCAAGTGAGAAGCAACTTGCAAATATTTTTACCAAGCCACTGGATGAATCCACCTTTTCTAGGTTGGTAAGTGAGTTAGGTATGCTTAATTACTCTTGAATTTATCTGAGTTATTTTGCAAGTTGAAATGTAGCCAGAAATTTAACTGATTTTTAGTCATGGATGAAATTTTGGCTAAGTCAAAATTTTTATCTCGATGGATGACCATTATCCATCGAGCTAAGTCATCCGTCGATATACAATGTGCAAATAAAAATCAATTACTTTTCTGAAATCTTTTAAAACTCGACGGATAACAGTTTATCATCATCCGTCGAATTGTCTAAATCTTAACCGTTAATTCCCTGAACATTATCCATCGAGTATACTTACAGTTTGTAAGTATTACACGACTATTAATGAGTGAAATTTTTACACTTTATTTTTAAACGGCTATTTTAGGCAATTTCTATTGGGTAATTTACTTTTCTTTATTATTTTCACCCGTTTTTTTTTAGGAAGTATAAAAGCTTATTTCATTCCAATTATTTTCTTTTATCATTCTCAAATTCAACTGCTTTTATTTTATTCTCTCTCAAGCAAATATCCTCTTTCTCTTCAAAGCTTTCATTCTCTAACAATGGCACCTGTAGTAAAGATCATGTCTCAGACTGGGTTCATTTATGAGAAGAACAACTTCACTGCTTTGGTCAATAAGGATATTCATCAATCAGAAGACTATCACAAGATGATAGACTTCGTGAAGAGCTGCAAGTTAAGTTTTGCCATGCTTGAATCACCCACAATTTACTGTGAAGTTGTTGAAGAGATGTGGACCACTGCAATCTACAACTCTACTGACAAAACCATCACTCTAACTATCAAAGGTAATGAGTTCTGTATCAGTAGTGATGTGATAAAAGCATGTTTCAAAATTCCTGATAATAATGTAACTTCACCACACATTGACACTGATATTATCAATATGCTTAATTCCATGCATTATGCACTTCCTACTACAAAGCTAAGTGAGATTAGAAGATTAGGTCTTAGGAAGGAATGGAGTTTCATGTGTGATGTTGTGACTAAAGTTTTCTCTGGAAAATTCAGTAATTTTGATTCTGTGAACATTTCCATGCTTAACATGCTTTACATGCTAGTCATAGATAAATTTTATAATTTCAGTGACCTTGTCTTGTATGAGTTAGGTTTTAAACTAGGTGAGTTAGCCAAAAGGGGAAAGAATGTATATTATGCTAGATTTTTCATGATATTGGCTAACCATCTTTGTCAAGAGATTGTACTTGAGAACCCAAACAACAAATTAGCTTGTTGGGTTCAAGAGAGAAGAATCATTGCAGATTTGAACAGAGCCAACCATCATAGGGATGTGCTAATGGTAAGTGAGGTAAGTTCATCCATACCCTCAACTATTCCAATCTCCTCAATTTCTTTGAGTTCAAGTGTAGCTATGGCAACTGTGACAATGACCAAACAGTTGCTACCAAAGCTGCCAAAACAACTGTAATTTCCAAATCCAAGTCAAAGAAAACCCCCTCTGGTATCTCTCAAAAGGTACCACTTGAAAAATCTACCAAAGCCAAAGAGGGGAGTGTGAAGGAGGGTCAGTTAGGTGAGGGAAGGGGTGAACATCAAAGAAACCCCAAGGATAAGGTTGGAGAGTTGAGTGAATTCCAGCCTAGCCACACTGCAGTTTCCCAACAAACTGCAGTGCTTAAAATGACAAAATCTCACTTCTAGCTACATCCTCCCAAAAGGATGTGGCTATTGAACAAAGCTCTCAGCCAAGAGCACAGGCCAAAAGGGTTAGGGGCACAAGATCACCCCAAACTTATACAAGAAAGAAGAAATCCAAAACAACTGGGGATGCACAGGGCACACACATAGTGCAAACTGGTGCTAAAGACACATTCCCTGCACTTTCTCAAATTCAGATTGATGTGGCTCCAATAAATATGGAGTCACAGCCAAAATCTCTTATAATAGAAGCCTCTGAAACACCATACTCACCAACAAACTCTCTGGAAGTGGATATGATAAACACTTCAATTCCTGATTCCCCTTCTTTAACTCTGTTGGGGAAGCCAAAATCTAGTGCAAGTGAGCATCATCTTTTAGATGATTTGTTGGCTCACTTGCCAATTCTTTCAGATACTATTGTGACATCTGTGTCTCAAATAACTTCAATCAACACAGAGTCAACAATAGTTTCTCTTCCCACCTCATTCATTTCTACTCTCTCGATGGATATTGCTCATCCGTCGAGTAGTGATTGTATCCCGACGGATAAGCTTAACAGCAGTTATCCGTCGGATAGCTTTACCACTCACCCGATGGATATCACTTATCCGTCGAGTATCTCTGCACAACTTCAAACTTCAATTATTTCTAGTGCAGAAGATTTAGTGGTAATACAGTCACTCTTAGGACTGAGAGAGGAGAGTGCTTTGAGTGAGAGGCTGGGTTGCTCCCAGGCAAAAGGAGAGGAAAAGAGTGAATCTCAGCAATCCATTTATTCGGGATTGGCAAAAGTGAGTGAGAGGAGTCCCACCTTAGTAGGTGAATGTGAGGGTGTGAGGGTGGGGAGCCAGGGTGAGACCCTGATGCAATAAAAGAGAGATTATGAGAGAAAGGCAGGTACAGGAGAAATAAGGGTGGATCCAGCCATTGCTAGTGAGTCAATGATTGTGGATGATGCTGAAAAGGGAAGACAATTTCAGCAACATTACAAAGCTGAAATTGATAACATTTCCTTGGATGCTGACACATTTACTCATCCTGTGTCAGCCCATCAATTGTTGGCTGCTCAGGGCAATGTGGAGGCAGAACATACTTTGAATTTAGTACACACCTCAGAATCTCTTCAAAGAGATAAAGCTGCTGTCAATAGGATGCCTTCTCAAGCTGGTGAGCCATCTGAAGAATTTGGAGTAAATTCTAATGATGATGACTCTGTTTTTTTGGATGGAAGCATGAACTTAGGGGGAGATGAAGGCCCAAGTTCTGTTTTAAATTTACCTGGCTGGGCATGGACAAAGGAATCTACACCAGGACAATTTGATGTGTCTTTGGTCAAGCAAGTGATGGCTATTTAAAAGGCCCTTCAGGAAACTTCAGATGTTGGTGCCTAGGCTATTCTTCAAGCTCACCTAGACTCTCTACATCTAATGAAGATCCAGCACTTAAGACATAATATGAGTGTGGATGAACTAAAAAGAGATATAGCTGACTTGAAGACATACAATTCTGAGAAGCTGGATTCAGTGATGCCATATGGTACCATGCAAGATCTATTACAAAGATTGAGGAGAGAATCATATTCTGAAAAGAAGCTAGCCAAGCTGGAAAACAGAGTTCAAGTTATTGAGAATTCAGTGGCTATCCTTCTTCAAAATCAACAGACTCAGACAAATCTTCTCATGCAACTGGCTAAAGCACAAGGTCTAACTCCTCAACTTGATGATAACAAAAAGGGGGAGAAAGAATCAAGTAAGGGGGAGAAAGGACCAACTGAGGGGGAGAAACTTCAAGTACAAATCAGCAAAGTAATTGTACCTTCAATTACAATCTCCAAGCCAACAGTTGCAGATGGTATAGATCTAATTAAAGCAGCAGCAACAAATTTGAAAGTTGCTGAAAAAGGAAAGTTGAGTTTGATCAACTGGAATAAGATTGATGAGGAGATACAGAAAAAGTTTGAACTAGTCAAGGAGCCAGTTCAGTCATCCATCCATCACTCTCATGTCAAGCCAATCAGTGTGAATGAGATGAGCATGAACTATCTGGAAAAAGGACAATCTTCTTACATCAAGTCTACAAAGGCTGAAACAATTCTTAAACCAAGGGCAAATTATCCAAAGTCATCTTGGAAGAACCCTATGGACACTGTGTATGAAACACCCAAGCCTGATGAAAAGAAGCTTCTGTCAAGAATATTGTCTTCTATAAAGATCCAGCTGATTCAGCTTCAAAAAGGAGAATTGCTAAGATATTCAAAAATGAAAAGGAAATTTGTGTGGTAGCTGGACATCCACAGTTTGCTCAAGCAAAGAAAGAAGAAAAAGCCAGATTAAAGCAGGAAAAGAGGCAAGCTGCTCTAGATGCAAAGAAGTCTAAACAAAAGAAAGAACAGATTGCTATCTTGGCCAAGCTACAGGCTGTGAATTCTTCTCAACAAATTCCCCCTCAACCATCTGAAGCTGCTGAATCAAAGAAGAAGATTGAAGAACAGAAGAAATCCCCATGGAAGAAAGAATTGGCTAGAAGAACAAAAAGGAAACTGGATGTTGTTGATAAGGAATTGGAAGATCAATTTCCTAAGGAATCCACACCAGCTACAACTCAAGCATCAAAGCCCTCTATAGTATTTGAAGACATAAGGGTGGTGGATCCCTACAGGAACATACATGGTGAACCTATTGTGCCAAAGGATGAGCCAATAGAGTGGGATAACATACCAATTCCTGACTTCAACTTACCAATCCTTAGCAAGCCAAAAAGGACAAAGTCAAGGGCAGTCAAGAAAGTGAAGTTGTCACCTCTCAAATCCAAGTCAGTAGTTAAAGCTCAACCCAAGGTCAACAGGGGAGACTACTTGTACTTGTGTGACATCAAAGAATTTTCAGATCTAAACCTTTACCTGGATGAACTGGATGAAGTAAGGGCAATTGATGCATACAGAAACCTACCTGAAAGGTTGGTGTTCAAGTACAAAGGAGGAAGGGAGATTCAGTGGCCACTTTACAGGATTCTTTAAGAAAGCCAAGCTGTGCTGATCAAAGTCTATTCATCCTTCAAGAAAAACTTTGGGTTCAATGTAACTGCAAGAAGACTAGTATTGAAGAAGATTGAAGAGCTGAGGAGTGTTAGAGCTAAAGATGCACTCCCAAAGACTCTAATCATCCCATACACAGGGAGAAGAGTGAATCTAAGGCCCTACTGGCTGATGGAATTCATGGATGACAAGGGTGTGAGAAGATTCTTCAGATTAGAAGACCAACTGAGTATCTCTAGCAATGAGACTCTCTTGGAAATGAAAGAAAAGCTAGATCTCTCAGAATCTGATGAACTAGAATTCCACAAGCAGCTCCAGAATCAAATTGAAGAAAATAACAGAAAGCTTGGAAGAAGATCCAGACCTTCAAGGAACTAGAAAAATCTGCTCAGGCTAGAGGAGCATCTTGAATTGACTGTGAGCCAAACCTTGCACATTTTAATTAATTGAAGCACTTTCAGTTTATCTACTTATCTTTAAAGATATATGTTCAGGATGTTTTATTATCATCAAGTATCTCTTAATTTATGGCTACAATTCCAGTAGACATAAATTGGGGGAGATTGTTGTGCATATGTTGTGTACTTGATGATTTCATAAACAAAACATCTAAGTAGATTTTACTTAGTGAAATTATGTAGCACTCGACGGATAAGAATTATAGTCCCGACGGATAACTCATTATAGTCCCGACGGATGATTAACTTATTATCCATCGAGTGAGTAGCTTATGTAATAATAAGTTTGTTAGATATATTTGATAATGTCATGGCTAATATAATTTATGTTTAGATTTCATATCTTACTTAACAGGACAAATCAGTACTTAACTGTTGATCAGTACTTATACTGAAAGTCAGGACTTAAGGATATCAGTACTTATATTATCAGGAGATAATCATCAGAAGTTAGATATCAGAACTTAAGTGCTGAAGGATGATCAGAGAAGGACAGTAGCTGATTAAAGGAAAGAAGATCGAGATAAACATAAGAAGAGATATGCATGAAGAAGGAATTCTGTGAAGAATGGAATACTTGGAAGAAAAGATATCTGATTGATATATTTTAGGAAGCAGAATTATATTCCATATCAATTAGCGATTATCTTGTAACTGTGTAGTATATAAACAGAGACATAGGGTTTACACTATAAGTGTTATCATATATTCGAGAAGTTTATTCATTGTAACCCTAGCAGCTCTCGTGATATTTGTTCATCACTGAGAGGTAACAGTTCCATACTGTAACAAAGTTTATTATTTCAATAAAGTTTGTTTTCTGTTACTTAATATATTAAAGTTCGATTTGATTATATTATACACTGTATTCACCCCCTCTACAGTGTGTGTGTGACCTAACAAGTGGTATCAGAGCCAATCTGTTAACACACATACAGCTAAATATCCAAACACAATCATGTCTGACACAGAAACTCCAACTAAGCCTACCAAAACTGAAGAACCTCCAAAGCCACAAATTCAAAGTCGGTATGAGACTATCAGGGTTCCCATACTGAGACCATCTGAATATCCCATATGGAAGGTAAGGATGACCATGTTCCTGGAAGAAACAGATCCAGAATACCTTGATAGAATCAAGGAAGGGCCTCACAAACCAACCAAGCTCGCTGTTGCAGTTGCAGGTGAAGCAGCAAAGACCGTACCAAAGGAGAAGAGTGATTATACTGCTGAAGATATAACATCAATTGCTAAGGATGCCAAGGTACGACACTTACTGCATAGTGCCATTGGTAATGTAATGTCAAATAGGGTAATCAACTGCAAGACTGCTAAGGAGATATGGGATGCTCTGGAAATAAGGTGTCAGGGAACTGAAACAATTAAGAAGAACAGGAAGACAATACTCACTCAAGAGTATGAACACTTTGACTCAAAGACTAATGAGTCATTGAATGATTTATATGATAGATTTGTCAAACTTTTGAATGATTTGTCATTGGTTGATAAAGAGTATGATCTTGAAGATTCAAACCTTAAGTTCCTGTTAGCTCTTCCTGAATGCTGGGATTTGAAGACAACGACAATAAGAGACAACTACAATCTTGATGAAACAACTCTTGACGAAATCTATGGAATGCTCAAGACTCATGAGCTTGAGATGGAACAAAGAAGCAAGAGGAAAGGAGGAAAGTCAAGGACAGTTGCTCTTAAGGCTGAAGAAGAATTCCCCAAAGCAGCTTCTTCAAGGAAAGACAATGGTAAAGCTCTTGTCATAAAGTCTGAAACTGAGTCATCAAGTTCTGAAAGTGATGATGACTCAGATTCTGAAAGCTTGCCTGAGACTGATGCTGATGAGGAGATGATGAAGCTGTGTGCTCTTATGGTGAAATGAATCACAAAGATTGCATACAGGAAGTTCAGGAAGGGAAAGAAGTTTTCCAGGAAAGGCATAAGTTCTGATAAGAAGAATTTTAGAAGATCTGAAGGCAGAGGAGGACAGTCTGACAGAGGAGATTATACCAATGTTAAATGCTATAACTGTGGTGAGAAAGGCCACATATCTCTTGATTGCAAGAAGGTAAAGGGTGACAAAGGCAAGGCTCTTGTCACAAAGCAGAAAAGCTGGACAGACACCTCAGACTCTGAAAGTGAGGAAAACTATGCATTGATGGCAAATGCTGATAAAGAAAGTGCTGAGAACAGTTCTGAAGCTGCTGAAACAAAGGTACCTCAGACTACTTATGTTTTTCATACTGATGATATTAATGAGTTGAGAAGATATCTTAAAACCATGTTTGTTAGTTATAGAGATCAAACTTTAACATGTGAAAGATTAACTTCTGAAAATCTTGCATTTAAGAAAAGAAATGATTTCTTAGAAAAAGAGTTAGTCATGTTCCATCAAACTCAGAAGGATAGAGATGATGCTTTTTATGTTAGGGATGAAGTGCTAAAAATGAATGAATCTCTAAAAACTGAGTTAGAAAAGGAAAGAGTGATTATCAGGACTTGGACTAACTCTGGAAAAACAACTCAAAATTTGCTAAGTAGTGGAAACTGGAAAAAGGGCTTAGGTTATGGAGAAGATAAGAATGATAAAGGAACTAAAGAAATTAAGTCTGTTGATAAGCAAAAGCCAAAGTTAAAACCTGTTAAGTTTGTAACTGTAAAGTCTGAAAATGAGAAATCAGAAGTTACAAAGGAATTAACTTCTGACAAACTAAAACAGGAAAAGACAGCTGAAGTGAACATAGGCTTAATGACAAAGAAGCAGCTTAAGCATAAGCTGAAAGATGTTAAGAATGCAAACAAGGTAAAATCACCTAGGAAAAATAGGAATGGAAAGGAAGGTGTGAATAAAAGCAATAATTATAAACCTGTTCCTGATGCTCCTAGGAAAACATGTCATAACTGTGGAAGTTCTAACCATCTGGCTTCTTTTTGCAGGAAGAATAAGAATATTAACTCCTTACCTTTAAAATCAGGAGTTAAGAGTCAGTCTGTTAGATACAAACCAGAAAATCCTTGTTTTCATTCTGGTAGTTTATGGCATTCCATTTATACTTGTAAGGAATATCATAGTTTGTACTATGATTATTATCAAATAAAACCTTCTTTAAAGAAAGTTTCCATTGTTCCTTCTAGTGTAAATTCTGATTCAAAGTCTGATAGTATAAGTTCTGATAAGAAAAATGTTAACATAAACTTTGATGCTAAATCCACTGCAAATGTTAACAAACTTAATAAGGCCAAAGGATCCAAGCAAGTCTCGGTCCTTAAAACTAATAATTAGTGGTCTTTGTGATTGCAGGGCAACAGGAAAAATATTCTAGTTCTGAACAGTGGATGTTCAGGACATATGACTGGAAATAAGGCCCTGCTATCAGACTTTGTGGAGAAAGCTGGCCCAAGTGTTTCTTATGGAGATGGCAACATTGGAAAAACATTGGGATATGGCAATATCAATATTGGAAATGTCATAATTAAAGAAGTAGCTCTGGTCTCAGGACTTAAACACAACCTACTGAGTATAAGTCAAATCTGTGACAGAGGTTATCATGTTGATTTCTTTGAAGAACACTGTGAAATTGTGAGTAAATCTAAAGACAAAGTTGTTCTGAAAGGAAAGAGGCGTGGTAACATTTATGAAGCTAAGCTTTCAACAAGTACTGATGGTTCTGCAATCTGTCTGATGAGTAGAGCATCAATTGAAGAAAGCTGGAATTGGCATAAGAAACTCTCTCATTTAAATTTCAACAATATAAATGAATTGGTCAAAAAAAATCTTGTGAGATGACTGCCAAGGTCAGTATTTGCTCCTGATGGTCTTTGTGATTCCTGTCAGAAGGCCAAACAAAGAAAATCTTCATTCAAGAGCAAGACTGAATCATCAATTCTTGAGCCTTATCATCTACTACATGTTAATCTATTTGGTCCAGTAAATGTCATGTCTATTGCAAAGAAGAAGTATGCGTTGGTCATAGTGGATGAGTTCACCAGATACACATGGGTGTATTTCTTGCACACAAAAAGTGAAACTGCATCTATCTTGATTGATCATGTCAAACATCTGGATAAAGTGGTCAAAAACTCTGTGAAAATTTTAAGGAGTGATAATGGCACTGAGTTCAAGAATTTGATAATGGAAGAGTTCTGCAAAAACCATGGAATAAAGCAGGAATTTTCTGCTCCTGGAACTCCACAGCAAAATGGAGTTGTTGAAAGGAAGAATAGAACTCTCATTGAAGCTGCACGTACAATGCTTGAAGAAGCAAAACTTCCAACCTATTTCTGGGCTGAAGCTGTGCAGACTGCTTGTTTTACTCAAAATGCAACACTCATTAAGAGGCATGGAAAAACACCATATGAGATGGTGAAGAAAAAGAAGCCAAATCTGAAATACTTTCATGTATTTGGATGCAAGTGTTTTGTTCTCAAGACTCATCCTGAACAGCTATCAAAGTTTGATCTAAAAGCTGATGAAGGAATCTTTGTTGGATATCCACTTTCCACAAAAGCCTTCAGAGTCTATAATTTGAGAACAAAAGTGATCATGGAATCTATCAATGTCTCTTTTGATGACAAGAAGATTACTGGTCTTGAAGATTTCATTGACCATGATCAGCTGAGATTTGAAAATGAAGACACAAATTATGATACTGAAAATCCTGACAGTCTAAGTCATGATACTGTAAACTCTGATGGATTAAACTCTGATGTTATTGAAACTGTGGTGACTACGTCAAAGGAAGATGCACCTATGCAGGGGGAGCATACTCAAGATCCTACCACATCTCAAGAAATATCAGAACATACATCTGGCTCTTCAAGTTCTGATTCGTCAAGTTCTGATAAGCCAAGTTCTGATAGTGCTGAAAATCTAAATACTGAAGACTCCAACTCAGAGAGCATAGTTTCAGGGGGAGCATCAGAAAATGAAAATAAAGATAGCATGGATCATGGGGGAGCATCCAGTTCTAGAGAAAACCTTCCATCTGCAAGGAAATGGACAAAATCACATACACCTGATTTGATAATTGGAAATCCTGATGCAGGTGTCAGAACTAGAACACGTACTTCAAATGAATGTCTCTACAACTCTTTTCTCTCTCAGACTGAGCCAAAGAAAGTTGAAGAAGCTCTTCAAGATGCTGATTGGGTGCAAGCAATGCAGGAAGAGTTAAATGAATTTGAAAGAAACAAAGTCTGGACCCTAGTGCCAAGACCAAAGAATAGATCTGTTGTTGGTACAAAGTGGGTATCCAGAAACAAAACTGACAGTGATGGCATAATTACAAGGAATAAGGCAAGGCTGGTTGTAAAAGGATATTCTCAACAGGAGGGAATTGATTATGATGAAACATTTGCACCAGTTGCTAGGTTAGAAGCCATAAGGATATTTTTGGCTTATGCTGCTCATAAAAAGTTTACTGTCTTTCAAATGGATGTGAAAAGTGCTTTTCTCAATGGAGAATTGGAGGAGGAGGTATATGTTGAACAACCTCCAGGATTTGTAGATACCAAACATCCAGATTATGTCTACAGGCTTGATAAAGCACTTTATGGACTTAAGCAAGCTCCTAGAGCATGGTATGAGACTTTAGCTCAGTTTCTTCTGGAAAGTGGATTCAACAGAGGAACAATAGACAAAACACTGTTCTACCTCAACCATGAAAATGACTTACTTCTGGTTCAGATTTATGTTGATGATATCATTTTTGGGTCTACAAATGACAAACTTTGCAAGAAGTTTGCCAAACTAATGCAGTCAAGATATCAGATGAGTATGATGGGGGAACTTAGCTATTTTCTGGGCCTTCAAGTCAAGCAGAATGAAGAAGGCACTTTTATTTGTCAAACCAAGTACACCAGAAACTTGCTGAAGAAATTTGGAATGCAAGATTGTTCAAGTGCATCCACTCCAATGGCCACTGCAACAAAACTGGATAAGGATACCGGTAAATCAGTAGATATTACTGACTACAGAGGTATGATTGGCTCTCTACTCTATCTAACTGCTAGTAGACCTGATATCATGTATGCTACCTGTCTTTATGCAAGATTTCAAGCAGATCCAAGAGAACCTCACTTAACAGCTGTGAAAAGAATCTTTTAGTATCTTAAAGGAACAGCTGCTCTGGGATTATGGTATCCTAGAGAATCAGATTTTAAACTAATAGGTTACTCAGATGCAGATTTTGCAGGTTGCAAAATTGACAGGAAAAACACAAGTGGAAGCTGCCAATTTCTTGGAGGCAGATTGGTTTCTTGGTACAGCAAGAAACAAAAGTCAATTTCCACATCAACTGCAGAAGCAGAGTATATTGCTGCAGGAAGCTGTTGTGCACAGATTCTTTGGATGAAGAATCAGTTACCGGATTATGGGTTAACATATTTCAAAATCCCTATTTACTGTGATAATCAAAGTGCTATTGCTATGACAGGTAATCCAGTTCAACACTCTATGACAAAGCACATCAGCATCAGGTACCACTTCATAAGGGAACATGTGGATGAAGGTACAGTGGAATTGCACTTTGTTCCAACAGATCAACAACTCACAGATATCTTCACAAAACCACTATGTGAAGCCACTTTTACAAGATTGGTAAATAAACTTGGAATGGTTTCAGGTTCTTTTTCTAAATCTTTCTAGTTTTGTTCTGATGCATCAGACTTTATGATCAGTATTTACAGAATGTAATCTCTTTGTTTATTCTGTGCTTAATTGAAATACATATTTAAGTACTGATTGTTGTCTGATATATGTTTCTAAACTCTGATAAGTGATATGTCTGTTCAAGTAACTATTCAATCCTATGAGGATAACTGTGCTAGATACTGACCTAGTAGTCTTCAATAAATAAATGATTCCATGTAAGAAGTTATTATTTCACTGGAAATCTTATGACACTAGCAAATTCTGATAATTGAGCTTAGTTGAGTTTACTTTGTTTATCTTATTACTAAGTCACAAATTAGAATAATGCTACTCATCTGTTAAGTTCTGATACTAGTAAAACTGCTGAATGTACTAAGTGCTGATAAACCTCACTTATCAAAAGAAAAAGCAAAAAGATCAAAGAATAAAATCAGGTACTCTTTTAAGATCTAGAGTAAAAATGTGGAAGGGACGACCCAAGTGCATTGCTGGTATTAAGTAAATATGCATTAGAAAAGCAAAATATTTTCTTGGTGACTTTTCACACTCTATGATTACTGGAGAAATACTCTGATAATAGCATAAATTCTGATAAGCAGTCGTGACTCACTTACACTGAGAAGCCACTGTAAAATAGAATTTCAAAAGATGCATAAAATTAGCACAAAACAGTTGAGGTGGACTCAAGCATGAACTCATTCATCAGTAGGTTTCAGGACAATGACAGCTCTTTAGTAAAATTTTAGTTATGCCTTATTTCTAAGATGTACTGAAGTGAATCAGACTTTACTCTTTGTCTGTTATTTAGCTTAATGCACACACTAATCACTCCATCTGAATGATGAAAATTTCTGTGGAGGTCTATGTTATTTTAGATAAACAGTCATTGTGTCATTCTGCACAAACTCTGAGGACAA
Source organism: Apium graveolens (assembly GCF_009905375.1). Taxonomy (NCBI): domain Eukaryota; kingdom Viridiplantae; phylum Streptophyta; class Magnoliopsida; order Apiales; family Apiaceae; genus Apium; species Apium graveolens. The sequence goes on along the minus strand of NC_133651.1, from coordinate 118,293,371 downwards.
GCTCTGGTTGCATATTCTGATGATTAAGTTCTGAAGAGTATAACTTAGAACTTGTATGAGGAATTACTAAGATAGGCATTCCTTTTTCGAGTTAAGAAATTATGTACTGATGACTGTTAAGTTCTGATATAAGTCTAAGTACTGATATTACAGTCTAATGTTTCACTTGACTTATCTGTGAATAAAATTTGATAACAGTCTCAGTTAATACTTGAATATGTTGAAGTGGAAGATTAATAGTCACTATGATTAGGATTAATGGTATTCGTACTTGAACAGTCCACCGTTACTTGTTTCTTGTGCGCTTTAAACCATGTTTCCTCTTTCCAATGAATGTTATTCTTTTTCAAAGTCTAGGGAGACGAGGTAGAATTAATTCTACCTGTCAGCATTAAATACTTTTACGTCTCCTGGCATTCTCTTGCCTATATAAGCAGCCACTTCACATCAGCCTTCCCATCAAATTCTTTCTCACACACTTACCTTCATACTTTTTTTTTCAAAAACACAATGGTCAGATTCAACATGTTTTTGAACTACCAAAACTTCAATATGGAGCTAAGCTGTGCCGAATGGCAGCAGGAATGGCATGTCACAGCCATTCCTGAGGAGATATGGGACTCTGTCCTACAGGAGGTACTGACCCACCTCCTGTTCTTCTATATGGATTACCATCGCCATCTGGAGCGAATGGAGGAGGAAAGACTAGCAGCTCTCCGCCAGCAAGAGCGAATCATCAGACTCGCCATTCTGTTTGTCGAGAGTAGGAAGAAGAAGAAATGATTTAATCTTGTCTTCTTCCTGTTTTTCTTCATTATCAGCTTTGTCAGGCTTCTTAGCTAGGACTAAAGCTGTTGATGTTAGGTTTAGTAGCTTAGGGAAATCTTGTATAAGTACTGATGTAATTTCCATTTCATAAATGTATTCTCTTGATATATTAATGAAATTTGTTTTTGCTTCAAGATTTTGTCTCTAAGATATTTGGTAATGCATTGAGAAATCCTGATTGATATTCTGATGACCATATAAATTCTGTTTTAATTTAAGTTCTAATTTTTTTTATCAGCACTTACTCATCTAATTTATCTTGGTCATTTTTACGTGATTTACTTTCAGAATATTAATGATGCAGTGAAAAATAATTAACTCAGTGGGAACGGTTTCAATTTTGAATTAAAACTGTTTCACCTTGATTAATAGAATATCAGGGTAAGTGGAACGGTTTTTCCTTGAAAACAGGCAACTGGGTAAGTAATGATTCCTGTTTTCTCGAGCCCAGTAACTATCCGTTATTACTGCATGTCTGACAGGTGTCCAACGGTAACATTTTTGTTCAGAGTATAAGTACAACAGAGAGAGGATTTCTTTAATCCTTTATTTTCTTCGTATTTTTTCTCTTTACTTACTTTTACTCTCTTTCTTCTCACGTTTTTTTTTCTTTCATACAGACATCTTATCAAACACCTAACAGGCACTTTTGAATCTCAATTTTTCACATGGCACCTAAGGATTTAATCATTGATGGAGCTAAGTTTGTTCCAAACAACTATGCTGCAATTCTTGATCATGCTAAAGCTCCATCTGAATTGCATTTTGTGCAAGATCTTCTTGCACACAGTGAGATTGGGTATGCATTAACTCAGCCTGAAGTCTTTTCGAGTCAACAAGTTCTGACATTTTGGCGGACTGGGCACTTTGATGAGGGTGGTAAACATGGCACTCCCAGTATTGTTTTTGAAGTGGGTGATTCATCTTATGCAGTCACTCCTGGTACAATACGCAAAGCTCTACATCTCCCAGAAAATTGTACTTTTTCAACTCCAGAGGAATCAGCACTTCAGGAGTTAATGGCTGATTTGGGATATGAAAAGAGTTTGGCAAAGCTTGGGCAGTTAAAAAGGGCTAATATCAGAAGAGAATGGAGTTTCTTCTTTGACTGCATCACCAAAGCTTTTGGGAACAAATGTTCGAATTTTGATGTTATCCCAATTCTGAGTCAGCACATAGGGTATGCTATTATCCATCAAACTCATTTTGATTTTGCAACTGGAATAATTGGTTTTATTGGGGATAGGATGACAGAGGATAGAAATGTTGTCTATTTTGCTAGATTCTGTCAACTTATATATACTTTTTGTACTGATGAACCTCAATTAGTCAGTTCCTCACCCCCACCTTTTAGAGTTGCAAAACGATACTTTAATGATCTGGTAAATGCTAATACTAAGAAAATAGTGGTTCGACCATTACAGATTCCTCAGTCTGTAAAATAGATCCTAGTAAATGCTGATCCTGATACTTATAGATCTGTTTACTCTGATGTCCAACCAACCACATACACCCAAAAACCATCATCCTCAGCACCTACCACTCATACTACTCAACCTACCCTCAGGACTTATCTCAAATCCTATCTCTCTACTTCACAGACTGTTCAAGCCTCATCCTCCAAGCCAAAGAGGACAAAAACTATTCCTCAAACACCTCAAAAGAGGAGGAGGACTGTACTGAGAGATGAATCTGATACTGAGGAACAGGTTCCTTCTTCAGAACCTGTTGTAGGTGAAGCTGAGAAAGTGACTTCTCAGAAGGATTCTGGAATTGGGGGATCTAGGCTTCTCAAACGGCTTAGAAGAATGACAGTTCCTAAAACTCCCAAGGAATCCAAATCAACAAAGAGATACAAGAAACAGAGGGCAAAAAGGCCAGTTTCAGATGATGAAGAGGAAGCAGCTAAGGAAGGGGATCAGGAATCTCTGATCTCACAAGACAAAGAATTTGCTCCAGTCACTTCTTCTCCATCAACTCCATCTCAGGAAGCTGTTTCTGAAAAGGCTAACACACCTTCTGTGTCTTCTGTTGATCTAGGCACAAGTGCTGATATTGATCTTCAAAACTTGGTTGTGCCTGCAGTACTTCTCTTAGAAGCTCCAACAACATATATTCCTTCCACAACACCTGTTACTGATGCTGTTCAAACTCCAGAGTTATCAACAACACCTTCTCTGCATCAAGATGCTGATGATCAGAATTTAGGTGAGCATCAGGATATGGCTGTTGATCAGAACTTAGAACAAGATCAGCAATTAGAGGATGCTGAAGCCTCCATTGCTACTCACACTGTTGTCTTATCAGAAGATACTGATTCTTTAAGTTTTGATGCTGCAAATGCTGGAGATACTGGTGATGCTGCTCCAACTGTAGATGCTGATCAAGCAGGTCCTTCAGGACTTACTCCTCAACAGACTCTTCCTAAGTCTGAACTGGTTAAGAAGTTTGTTACCGGAGAAGCACCAGTACCTTGGAGTGAAACTCCTGCAGGTCGGGAGTGGACTAAGGAATGGAACTCAGTTTCATGTGTTCCAACTGACAAGCATCTTGCTGAGCACTTGACTAAAGCTGATGAAATGTTAAATTCTGATGATTTCAAAACTCAGCTTAGAGTCACTGCATTGAGTACTAAACATTTACAAGGTCTTCATTCAACTACTCATGCAGAGCTACACAAGATTCAGGAGAACTTTATCAAACAGGAACAAGTTTGGAAAATTGATAAGAAAAAGTTCTTCCAACCTACCATTGACAGGATTGCTTATATTGAGAAGACTCAAGATCATCAACAAGCTCAGATTGATGAAATTCTGAAAAATGAAGCTTCTCAGCAATCACAACTAACTGAAATCCAATCCTCAGTGGAATTGCTTATCTCTCTTCTACTACCTGCTGATGCCAAAAAGGGGGAGAAAGTGATTAAGTCCAAATGCAAGACTGACAAGACACTGACAGGAAAGGATAATAAAAAAGATGATCAAGGAAGCTCTGGAATGGGTAGAGGTCATAGTCAAGGTAGAGGATTCACATCAAGACAAACTAGTCACTGGACAAGTTCTGATACTGGGAAAAGAATAAGTTCTGCTGCTGGTAAAAGGATAAGTTCTGATGAACTTTTAGATCTTGATGAGGAAATGTCAAGACAGTTATTTCTTCAGAAAAATCCAGGAATGGACTTGGAAAGTTTAAAGGAAGAAGAAGCCAGACTTAAATCAGAGAAAGTCACATCTAAATTTGAAGCTTCTGGTAAAAAGCCACTTCCAAAACTCAAAGGCATTGTGATCAAAGAAAGAACACATACTGAAGCAACATTGGCTAGATCACAACCACAGATAGATCCAAGATCCAAGGGTAAAGAAAAGGTTGGTGAACCTATCAAGGTTTATGTACCTCCTGAGGATGAAGAAATTACTGATGAAAAGGATGATCTTGCTCTGACTTCAAGAAAAGTTCTTAAAACAACCTCTGACATGGCTCAAGTTGTTCAGAGTCAAGAAATTATAAGTTCTGATATTCAGAAGAAGCAAGTAACCTCTGACATAGCTCAAGTTAACTTGATATCAGAAGATAGATCAAAGACACTCCTACCAGGATTCACTAAAGCAAAACAGACTCAATCTTTGAAGACTACTGCAAGTGGTTTTGAAGCAAGAGTAGTTACTGGAAAGGAAGCAAGAGATAAAACTGGATTGGGAAGTGCTGATGAAAGAAGAGTACACAACACTACCAATGATCCAACTTCCTTGAGTGAACCAGGTATTGGAGCAACTCCTGAGAGATTGAATCAACTAGAATCTGTACAGATGGTTTACCATACCTACTTGAAAGAATACATCATGTTGTATTTCATGACGAATGGTAGGGTTTATCATATAAGACAAAATGCCATTCCATTGAAGTATTTTGAAGAATTGGAGCATGTACTTTTCTTACTTCAAGTGGATGACAGAATAACAGGGACTGCTGCAAACTACTTAAAAGAACATATTCAGAGATAGAAAAGGCTTTATTCTGTTAAGTCTGATAGCACATATGTTCCAAAGTACAGAGATCACAATGGTGATATTGTTGATATGAAGCCTAATACTGCACAGATCAGAACATATCTTGGTATTAAGGGACTTGAATTCAATCCGGAGTCTGACAAAGCCTATGTCATAAGACTAGATCAGGAGTTGAGAAAAGCAAAGATCAATGATCTCAGAGCTGCAATCTTTCAAACTGGTGAAGATACTGCAGAGCTTAAAGATGCCAAAAGGAGAATGATTGATGAACTCAGATATGCTGAGAAATGTTTGTTGAAGAACTATCTCAGAACAACTCCTGACATCAGAGAGATCAGATGATGAAGCCAAGTTAAAGATCTACAACTGCTTAAATTCTGATATTTGTACAGACTGAAGTTGTTATCAGAAGTTGAATATTGGTAAAGCTTTAAGGACTGTAAGTTGTAGTTATCTAGTCTAATTCTCATGCATTTGTACTTAATGTTTTTGACATCATCAAATATCTGTTAAACTTGTATATTATGCTAATTTACAAGTTGGGGGAGATTGTTAGATATATTTGATAATGTCATGGCTAATATAATTTATGTTTAGATTTCAGATCTTACTTAACAGGACAAATCAGTACTTAACTGTTGATCAGTACTTATACTGAAAGTCAGGACTTAAGGATATCAGTACTTATATTATCAGGAGATAATCATCAGAAGTTAGATATCAGAACTTAAGTGCTGAAGGATGATCAGAGAAGGACAGTAGCTGATTAAAGGAAAGAAGATCGAGATAAAGATAAGAAGAGATATGCATGAAGAAGGAATTCTGTGAAGAATGGAATACTTGGAAGAAAAGATATCTGATTGATATATTTTAGGAAGCAGAATTATATTCCATATCAATTAGTGATTATCTTGTAACTGTGTAGTATATAAACACAGACATAGGGTTTACACTATAAGTGTTATCATATATTCGAAAAGTTTATTCATTGTAACCCTAGCAGCTCTCGTGATATTTGTTCATCACTGAGAGGTAACAGTTCCATACTGTAATAAAGTTTATTGTTTCAATAAAGTTTGTTTTCTGTTACTTAATAAATTAAAGTTCGATTTGATTGTATTATACACTGTATTCACCCCCTCTACAGTGTGTGTGTGTGACCTAACAAAGTTTGTAGCACAGTTATGTGTGCACCTTTGTATAGAATCTGTAGTAGCATATAAGTCATGTTGACTTTAACTAGATATGCAGAATAGGTTGATTAATTGTACATAATTGATGTCTTGTAATTCTGCATAAGTGATATAGAGTCAAGTGCCAAAATAGCTACCGACGGATGATTAACAAAGCCATCGACGGATGATCAAATGACTATCAACGGATGTTTAATATAGCAGTCGACGGATGATCGATTAAATCATCAACGGATGTTCTGAAAGTCGACGGATGATCATATGAAGAATTCAAACAGCAGTTGAACAGTGAAAGCTGACACACAGCCGTCGAGATGTATACAAACACACTGTGGAAGCCCATTAACTGGGTAATAGAGGACGAAAAGCAGCAAAGCTTAAGACTGTTAGATTTTATATTTGGTCAGTCTTTTTGACTTTGTAATCTTGGTATTATATAAACCAAGAGAGTAGCAAATAGAAAAATAACTGAGATAGCTGAAAAACACAAAAATAGAGAAATCTTTGTAAGTAGAATCTTTAGCATTTCCTGTATTCTCAGTAGTTCCATTTGTAAGCAGCTGTGAGCATTTCTGCACACAGAGTCCTCTCGATATATTATATATATCTCTGGTGGAATTGTTTAAATCCACCAGAAAGTTTTTAAAGACTCTTGTTTTTAATTACTTATGTTTTGATTCAATTAAGTTTACATTCCGCATTGTGCTAATCAAAACAAATATATCTATAATTGAGTTGAACATTTTTATTTCAAGAAAAAGGTTCAAGAATTCCATTCAACCCCCTTCTGTAATTCTTGCTATAATTGTTAAGGGACTAACAATTGGTATCAGAGCAAGCTCTTAATCTACAAAGAGTTTAAAGATCAAAACAATTCAGCAAGATGAACAAGAAAGATGTTGGAGTCAAGATTCCTTTTCTTGATAAAGATAATTACCATCATTGGAAGGTAAAGATGCATCTTCATATGCTTTCTCAAGATGAGGCCTATGTGGACTGCATAGAAAGAGGCCCTCATGTTCCAATGAGAGTTGCAACAGGAAACGAGCCATCTGTTCCAAAGTCAAGGCATGAATGGTCTGATCCTGACATTGAACAAGTCAGGAAAGATAAAAAGGCCATGAACATTCTGTTCAATGGTGTTGATGCAGATATGTTTGATAACATAATCAACTGCAAAACTGCCAAGGAAGTTTGGGACACAATACAGATAATTTGTGATGGCACTGAGCATGTAAGAGAAAATAAAATGCAGCTCCCGATTCAGCAATATGAGCACTTTCACAATGAAGAAAGTGAGTCACTCACTGACATTTTTAGTAGATTCCAAAAACTACTAAATGCTCTTAAGTTGCATGGAAGAGTCTATCAGACTAAAGACTCCAATCTGAAATTTCTCAGATCTCTTCCAAAGGAATGGAAACCAATGACAGTCTTATTGAGAAACTCACAAGATTATAAGGAGTTTACTTTGGAGAGACTGTATGGCATTCTTAAGACCTATGAGCTTGAGATAAAGCAGGATGAAAGAATGGAGAGAGGAAAGAAGAAAGGAGGATCCATTGCACTAGTTGCTGATCTGGAAAAGGAGAAGGAAGTGAAGATGGAGGCTGTAGAATCAACTTCAAAGGTCTGTGAGAATAAGGGTAAGGGGCTAGCTGCAGAAAGTGAAGATTCATTGAGTCAAGATGACATGGAGGACATTGATGAGCACCTAGCATTTCTTTCAAGAAGATTTGCCAAGCTCAAGTTCAAGAAGAAGTTTGGAGCAGCCAAGCCAAATAGAAACATGGTGGATAAGTCAAAATTCAAATGCTTCAAATGTGGTTGGGCAGGGCATTTTGCAAATGAGTGTAGGAAGTCAGATTCCAGTAAGAAAAGGTTTGAATCTGTGGATTATAAGCAAAAATACTTTGATCTACTCAAACAGAAGGAAAGGGATTTTATTACACAAGAGAATGACTGGGCAGCTGATGATTTGGATGAAGATGAAGATGTCAGCTATGTCAATCTAGCCCTAATGGCCAAGTCTGATGAAACAGAGACAAGTTCCTCAAGCAATCAGGTAATCACTACAAACCTTGCACATTTATCTAAAGCTGAGTGTAATGATGCAATAAATGACATGTCTACAGAATTGTATCATTTGCGTGTTACACTTAAGTCTCTCACTAAAGAAAATGCTAAAATCAAAGAAAACAACTTGTTTTTAAATGAGAGGAATAATGTGCTTGAGTCTCAGTTTGTTGAGTTTGAGAAACTAAAAATTGAGTGTAAGATTGCCAAGGAGGAATTAACTGAGTCCCTGAAAAAGGAAGAAATTTTGAAGAAGCAGCTCGAGCGTGAACAAGAGGTGATTAAAGCATGGAAAACATCCAGGGATGTTCATGCTCAAATCACTAAAGTTCAAGGAATTGAGTCTTTTTGTGATAAAGCCTGGAAAAAGAATAAAGAGAAACTAGAATCTATTTTGGTAGATGGGTTGCTGACAGATGTAGACTCGACGGATGATGAGGACTATCCGTCGGATAACAAAAAGTGTTATCCGTCGAATGATAAAAATCCTCATCCGTCGGCTGTAAGCAAACCCATTAGCAAAGCCAAATTAATCAAGCTAAATGATAAGTATGGGTCTGTTTCCAAGAACTTTGTTTCAGGAGAGTCAAGTCAAGCTAAGAAAGGGAAAAGGCAAATGTTGGTCACATGACTGTCAAACAGTTAAGTGACAGACTTGAGAAAATAGAGGTAAAAACAGATACTAAAAAGAAAAACAATAGGAATGGTAAAGTAGGGATTAACAAACACAATAAATACACACCTGATAAATATGCCCCTAGAAAAATCTATGTCAAGTGTGGTAGTATAAATCATTTGTCTGTTAATTGCAAATCTGCCATGCCTACTCCCATGTCTGTTCAGCCTCAATTTCCTAACATGAATGCCATGCCTCCCATGCCTGTCAATGTTATGCCTACACAGAACATAAATGCACAGTTTGCTAATATGCAATTTGCACCTAATCCATATTATGCTGCATACAATATGCCTCAAATGCCATTTAGCATGCCTTACTGGAATAACATGTTTGCACCAAGCATGTCATTTCCTGTTAGCCATAATATGCATGATAATTCTGTTGCATTAAATGGTTTCAAAGGCACAACCCAAATGCTAAGGAAGAATCTGTAATTCCTAAGTCAAATGAGTTAAGACCTAAGAAACAGAAGAAGAAAGCTAACAAGGCAGTACCCAAGGAAACTTGGGTACCAAAATCAACTTTATTTGATTTTGATGTGTGCAGGGAAACAGAAAGAATCTTTGGTACTTGGATAGTGGTTGTTCAAGACACATGACTGGTGATTCTACCCTGCTCACAGAGTTTAAGGAAAGAGCTGGCCCAAGTATTACTTTTGGAGATGACAGCAAAGGTTATATTGTGGGATATGGCTTGATTTCAAAGGACAATGTCATCAGACTTAGTGGATGGTCTCAAACACAATCTGTTGAGTAACTCAGTAACCTTCAACAAAGAAGCCTGTCTTGTGACTAACAATCAAAATAACAAAGTGGTTCTCACTGGTGTGAGAAGAGGAAATGTGTACCTAGCTGACTTCAACTCAACTAAAGCAGAATCTGTAACTTGTCTTCTCAGTAAAGCAAGTCAAGATGAAAGTTGGCTATGGCACAAGAAGCTATCCCATTTAAACTTCAAGACCATGAATGAGCTGGTAAAGAAAGAACTGGTAAGAGGCATTCCTCTAGTGGAGTTTACAAAGGATGGACTGTGTGATGCCTGCCAAAAGGGGAAGCAAATCAAAGCATCATTCAGGAAGAAACTTGATTCAGCAATTGAAGAGCCTCTGTAATTGCTTCACATGGATTTGTTTGGACCAGTCAATGTATTGTCAATTTCAAAGAAAAGATTTTGCCTAGTAATTGTAGATGATTTCTCAAAGTTCTTTTGGACATATTTCCTAAAGTCTATATATGAGGCTAGTGAAATCATCATCAATCACATAAGGTAAGTTAACAATCATCCTGATTTCAAAGTTAGAAGAATCAGGAGTGACAATGGAACTGAGTTCAAGAACTATGTCATGAGAGCATTTTATGAGGAAAATGGGATCTTTCATGAGTTTTCAGCAGCAAGGACTCCACAACAGAATGGAGTAGTAGAAAGAAAGAACATATCTCTTATTGAAGCTGCAAGTACAATGCTTGAAGAATCAAAATTACCAACTTATTTCTGGGCTGAAGCTGTAAACACTGCATGTTACACTCAGAAAATCTCTCTGATTAATCAAGCAAGATGCATGACTCCTTATCAACTGTTCAAGAACAAGAAGCCAACTCTAAATTTTCTTCATGTCTTTGGCTGTAAATGCTATATTCTGAGAAATCAAACTGATCAAAATGGGAAGTTTGATGCTAAAGCAGATGAAGGAATTTTTGTTGGATATGCTGTTGGTAAAGCATATAGAGTCTACAATCTAAGAACCAACATTGTTGTGGAATCTATACATGTTGTGTTTGATGATAAAAAGATTGAAGGACTGAAAGATGGAGATTACCATGAGAGCCTCAAATTCGACAATGTTGAAATGGTCAGTGATGAAAGTGATGATGAGAGTGATCAAGAAACAGTGTCTAAGGATAATGCAGATTTGTCATATGTAGAAAGTCCGATAGAGATTCTAGAAGAAAGAGAGAAAATGTTAAGAAATAAAGTTGTAAAGTTAGTCAGAGTACTATGGAGAAACCCAAAGGTTGAAGTGTTGGGTCACACTTTCACTGTAGAGGGGGTGAATACAGTGTTTATTACAATCAAATCAAACTTCAAGAACTTATGTAACAGAAAACAAACTTTATTGAAACAATAAACTCTGTTACAATCTGGAACTGTTATCTCTCAGTGATGAACAAAATATCACGAGAGCTGCTAGGGTTAAGTAAATAATATTCTCGATTATGATAACACTTATAGTGTAAACCCTATGTCTGTGTTTATATATTACACAGTTACAAGATAATCGCTAATTGATATGGAATATAATTCTGCTTCCTAATATATATCAATCAGATATCTTTTATTCCAAGTATTCCATTCTTTATGGAATTCCTTCTTCATGCATATCTCTTCTTATGTTTATCTTGATCTTCTTAACTTTAATCAGCTGCTGTCCTTATCTGATCGTCCTTCAGCACTTAAGTTCTGATATCTATCTCCTGATGCTTATCTCCTGATAACATAAGTACTGATATCTCTTAAGTCCTGACGTCCAGTATAAGTACTGATCAGTTAAGTACTGATTTGTCCTGTTCAAATAAGATCTGAAATCTAAACATAAAACATATTAGCCATGACATTATCAAATATATCTAACAATCTCCCCCAACTTGTAAATTAGCAAAATATACAAGTTTAACAGATATTTGATGATGTCAAAAACATTAAGTACAAATGCATGAGAATTAGACAAGATAACTACAACTTACAGTCCTTAAAGCTTTTACCAATTCAACTTATGATAACAACTTTAGTCTGTATACACATCAGAATTTAAGTAGTTGTAGATCTTCGACTTGGTTTCATCATTTTCTGATCTCTCTGATGTCAGGAGTTGTTCTGAGATAATTCTTCAACAAATATTTCTCAGCATATCTGAGTTCATCAATCATTCTCCGTTTGACATCTTTAAGCTCTGCAGTATCTTCACCAGTTTGAAATATTGCAGCTCTGAGATCATTAATCTTTGCTTTTCTCAACTCCTGATCTAGTCTTATGACATAGGCTTTGTCAGACTCTAGATTAAACTCAAGCCCCTTAATACCAAGATATGTTCTGATCTGTGCAGTATTAGGCTTCATATCAACAATATCACCATTGTGATTTCTGTACTTTGGAACATATATGCTGTCAGACTTAACAGAATAAAGTCTTTTCTGTCTCTGAATCTGTTCTTTCAAATAGTTTGCAGCAGTCCCTGTCAATCTGTCATCCACTTGAAGTAAGAATAATACATGCTCCAATTCTTCAAAATACTTCAATGGAATGGCATTTTGTCTTATATGATATACCCTACCATCTATCATGAAATACAACAAGATGTGTTCCTTCAAGTAGGTATGGTAAACCATTTGTACATATTCCAGTTGATTCAATCTTTCAGGAGTTGCTCCAATACCTGGTTCACTCAAGAAAGTTGGATCATTGGTAGTGTTGTGTACTCTTCTTTCATCAGCACTTCCCAATCCAGTTTTATCTCTTGCTTCCTTTCCAGTAACTACTCTAGCTTCAAAACGACTTGCAGTAGTCTTCAAAGGTTGAGTTTGTTTTGCTTTAGTGAATCCTGGTAGGAGTGTTTTTGATCTTCCTTCTGATATCAAGTTAACTTGAGCTGTGTCAGAGGTTACTTGCTTCTTTTGAATATCAGAACTTTTAATTTATTGACTCTGAACAACTTGAGCCATGTCAGAGGTTGTTTTAAGAACTTTTCTTGAAGTCGGAGCAAGATTATCTTTGTCATCAGTAATTTCTTCATCAACAGGAGGTACATAAACTTTAACAGGTTCACCAACCTTTTCTTTACCCTTGGATCTTGGATCTATCTTTGGTTGTGATTTAGCAAATGTTGCTTCAGTTTGTGCCTTTTCTTTAATCACAATACCTTTCAGTTTTGGAAGTGACTTTTTACCAGAAGCTTCATATTTAGATGTGGCTTTCTTTGATTTAAGTCTAGCTTCTTCTTCCTTTAAACTTTCCAAGTCCATTCCTGGATTTTCTTGAAGGAATAACTGTCTTGACATTTCTTCATCAAAATCTAGAAGTTCATCAGAATTTATTCTTTTACCAGTATCAGAACTTATTCTCTTCCCAGTATCAGAACTTATCCTGTGACTTGCAAATTCAGCATTTCTTGATGAGAATCTTTTACCTTGACTATGACCTCCACCCATTCCAGAGTTTCCTTGGTCATCTTTTTCATCATCCTTTCCTTGCAGTGTATTGTCATCCTTGCATTTGGACTTAATTACTTTCTCCCCCTTTTTTACATCAGCAGGAAGTAGAAGAGAGATAAGCAATTCCACTGAAGATTGGATTTCAGTCAATTGTGATTGTTGAGAAGCTTGATTTTGCAGAATTTGATCAATCTGTGCTTGTTGACTATCTTGAGTCTTCTCAATATAAGCAATCCTGTCAATAGAAGGTTGAAAGAACTTTTTCTTATCAAGTTTCCAAACTTGTTCCTGCTTGATAAAGTTCTCCTGAATCTTGTGTATTTCTGCATGAGTAGTTGAATGAAGACCTTGTAGATGTTTAGTACTCAATGCAGTGACACGAAGCTGGGTTTTGAAATCATCAGAATTTAACATTTCATCAGCTTTAGTCAAGTGCTCAGTAAGATGTAACGCAGATGGAATACATGAAACTGAGTTCCATTCCTTAGTCCACTCCTGTCCTGCAGGAGTTTCACTCCAAGGCACTGGTGGTTCCTCTGTAACAAACTTCTTTACTAGTTCAGACTTAGAAAGAGGAATATGTCCTGAAGGACCTGCTGCAGCAGTATCTGCAGTTGGAGCAGCATCACCAGTATCTCCAGCATGTTCAACATCAGAACTTATAGAATCAGTATCATCTGATATAATAGCAGTGTGAGTAGCAATGGAGGCGTCAGCATCCTCTAATTGCTGATCTGATGCTAAGTTCTGATCAACAGCCATATCCTGATGCTCACCTAAAGTCTGATCATCAGTGTCTAGATGCAGAGAAGGTGACTTAGATAATTCCGGAGTTTGAATAGCATCAGTAACAGGTGTTGGCAAAAGATTTGTTGCTGTTGGAGCTTCTAAGAAAATTACTCCAGGCACAACGAAGTGTTGATCAGCATTATCAGCACTTGTGCCTTGATTACCAAGAGACACAGAAGGGGAATTAGCCTTGTCAGATACTGTTTCCTGTGATGGAGTGGATGGAGAAGAAGTAACTGGATCAAATTCTTTTTTTTGTGAGATCAGAGATTCCTGATCCCCTTCCTTAGCTGCTTCCTCCTCATCATCTGAAACTGGCCTTTGTGCCCTCTGTTTCTTGTATTTCTTGTTTGTTTCGGATTCTTTTGGAGTTTCAGGAACAGTCATTCGTCTAAGCCTTTTGAGAAGCTTAGAACCCCCAATATCAGAATCCTTCTGAGAAGTTGCTTTCTCAGCTTCATTTACCACAGGTTCTGAAGAAAGAATCTGTTCCTCAGAATCTGATTCATCTCTCAAAGTAATCCTCCTCTTCTTCTGAGGTGTTTGAGAAACAGTCTTTGTTCTCTTTGACTTAGAAGATGTAGGCTTCACATAGGACTTGAGATATGTTCTGAGAGATGGTTGAGAGGTTTGAGGTGGCTGAGTAGAGGTGGTAGGTGCTGATGAACCAGGTTCTGATGTTTGAACATCAGGATAAAGTGCAGTGTACTTCACAGGATCATAGGTGATTAAGGCTTGTTTGACAGATAAAGGTATTAAGAGGGGTCTTAACACAGCCTTTTTATTATCAGAAGATAATAAATCAGTAAAAGCTCTCTTAGCTATTCTGAAAGATGGAATTAGATCACCAAAATTTTGGGGCTGATTACAACAAAAACTATAAATAAGCTGACAAAATCTTGCAAAATATACAGTATTGCGATCTTCTGTCATCCTATCCCCAATAAAACCTAAGACTGCTCGTGCATAATCAAAATCAGTGTGATTTAGAAGTGCATACCCGATTTGTTGGCTGAATATGGGAATTGCATCAAAATTTGAACATTTGTTGGCGAAAGCTTTGGTAATGCAATCAAAGAAGAAACTCCATTCCCTCCTTATGAAAGATCTCTTCAACTGTCCAAGCTTGGTCAATGTTCCTTCATATCACAGACTAACCATCATGTGTTGAAGAACTGAGTCATCAACAGTAGAATAAACACAGTCCTCAGGTAGCTGTAATGCCTGTCTAACTGTAGACAGAGTCACAACATACTCATTTTCCCCTGATGAAAATATTAAACTTGGGGACCCTTGAGCACCACCATTGTCATATACTCCACTCCTCCAAAACTCCAGTACTTGAACTCCAGAAATGGATGTAGGCTCAGTTAGAGCAAACCCAATATCAGAACTAGTGAGAAAGTCCTGAATGAAATGAAGTTCAGAGGGTGCCTCTGTCGTGTTAAGTATCGCAGAGAAATTATTAGGAACAAACTTTGCTCCATCAAAGAGAATGTCCTTGGGTGCCATTATGTTTTGAAAGAAATCGGTAACCTGTAATGTGTTTGAGAAAATGCCTCTTAAAAGAAAATCGTCAGTAGATGAGAGAGTTGAAAAGTAAAGAGAGAGATAAAATATAAAGGTAAATAAAAGATTTGACAATCTTTGCTCTCTTTTACTTATACACAAAAAGTAACCGTTGAGGACACATGGCAGACATGCATTTAAAAGTAGTGGTAAATACCTTGACAACTGTTATACATAGATAAGGCAAAAAGTAATGGGCACGGTAAATAAGGAATAATTACCACCCACTTGCAGTTTTTCAAGGAAAAACCGTTCCACTTACCTAGATTCCATTAATCAAGGTGAATCAGTTTTAATTTAAACTTGAAACTGTTCCCACTAATTCAAATATTTTACTCTGCAATATCAATATTCTGAAAAAAAACTGTGTGTGAGAATGAGTAAAATCAATCAGTTAAGTAAGTACTGATAAAACATTATCAGAACTTAAAGTCAGACACAATTTATACGATCATCAGAATATTTATCAGGATTTATCAATGCGTATCAAAATTTCTCAGAGACAAGATCATAAGATAAAAACAAATTCCATTAATATATCAAAATAATACATTGATGAAATTGAAATTACATCAGAACTTTTACAATCTTGTCCTAAGCTTCTAAACCTAACGTCAACAGCTTTAGTCCTAGCTAAGAAGCATGACAAAGCTGAGGATGAAGAAGAACAGGAAGAAGACGAGATTAAGTCATCTTCCTCTTCCTATCTTCGACAAACAAGATAGCGAGTCGAATGATTCGCTCTTGCTGACGGATAGCTTCCCGCCTTTCCTCCTCCAATCGATCAAGATGAAGCTGGTAGTCCATCTCGAAGAACAGAAGTCGGTTCAGCACCGCCTGTGGGACAGAGCCCCATATCTCTTCAGGAATGGCAGTTACATGCCACTCCTGCTGCCAGTCGGTGCAACTTAGCTCCATATGAAAATTTTGGTAATTCAAAAACATGTTGAATCGGACCATGATGTTTTTGAAAAAGAATATGAAGTTAAGATTGTGAGAAAAATTGATGGAAAGGGTAATGTGAAGTGGCTGTTTATATAGGCAAGAGAATGCCAGGAGACGCGAATATATTTAATGCTGACAGATAGAGTTAAGTCTACCTCGTCTCCCTAGACTTGAAGAAGATTAACAGTCATTTGAAAAGGAATGTGCACATGTAACAAGAGTGAACTGTTCAAGGACGAGTCCATTAGTCCTAACCATAGACTATTAATCTTCCACTTCAACATATTCTAAATTAATCTAAGACTGTTACCAAATTTTACTCACAGATAAGTCAAGTAAAGGGTTAGACTGAAAAATCAGAACTTAGACCTATACCAGAACTTAACAGTCATCAGAACATAATGTCTTAACTCGAACAAGGAATATCTATCTTAGTAAGTTTTCATACAAGTTCTGAGTGATAGTCTTCAGAACTTAATCATCAGAACATATAACTAGAACGTGTCCTCAGAATTTGTGCAAGGTGACACAGTGACTGTTTGTCTAAAAGAACATAGACCACCACAAAAATTTCATCATTCATATGGAGTGATTTGTGTGTGCATTAAGCTAAATAACTAATAAAGAGTAAAGTCTGATGTACTTCAGTACATCTTAGAAATAAGTCATAATTAAAATTTTGCTAAAGAGCTGTCATTATCCTGAAACCTACTGATAAATGAGTTCATGCATGAGTCCACCTCAACTGTTTTTGTGCTAATTTTATGCATCTTTTTAAATTCTATTTTACAGTGGCTTCTCAGTGTAAGTGAGTTACGACTGCTTATTAGAATTTATGCTATTATCAGAGTATTTCTCCAGTAATCATAGAGTGTGAAAAGTCACCAAGAAAATATTTTGCTTTTCTAATGCATATTTACTTAATACCAGCTATGCACTTGGGTCGTCCCATTCACATTTTTACTCTAGATCTCAAAGGAGTACCTGATATTATTCTTTGATTATTTTTCTTCTTCTTTTGATAAGTGAGGTTTATCAGCACTTAGTACATTCAGCAGTTTTACTAGAATCAGAACTTAAACAGATGAGTAGCATTATTCTAATTTGGGACTTAGTAATAAGATGAATAAAGTAAACTAAACTAAGCTCAAGTATCAGAATTTGCTTGTGTCATAAGATTTCCACAGAAATAATTACTTCTTTCATGGGATCATTTGTTTATTGAAGACTAGTAGGTCAGTATCTAGCACAATTATCCTCATAGGATTGAATGATTACTTAAACAGATATATCACTTATTAGAGTTAAGAGATATATATCAGACAACAGTCAGTACTTAAAAACATTTATCAATTAAGCACAGAATACACAAAGAGATTAATTCTGTAAATACTGATCATAAAGTCTGATAACATAGAACAAGTTTAAGCAGATTTAGAGAAAGAACCTGAAATCATTCCAAGTTCATTTACCAATCTTGTAAAGGTAGCTTCACACAGTGGTTTTATGAAGATATCTGCTACTTGTTGATCTGTGGGAACAAAATGCAATTCCACTGTACCTTCATCCACATGTTCCCTGATGAAATGGTACCTGATGCTGATGTGCTTTGTCATAGAGTGTTGAACTGGATTACCTGTCATAGCAATAGCACTTTGATTATCACAGTAGATAGGGATTTTGAAATATGTTAACCCATAATCCAGTAACTGATTCTTCATCCAAAGAATCTGTGCACAGCAGCTTCCTGCAGCAATATACTCTGCTTCTGCAGTTGATGTGGAAATTGACTTTTGTTTCTTGCTATACCAAGAAACCAATCTACCTCCAAGAAATTGGTAGCTTCCACTTGTGCTTTTCCTGTCAATTTTGCAACCTGCAAAATCTGCATTTGAGTAACCTATTAATTTAAAATCTGATTCTCTAGGATACCATAATCCTAGATCAGCTGTTCCTTTAAGATACTTAAAGATTCTTTTTACAGCTGTTAAGTGAGGTTCTCTTGGATCTGCTTGAAATCTTGCACAAAGACAGGTAGCAAACATGATATCTGGTCTACTAGCAGTTAGATAGAGAAGTGAGCCAATCATACCTCTGTAATCAGTAATATCTACTGAATTACCAGTATCCTTATCCAGTTTTGTTGCAGTGGCCATGGGAGTGGATGCACTTGAACAGTCTTGCATTCCAAATTTCTTCAGCAAGTTTCTGGTGTACTTAGATTGACAAATAAAAGTGCCTTCTTCACTCTGCTTGACTTGAAGGCCCAGAAAGTAACTAAGTTCTCCCATCATACTCATCTGATATCTTGATTGCATTAGTTTGGCAAACTTTTTGCAAAGTTTGTCATTTGGAGACCCAAAAATGATATCATCAACATAAATCTGGACAAAAAGTAAGTCCTTGCCATGGTTGAGATAGAATAGTGTTTTGTCAATAGTTCCTCTGTTGAATCCACTTTCCAGAAGAAACTGAGCTAAAGTCTCATACCATGCTCTAGGAGCTTGCTTAAGTCCATAAAGTGCTTTATCAAGCCTGTAGACATAATCTGAATGTTTGGAATCTACAAAGCCTGGAGGTTGTTCAACATATACTTCCTCCTCCAATTCTCCATTGAGAAAAGCACTTTTCACATCCATTTGAAAGACAGTAAACTTTTTGTGAGCAGCATAAGCCATGAATATCCTTATGGCTTCTAACCTAGCAACTGGTGTAAATGTTTCATCATAGTCAATTCCTTCCTGTTGAGAATATCCTTTTGCAACCAGCCTTGCCTTGTTCCTTGTAATTATGCCATCACTATCAGGTTTATTTCTGAATACCCATTTTGTACCAACAACAGATCTATTCTTAGGTCTTGGCACTATGGTCCAGACTTTGTTTCTTTCAAATTCATTCAACTCTTCCTGCATTGCTTGCACCCAATCAGCATCTTGAAGAGCTTCTTCCACTTTCTTTGGCTCAGACTGAGAGAGAAAAGAATTGTAAAGACATTCATTAGAAGTACCTGTTCTAGTTTTGACACCTGCATCAGGATTTCCAATTATCAAATCAGGTGTATGTGATTTTGTCCACTTCCTTGCAGATGGAAGGTTTTCTCTAGAACTGGATGCTCCCCCATGATTCATGCTGTCTTCATTTTCATTTTCTGATGCTCCCCCTGAAACTATGCTCTCTGAGTTGGATTCTTCAGCATTTAGATTTTCAGCACTTTCAGTACTTGGCTTATCAGAACTTGACGAATCAGAACTTGAAGAGCCAGATTTGTGTTCTGATGCCTCTTGAGATGTGATAATATCTTGAGTATGCTCCCCCTGCATTGGTGCATCTTCTTTTGACGTAGTCACCACAGTTTCAATAACATCAGAGTTTAATCCATCAGAGTTTACAGTATCAGGACTTAGACTGTCAGGACTTAAGGTATCAGAATATGAATCTTCATTTTCAAATCTCAGCTGATCATGATTAATGCAATCTTCAAGTCCAGTGATCTTCTTGTCATCAAAAGAGACATTGATAGATTCCATAACCACTTTTGTTCTCAAATTATAGACTCTGAAGGCTTTTGTGGAAAGTGGATATCCAACAAAGATTCCCTCATCAGCTTTTAGATCAAACTTGGATAGCTGTTCAGGATGAGTCTTGAAAACAAAACACTTACATCCAAATACATGAAAGTATTTCAGATTTGGCTTCTTGTTCTTCACCATCTCATATGGTGTTTTTCCATGCTTGTTAATGAGTGTTGCATTTTGAGTAAAACAAGCAGTCTGCACAGCTTCAGCCCAGAAATAGGTTGGAAGCTTTGCTTCTTCAAGCATTGTTCGTGCAGCTTCAATGAGAGTTCTATTCTTCCTTTCAACAACTCCATTTTGCTGTGGAGTTCCAGGAGCAGAAAATTCCTGCTTTATTCCATGATTTTTGCAGAACTCTTCCATTATCAGATTCTTGAATTCAGTGCCATTATCACTCCTCAAAATTTTCACAGAATCTTTGATCAATTTATCCAGATGTTTGACATGATCAATCAGGATAGATGCAGTTTCACTTTTTGTGTGCAAGAAATACACCCATGTGTATCTAGTGAACTCATCTACTATAACCAATGCATATTTCTTCTTTGCAATAGACATGACATTCACTGGACCAAATAGATCAACATGAAGTAGATAATAAGGCTCAAGAATTGATGATTCAGTCTTGCTCTTGAATGAAGATTTTCTTTGTTTGGCCTTCTGACATGAGTCACAAAGACCATCAGGAGCAAACACTGATTTTGGCAGTCCTCTCACAAGATCCATCTTGATTAGCTCATTTATCTTGTTGAAATTTAAATGAGAGAGTTTCTTGTGCCAATTCCAGCTTTCTTCAATTGAGGCTCTACTCATCAAACAGATTGCAGAACCATCAGAACTTGTTGAAAGCTTAGCTTCATAAATGTTACCACGCCTGAATCCCTTCAGAACAACTTTTCCTTTAGATTTACTAACTATTTCACAATGTTCTGCAAAGAAATCAACATGATAACCTCTGTCACAGATTTGACTTATACTCAGTAGGTTGTGTTTAAGTCCTGAGACCAGAGCTACATCTTTAATGATGACATTCCCAAGATTGATATTGCCATATCCCAAAGTTTTTCCAATGTTGCCATCTCCATAAGAAACACTTGGGCCAGCTTTCTCCACAAAGTCTGATAGCAGGGCCTTATTTCCAGTCATATATCCTGAACATCCACTGTCCAGAACTAAAATATTTTTCCTGTTGCCCTGCAATCAAAAAGACCACTAATTATTAGTTTTAAGGACCCAGACTTGCTTGGATCCTTTGGCCTTTTTAGGTTTGTTAACATTTGCAGCGGATTTAGCATCAGATTTTATGTTAACAGTTTTCTTATCAGAACTTATACTACCAGACTTTGAATCAGAACTTACACTGGAAGGAACAACAGAAACTTTCTTTAAAGAAGGTTTTATTTGATAATAATCATAGTACAAACTATGATATTCCTTACAAGTATAAATGGAATGCCATAAACTACCACAATGAAAACAAGGATTTTGTGGTTTGTATCTAACAGACTGACTCTTAACTCCTGATTTTGAAGATAAGGAGTTAATATTCTTATTCTTCCTGCAAAAAGAAGCCAGATGGTTAGAACTTCCACAGTTATGACATGCTTTCCTAGGAGCATCAGGAACAGATTTATAGTTATTGCTTTTATTCACACCTTCCTTTCCATTCCTGTTTTTCCTAGGTGATTTTACCTTGTTTGCATTCTTAACATCTTTCAGCTTATGCTTAAGCTGCTTCTTTGTCATTAAGCCTATGTTAACTTCAGTTGTCTTTTCCTGTTTTAGTTTGTCAGAAGCTAATTCCTTTTTAACTTCTGATTTCTCATTTTCAGATTTTTCAGTTACAAACTTAACAGGTTTTAACTTCGGCTTTTGCTTATCAACAGGCTTAATTTCTACAGTTCCTTTTTCATTTTTATTTTCTCCATAACCTAAGCCCTCTTTCCAGTTTTCACTGCTTAGCAAATTTTGAGTTGTTTTGCCAGAGTTAGTCCAAGTCCTAATAATCTCTCTCTCCTTTTCTAACTCAGTTTTTAGAGATTCATTCATTTTTAGCACTTCATCCCTAACATAAAAAACATCATCTCTATCCTTCTGAGTTTGATGGAACATGACTAACTCTTTTTCTAAGAAATCATTTCTTTTCCTAAAAGCAAGATTTTCAGAAGTTAATATTTCACATGTTAAAGTTTGATCTCTATAACTAACAAACATGGTTTTAAGATATCTTCTCAACTCATTAATATCATCAGTATGAAAAGCATAAGTAGTCTGAGGTACCTTTGTTTCAGCAGCTTCAGAACTGCTCTCAGAACTTGATTTATCAGCATTTGCCATCAATGCATAGTTCTCCTCACTTTCAGAGTCTGAGGTGTCTGTCCAGCTTTTCTGCTTTGTGACAAGAGCTTTGCCTTTGTCACTCTTGGTCTTCTTGCAATCAGGAGATATGTGGCCTTTCTCACCACAATTATAACATTTAACATTGGCGTAATCTCCTCTGTCAGACTTTCCTCCTCTTCCTTCAGATCTTCTGAAATTCTTCTTATCAGAACTTATGCCTTTCCTGGAAAACTTCTTTCCCTTCCTGAACTTCCTGTATGCAATCTTTGTGATTCCTTTCACCATAAGAGCACACAGCTTCATCATCTCCTCATCAGCATCAGTTTCAGGCAAGCTTTCAGAATCTGAGTCATCATCACTCTCAGAACTTGATGACTCAGTATCAGACTTTATGAAAAGAGCTTTACCCTTGTCTTTCTTTGAGGAAGGTGCTTTGGGGGATTCCTCTTCAGCCTTGAGAGCAACCGTCCTTGACTTTCCTCCTTTCCTCTTGCTTCTTTGTTCCATCTCAAGTTCATGAGTCTTGAGCATTCCATAGATTTCATCAAGAGTTGTTTCATCAAGATTGTAGTTGTCTCTTATTGTTGTTGCCTTCAAATCCCAGCATTCAGGAAGAGCTAACAGGAATTTTAGGTTGGTATCTTCAAGATCATACTCTTTATCAACCAATGACAAATCATTCAAAAGTTTGACAAATCTATCATATAAATCATTCAATGACTCATTAGATTTTGAATCAAAATGTTCATACTCTTGAGTGAGTATTGTCTTCCTGTTCTTCTTAACTGTTTCAGTTCCTTGACACCTTGTCTCCAGTGCATCCCATATCTCCTTGGCAGTCTTGCACTTGATTACCTTGTTTGACATTACATTATCAATGGCACTATGCAGTAAGTGTCGTACCTTGGCATCCTTAGCAATAGATGCTATATCTTCAGCAGTGTAATCACTCTTTTCCTTTGGTACAGTCATTGCTGCTTCACCTGCAACTACAACAGCGAGCTTGGTAGGTTTGTGAGGCCCTTCCTTGATTCTATCAAGGTATTCTGGATCTGTTGCTTCCAGAAACATGGTCATCCTTACCTTCCATATGGGATATTCAGATGGTCTCAGTATGGGAACTCTGATGGTCTCATATCGACTCTGAATTAATGTCTTTGATGATTCCTCAGTTTTGGCAGGCTTAGTTGGAGTTTCTGTGTCAGACATGATTGTGTTTGGATCTTTAACTGTATGTGTGTTAACAGCAAGCTCTGATACCACTTGTTGGGTCACACTTTCACTGTAGAGGGGGTGAATACAGTGTTTATTACAATCAAATCAAACTTCAAGAACTTATGTAACAGAAAACAAACTTTATTGAAACAATAAACTCTGTTACAATCTGGAACTGTTATCTCTCAGTGATGAACAAAATATCACGAGAGCTGTTAGGGTTAAGTAAATAATATTCTCGATTATGATAACACTTATAGTGTAAACCCTATGTCTGTGTTTATATATTACACAGTTACAAGATAATCGCTAATTGATATGGAATATAATTCTGCTTCCTAATATATATCAATCAGATATCTTTTATTCCAAGTATTCCATTCTTTATGGAATTCCTTCTTCATGCATATCTCTTCTTATGTTTACCTTGATCTTCTTAACTTTAATCAGCTGCTGTCCTTATCTGATCGTCCTTCAGCACTTAAGTTCTGATATCTATCTCCTGATGCTTATCTCCTGATAACATAAGTACTGATATCTCTTAAGTACTGATATCTCTTAAGTCCTGACGTCCAGTATAAGTACTGATCAGTTAAGTACTGATTTGTCCTGTTCAAATAAGATCTGAAATCTAAACATAAAACATATTAGCCATGACATTATCAAATATATATAACATGAAGAGTCAACCTGGGAGTTAGAAAGTGATATGAGAGAAAAGTACCCTTATTTGTTTTCTTAGGAGATTCAGAGGACAGAATCCTTTTAAGGGGGAACGGATGTAATATCTAGGATATATCATGTAATTATTTTTACTAATAAATAAATATTATGCATGTTCAGTATTTATTCTGTGAATTATTTGTTAAATGGTATATGTTAGATATATTTGATAATGTCATGGCTAATATGTTTTATGTTTAGATTTCAGATCTTATTTGAACAGAACAAATCAGTACTTAACTGATCAGTACTTATACTGGACGTCAGAACTTAAGGGATATCAGTACTTATGTTATCAGGAGATAAGCATCAGGAGATAGATATCAGAACTTAAGTGCTGAAGGACGATCAGATAAGGACAGTAGCTGATTAAAGTTAAGAAGATCAAGATAAACATAAGAAGAGATATGCATGAAGAAGGAATTCCGTAAAGAATGGAATACTTGGAAGGAAAGATATCTGATTGATATATATTAGGAAGCAGAATTATATTCCATATCAATTAGCGATTATCTTGTAACTGTGTAATATATAAACACAGACATAGGGTTTACACTATAAGTGTTATCATTATCGAGAATATTATTTACTGTAACCCTAGCAGCTCTCGTGATATTTTGTTCATCACTGAGAGATAACAGTTCCAGATTGTAACAGAGTTTATTGTTTCAATAAAGTTTGTTTTCTGTTACATAAGTTCTTGAAGTTTGATTTGATTGTAATAAACACTGTATTCACCCCCTCTACAGTGAAAGTGTGACCTAACAAGTGGTATCAGAGCCTTCTGTTAACACACATACAGTTAAAGATCCAAACACAATCATGTCTGACACAGAAACTCCAACTAAGCCTACCAAAACTGAGGAATCGTCAAAGACATCAACTCAGAGTCGATATGAGACTATCAGAGTTCCCATATTGAGACCATCTGAATATCCCATATGGAAGGTAAGGATGACCATGTTTCTGGAAGCAACTGATCCAGAATACCTTGATAGAATCAAGGAAGGGCCTCACAAACCTACCAAGCTCGCTGTTGTAGTTGCAGGTGAAGCAGCAAAGACCGTACCAAAGGAAAAGAGTGATTACACTGCTGAAGATATAGCATCTATTGCTAAGGATGCCAAGGTACGACACTTATTGCATAGTGCCATTGATAATGTAATGTCAAACAGGGTAATCAACTGCAAGACTGCTAAGGAGATATGGGATGCACTGGAGACAAGGTGTCAAGGAACTGAAACAGTTAAGAAGAACAGGAAGACAATACTCACTCAAGAGTATGAACACTTTGACTCTAGGACTAATGAGTCATTGACTGATGTATATGATAGATTTGTCAAACTCTTGAATGACTTGTCATTGGTTAATAAGGAGTATGATCTTGAAGATACAAACCTTAAATTCCTGTTAGCTCTTCCTGAATGTTGGGATTTGAAGGCAACAACAATAAGAGACAACTACAATCTTGATGAAACAACTCTTGATGAAATCTATGGAATGCTCAAGACTCATGAACTTGAGATGGAACAAAGAAGCAAGAGGAAAGGAGGAAAGTCAAGGACGGTTGCTCTCAAGGCTGAAGAGGAATCCCCCAAACCACCTTCCTCAAAGAAAGACAAGGGTAAAGCTCTTATCATAAAGTCTGATACTGAGTCATCAAGTTCTGAGAGTGATGATGACTCAGATTCTGAAAGCTTGCCTGAAACTGATGCTGATGAGGAGATGATGAAGCTGTGTGCTCTTATGGTGAAGGGAATCACAAAGATTGCATACAGGAAGTTCAGGAAGGGAAAGAAGTTTTCCAGGAAAGGCATAAGTTCTGATAAGAAGAATTTCAGAAGATCTGAAGCAAGAGGAGGAAAGTCTGACAGAGGAGATTACGCTAATGTTAAATGTTATAATTGTGGTGAAAAAGGCCACATATCTCCTGATTGCAAGAAGACCAAGAGTGACAAAGGCAAAGCTCTTGTCACAAAGCAGAAAAGCTGGACAGACACCTCAGACTCTGAAAGTGAGGAGAACTATGCATTGATGGCAAATGCTGATAAACAAAGTTCTGAGAGCAGTTCTGAAGCTGCTGAAACAAAGGTACCTCAGACTACTTATGCTTTTCATACTGATGATATTAATGAGTTGAGAAGATATCTTAAAACCATGTTTGTTAGTTATAGAGATCAAACTTTAACATGTGAAAGATTAACTTCTGAAAATCTTGTTTTTAGGAAAAGAAATGATTTCTTAGAAAAAGAGTTAGTCATGTTCCATCAAACTCAGAAGGATAGAGATGATGCTTTTTATGTTAGGGATGAAGTGCTAAAAATGAATGAATCTCTAAAAACTGAGTTAGAAAAGGAGAGAGAGATTATCAGAACTTGGACTAACTCTGGCAAAACAACTCAAAATTTGCTAAGCAGTGGAAACTGGAAAGAGGGCTTAGGTTATGGAGAAAATAAAAATGAAAAAGGAACTGTAGAAATTAAGCCTGTTGATAAGCAAAAGCCGAAGTTAAAACCTGTTAAGTTTGTAACTGAAAAATCTGAAAATGAGAAATCAGAAGTTAAAAAGGAATTAGCTTCTGACAAACTAAAACAGGAAAAGACAGCTGAAGTTAACATAGGCTTAATGACGAAGAAGCAGCTTAAGCATAAGCTGAAAGATGTTAAGAATGCAAACAAGGTAAAATCACCTAGGAAAAACAGGAATGGAAAGGAAGGTGTGAATAAAAGCAATAACTATAAATCTGTTCCTGATGCTCCTAGGAAAGCGTGTCATAACTGTGGAAGTTCTAACCATCTGGCTTCTTTTTGCAGGAAGAATAAGAATATTAACTCCTTATCTACAAAATCAGGAGTTAAGAGTCAGTCTGTTAGATACAAACCACAAGATCGTTGTTTTCATTATGGTAGTTTATGGCATTCCATTTATACTTGTAAGGAATGTCATAGTTTGTACTATGATTATTATCAAATAAAACCTTCTTTAAAGAAAGTTTCTGTTGTTCCTTCTAGTGTAAGTTCTGATTCAAAGTCTGGTAGTATAAGTTCTGATAAGAAAACTGTTAACATAAAATCTGATGCTAAATCCGCTGCAAATGTTAACAAACCTAAAAAGACCAAAGGATCCAAGCAAGTCTGGGTCCTTAAAACTAATAATTAGTGGTCTTTTTGATTGCAGGGCAACAGGAAAAATATTTTAGTTCTGGACAGTGGATGTTCAGGACATATGACTGGAAATAAGGCCCTGCTATCAGACTTTGTGGAGAAAGCTGGCCCAAGTGTTTCTTATGGAGATGGCAACATTGGAAAAACTTTGGGATATGGCAATATCAATCTTGGGAATGTCATCATTAAAGATGTAGCTCTGGTCTCAGGACTTAAACACAACTTACTGAGTATAAGTCAAATCTGTGACAGAGGTTATCATGTTGATTTCTTTGCAGAACATTGTGAAATAGTTAGTAAATCTAAAAAAAAAATTGTTCTGAAGGGATTCAGGCGTGGTAACATTTATGAAGCTAAGCTTTCAACAAGTTCTGATGGTTCTGCAATCTGTTTAGTGAGTAGAGCCTCAACTGAAAAAAGCTGGAATTGGCACAAGAAACTCTCTCATTTAAACTTCAACAAGATAAATGAACTGATCAAGAAAGATCTTGTGAGAGGACTGCCAAAATCAGTGTTTGTTCCTGATGGTCTTTGTGACTCATGTCAGAAGGCTAAACAAAGAAAATCTTCATTCAAGAGCAAGACTGAATCATCAATTCTTGAGCCTTATTATCTACTTCATGTTGATCTATTTGGTCCAGTGAATGTCATGTCTATTGCAAAGAAGAAATATGCGTTGGTCATAGTAGATGAGTTCACCAGATACACATGGGTGTATTTCTTGCACACAAAAAGTGAAACTGCATCTATCCTGATTGATCATGTCAAACATCTGGATAAATTGATCAAAGATTCTGTGAAAATTTTGAGGAGTGATAATGGCACTGAATTCAAGAATCTGATAATGGAAGAGTTCTGCAAAAATCATGGAATAAAGCAGGAATTTTCTGCTCCTGGAACTCCACAGCAAAATGGAGTTGTTGAAAGGAAGAATAGAACTCTCATTGAAGCTGCACGAACAATGCTTGAAGAAGCAAAGCTTCCAACCTATTTCTGGGCTGAAGCTGTGCAAACTGCTTGTTTTACTCAAAATGCAACACTCATTAACAAGCATGGAAAAACACCATAT
This sequence comes from Apium graveolens, assembly GCF_009905375.1. Classification (NCBI taxonomy): domain Eukaryota; kingdom Viridiplantae; phylum Streptophyta; class Magnoliopsida; order Apiales; family Apiaceae; genus Apium; species Apium graveolens. The sequence goes on along the minus strand of NC_133651.1, from coordinate 118,264,994 downwards.
GAGATGGTGAAGAACAAGAAGCCAAATCTCAAATACTTTCATGTATTTGGATGTAAGTGTTTTGTTCTCAAGACTCATCCTGAACAGCTATCCAAGTTTGATCTAAAAGCTGATGAGGGAATCTTTGTTGGATATCCACTTTCTACAAAAGCCTTCAGAGTCTATAATTTGAGAACAAAAGTGGTCATGGAATCTATCAATGTCTCTTTTGATGACAAGAAGATCACTGGACTTGAAGATTGCATTGATCATGATCAGCTGAGATTTGAAAATGAAGATTCATATTCTGATACCTCAAGTCCTGATAGTCTAAGTCCTGATACTGTAAATTCTGATGGATTAAACTCTGATGTTATTGAAACTATGGTGACTACGTCAAAGGAAGATGCACCAATGCAGGGGGAGCATACTCAAGATATTATCACATCTCAAGAAGCATCAGAACATACATCTGGCTCTTCAAATTCTGATTCGTCAAGTTCTGATAAGCCAAGTACTGACAGTACTGAAAATCTAAATACTGAAGGATCCAACTCAAAGAGCATAGTTTCAGGGGGAGCATCAGAAAATGAAACCGAAGACAGCATGAATCATGGGGGAGCATCCAGTTCTAGAGAAAATCTTCCATCCGCAAGGAAGTGGACAAAATCACATACACCTGATTTGATAATTGGAAATCCTGAGGCAGGTGTCAGAACTAGAACAGGTACTTCGAATGAATGTCTTTACAATTCTTTTCTCTCTCAGTCTGAGCCAAAGAAAGTGGAAGAAGCTCTTCAAGATGCTGATTGGGTGCAAGCAATGCAGGAAGAGTTGAATGAATTTGAAAGAAACAAAGTCTGGACCTTAGTGCCAAGACCTAAGAATAGATCGGTTGTTGGTACAAAGTGGGTATTCAGAAACAAAACTGACAGTGATGGCATAATTGTAAGGAACAAGGCAAGGCTGGTTGCAAAAGGATATTCTCAATAGGAGGGAGTTGACTATGATGAAACATTTGCGCCAGTTGCTAGGTTAGAAGCCATAAGGATATTCATGGCTTATGCTGCTCACAAAAAGTTTACTGTCTTTCAAATGGATGTGAAAAGTGCTTTTCTCAATGGAGAATTGGAAGAGGAAGTATATGTTGAACAACCTCCAGGCTTTGTAGATTCCAAACATCCAGATTATGTCTACAGGCTTGATAAAGCACTTTATGGACTTAAGCAAGCTCCTAGAGCATGGTATGAGACTTTAGCTCAGTTTCTTCTGGAAAGTGGATTCAACAGAGGAACTATTGACAAAACACTGTTCTATCTCAACCATGGCAAGGACTTACTTTTGATCCAGATTTATGTTGATGATATTATTTTTGGGTCTCCAAATGACAAACTTTGCAAAAAGTTTGCCAAACTAATGCAGTCAAGATATCAGATGAGTATGATGGGAGAACTTAGTTATTTTCTGGGCCTTCAAGTCAAGCAGAGTGAAGAAGGAACTTTTATTTGTCAATCTAAGTATACCAGAAACTTGCTGAAGAAATTTGGAATGCAAGACTGTTCAAGTGCATCCACTCCCATGGCCACTGCAACAAAACTGGATAAGGATACTGGTAATTCAGTAGATATCACTGATTACAGAGGTATGATTGGCTCACTTCTCTATCTAACTGCTAGTAGACCAGATATCATGTTTGCTACCTGTCTTTGTGCAAGATTTCAAGCAGATCCAAGAGAACCTCACTTAACAGCTGTAAAAAGAATCTTTAAGTATCTTAAAGGAACAGCTGATCTAGGATTATGGTATCCTAGAGAATCAGATTTTAAATTAATAGGTTACTCAGATGCAGATTTTGCAGGTTGCAAAATTAACAGGAAAAGCACAAGTGGTAGCTGCCAATTTCTTGGAGGCAGGTTGGTTCCTTGGTATAGCAAGACACAAAAGTCAATTTCCACATCAACTGCAGAAGCAGAGTATATTGCTGCAGGAAGCTGCTGTGCACAGATTCTTTGGATGAAGAATCAGTTACTGGATTATGGGTTAACATATTTCAAAATCCCTATTTACTGTGATAATCAAAGTGCTATTGCTATGACAGGTAATCCAGTTCAACACTCTATGACAAAGCACATCAGCATCAGGTACCATTTCATCAGGGAACATGTGGATGAAGGTACAGTGGAATTGCATTTTGTTCCCACAGATCAACAAGTAGCAGATATCTTCACAAAACCACTATGTGAAGCTACCTTTACAAAATTGGTAAATGAACTTGGAATGATTTCAGGTTCTTTCTCTAAATCTGCTTAAACTTGTTCTATGTTATCAGACTTTATGATCAGTATTTACAGAATTAATCTCTTTGTATATTCTGTGCATTAATTGATAAATGTTTTTAAGTACTGACTGTTGTCTGATACATATCTCTTAACTCTAATAAGTGATATATCTGTTTAAGTAATCATTCGATCCTATGAGGATAATTGTGCTAGATACTGACCTACTAGTCTTCAATAAACAAATGATCCCATGAAAGAAGTAATTATTTCTGTGGAAATCTTATGACACAAGCAAATTCTGATACTTGAGCTTAGTTTAGTTTACTTTATTCATCTTATTACTAAGTCCAAAATTAGAATAATGCTACTCATCTGTTTAAGTTCTGATTCTAGTAAAACTGCTGAATGTACTAAGTGCTGATAAACCTCACTTATCAAAAGAAAAAAAAATCAAAGAATAATATCAGGTACTCCTTTGAGATCTAGAGTAAAAATGTGAATGGGACGACCCAAGTGCATAGCTGGTATTAAGTAAATATGCATTAGAAAAGCAAAATATTTTTCTTGGTGACTGTTCACACTCTATGATTACTGGAGAAATACTCTGATAATAGCATAAATTCTGATAAGCAGTCGTGACTCACTTACACTGAGAAGCCACTGTAAAAGAGAATTTTAAAGATGCATAAAATTAGCACAAAAACAGTTGAGGTGGACTCATGCATGAACTCATTTATCAGTAGGTTTCAGGATAATGACAGCTCTTTAGCAAAATTTTAATTATGACTTATTTCTAAGATGTACTGAAGTAAATCAGACTTTACTCTTTATTAGTTATTTAGCTTAATGCACACACAAATCACTCCATATGAATGATGAAATTTTTGTGGTGGTCTATGTTCTTTTAGACAAACAGTCACTGTGTCCCTTTGCACAAATTCTGAGGACACGTTCTAGTTATATGGTCTGATGATTAAGTCTTGAAGACTATAACTCAGAACTTGTATGAAAACTTACTAAGATAGATATTCCTTGTTCGAGTTAAGACATTATGTTCTGATGACTGTTAAGTTCTGGTATAGGTCTAAGTTCTGATTTTTCAGTCTAACCCTTTACTTGACTTATCTGTGAGTAAAATTTGGTAACAGTCTCAGATTAATTTCGAAATGTTGAAGTGGAAGATTAATAGTCTATGGTTAAAACATAATGGCACTCGTCCTTGAACAGTTCACTCTTCTTACAAGTGCACATTCCTTTTCCAATGACTATTATTCTTTTTCAAGTCTAGGGAGACGAGGTAGACTTAACTCTATCTGTCAGCATTAAATATCTTCGCGTCTCCTGGCATTCTCTTGCCTATATAATCAGCCACTTCACTTTAGCCCTTTCATCAATTTTTCTCACAATCTTAACTTCATATTCTTTTTCAAAAGCATCATGGTTCGATACAACATGTTTTTGAATTACCAAAATTTTCATATGGAGCTAAGCTGCGCCGACTGGCAGCAGGAGTGGCATGTAACTGCCATTCCTGAAGAGATATGGGGCTCTGTCCCACAGGCGGTGCTGAACCAACTTCTGTTCTTCGAGATGGACTACCAGCTTCATCTTGATCGATTGGAGGCGGAACGGCGGGAAGCTATCCGTCAGCAAGAGCGAATCATTCGACTCGCTATCTTGTTTGTCGAAGATAGGAAGAGGAAGATGACTTAATCTCGTCTTCTTCCTGTTCTTCTTCATCCTCAGCTTTGTCAGGCTTCTTAGCTAGGACTAAGGCTGTTGATGTTAGATTTAGAAGCTTAGGACAAGAATGTAAAAGTTCTGATGTAATTTCAATTTCATCAATGTATTATTTTGATATATTAATGGAATTTGTCTTAAGTCTTATGATCTTGTCTCTGAGAAATTTTGATATGCATTGATAAATCCTGATAAATATTCTGATGATCGTATAAATTGTGTCTGATTTTAAGTTCTGATACTGTTTTATCAGTACTTACTTAACTGATTGATTTTACTCATTCTCACACACAGTTTTTTTTCTCGGAATATTAATATTGCAGAGTAAAATATTTGAATTAGTGGGAACAGTTTCAATTTTAAATTAAAACTGATTCACCTTGATTAATGGAATCTAGGTAAGTGAAACGGTTTGTTTTTCCTTGAAAAACTGCAAGTGGGTGGTAATTATTCCTTATTTACCGTGCCCATTACTTTTTGCTTTCTCTATGTAAAACAGGTGTCAAGGTATTTCCCACTACTTTTAAATGCATGTCTGCCATGTGTCCTCAACGGTTACTTTTTGTGTATAAGTAAAAGAGAGCAAAGATTGTCAAATCTTTTATTTACAATTATATTTTATCTCTCTCTTTACTTTTAAACTCTCTCATCTTCTGACGATTTTCTTTTCAGAGGCATTTTCTCCAACACATTACAGGTTACCGTTTTCTTATCAAAACATAATGGCACCCAAGGACATTTTCTTTGATGGAGCAAAGTTTGTTCCTAATAACTTCTCTGCGATACTACACACTACAGAAGCACCCTCTGAATTTCATTTTATTCAAGACTTTCTCACAAGTTCTGATATTGGGTTTGCTCTAACTGAGCCTACATCAATTTCTGGGGTTCAAGTACTGGAGTTTTGGAGGAGTGGAGTATATGACAATGGTGGTGCTCACGGGTCCCCAAGTTTAATATTTTCATCAGGGGAAAATAAGTATGTTGTGACTCTGTCTACGGTTAGACAGGCATTACAGCTTCCTGAGGACTGTGTTTATTCTACTGTTGATGACTCAGTTCTTCAAAATATGATGGTTAGTCTGGGATATGAAGGGACATTGACCAAGCTTGGACAGTTGAAGAGATCCTTCATACGGAGGGAATGGAGTTTCTTCTTTGATTGCATTACCAAAGCTTTCGCCAACAAATGTACAAATTTTGATGCAATTCCCATATTCAGCCAACAAATCGGGTATGCACTTCTCAATCACACTGATTTTGATTATGCACGTGCAGTTTTGGGTTCTATTGGGGATAGGATGACAGAAGATCGCAATACTGTATATTTTGCAAGATTTTGTCAGCTTATTTATAATTTTTGCTATAATTCCCCCCAAAATTTTGGTGATCTCATTCCATCTTTCAGAATAGCTAAGAGAGCTTTTACTGATTTATTATCTTCTGATAATAAAAAGGCTGTGTTAAGACCCCTCTTAATACCTTTATCTGTCAAACAAGCCTTAATCACCTATGATCCTGTTAAGTACACTGCACTTTATCCTGATGTTCAAACATCAGAACCTGGTTCATCAGCACCTACCATCTCTACTCAGCCACCTCAAACCTCTCAACCATCTCTCAGAACATATCTCAAGTCCTATGTGAAACCTACATCTTCCAAGCCAAAGAGAACAAAGACTGTTTCTCACACACCTCAGAAGAAGAGGAGGATCACCTTGAGAGATGACTCAAATTCTGAGGAACCGATTCTTTCTTCAGAACCTGTGGTAACTGCAGCTGAGAAAAAGATTTCTCAGAAGGATTCTGAACTTGGAGGATCTAAGCTTCTCAAGAGGCTTAGAAAAATGACAATTCCTGACACTTCCAAGGACTCTAAATTACCAAGGACATACCAGAAACAGAGGGCAAAAAGGCCAGTTTCAGATGATGAAGAGGAAGCAGCTAAGGAAGGGGATCAGGAATCTCTGATCTCACAAGAAAAAGAATTTGCTCCAGTTACTTCTTCTCCATCCACTCAATCTCAGGAAACTGTATCTGACAAGGCTAATTTCCCATCTGTGTCTCTTGGTCATCAAGGCACAAGTGCTGATAATGCTGATCAACACTTAGTTGTGCCTGGAGTAATTTTCTTAGAAGCTCCAACAACAACAAATCTTTTGCCAACAACTGTTACTGATGCTATTAAAACTCCGGAATTATCTAAGTTACCTTCTCTGCATCTAGACACTGATGATCAGACTTTAGGTGAGCATCAGGATTTGGCTGTTGATCAGATTTTAGCATCAGATCAGCAATTAGAGGATGATGACGCCTCCATTGCTACTCACACAGCTATTATATCAGATGATACTGATTCTATAAGTTCTGATGCTGCACATGCTGGGGATACTGGTGATGCTGCTCCAACTGCAAATACTGATGCAGCAGGTCCTTCAGGACAAATTCCTCTTTCAAAGTCTGAACTAGTAAAGAAGTATGTTACAGAGGAACCACCAGTGCCTTGGAGTGAAACTCCTGCAGGACAGGAGTGGACTAAGGAATGGAACTCAGTCTCATGTATTCCATCTGCGTTACATCTTACTGAGCACTTTACTAAAGCTGATGAAATGTTAAATTCTGATGATTTCAAAGCTCAGCTTCGTGTCACTGCATTGAGTACTAAAAATCTACAAGGTCTTCATTCAATTACTCATGCCGAAATACACAAGATTCAGGAGAACTTTATCAAACAAGAACAAGTTTGGAAACTTGATAAGAAAAAGTTCTTTCAACCATCTATGGACAGGATTGCTTATATTGAGAAGACTCAAGATCGCCAACAAGCACAGATTGATAAAATTCTGCAAAATCAAGCTTCTCAGCAATCACAACTGACAGAAATCCAATCTTCAGTGGAATTGCTTATCTCTCTTCTACTTCCTGCTGATGCCAAAAAGGGGGAGAAAGTGATTAAGTCCAAATGCAAGGATGACAAGACACTGCAAGGAAAAGATGATGAAAAAGATGACCAAGGAAACTCTGGAATGGGTGGAGGTCATAGTCAAAGTAAAAGATTCTCATCAAGAAATGCTGAAATTACAAGTCACAGGATAAGTTCTGATACTGGGAAGAGATTAAGTTCTGATACTGGTAAAAGAATAAATTCTGATGAACTTCTAGATCTTGATGAAGAAATGTCAAGACAGTTATTTCTTCAAGAAAATCCAGGAATGGACTTGGAAAGTTTAAAGGAAGAAGAAGCTAGACTTAAATCAGAGAAAGTCACATCTAAATCCGAAGCTTCTGGTAAAAAGTCACTTCCAAAACTGAAAGGTATTGTGATTAAAGAAAAGGCACAAACTGAAGCAACATTTGCTAAATCACAACCAAAGATAGACCCAAGATCCAAGGGTAAAGAAAAGGTTGGTGAACCTGTTAAAGTCTATGTACCTCCTGAAGATGAAGAAATTACTGATGACAAAGATAATCTTGCTCTGACTTCAAGAAAAGTTCTTAAAACAACCTCTGACACAGCTCAAGTTGTTCAGAGTCAAGAAATTAAAAGTTCTGATATTCAAAAGAAGCAAGTAACCTCTGACACAGCTCAAGTTAACTTGATATCAGAAGGAAGATCAAATACACTCCTACCAGGATTCACTAAAGCAAAACAAACTCAACCTTTGAAGACTACTGCAAGTCGTTTTGAAGCTAGAGTAGTTACTGGAAAGGAAGCAAGAGATAAAACTGGATTGGGAAGTGCTGATGAAAGAAGAGTACACAACACTACCAATGATCCAACTTCCTTGTGTGAACCAGGAATTAGAGCAACTCCTGAAAGATTAAATCAATTGGAATCTGTACAAATGGTTTACCATACCTACTTGAAGGAACACATCTTGTTGTATTTCATGACAGATGGTAGGGTTTATCATATAAGACAAAATGCCATTCCATTGAAGTATTTTGAAGAATTGGAGCATGTATTATTCTTACTTCAAGTGGATGACAGATTGACAGGGACTGCTGCAAATTATTTGAAAGAACAGATTCAGAGACAGAAAAGACTTTATTCTGTTAAGTCTGACAGCATATATGTTCCAAAGTACAGAAATCACAATGGTGATATTGTTGATATGAAGCCTAATACTGCACAGATCAGAACATATCTTGGTATTAAGGGGCTTGAATTCAATCTAGAGTCTAACAAAGCTTATGTCATAAGACTAGATCGGGAGTTGAGAAGAGCAAAGATTAATGATCTCAGAGCTGCAATATTTCAAACTGGTGAAGATACTGCAGAGCTTAAAGATGTCAAACGGAGAATGATTGATGAACTCAGATATGCTGAGAAATGTTTGTTGAAGAATTATTTCAGAACAACTCCTGACATCAGAGAGATCAGAAAATGATGAAGCCAAGTCAAAGATCTACAACTACTTAAATTCTGATGTGTATACAGACTAAAGTTGTTATCAGAAGTTGAATTGGTAAAAGCTTTAAGGACTGTAAGTTGTAGTTATCTTGTCTATTTTTCATGCATTTGTACTTAATGTTTTTGACATCATCAAATATCTGTTAAACTTGTATATTTTGATAATTTACAAGTTGGGGGAGATTGTTAGATATATTTGATAATGTCATGGCTAATATGTTTTATGTTTAGATTTCAGATCTTATTTGAACAGAACAAATCAGTACTTAACTGATCAGTACTTATACTGGACGTCAGAACTTAAGGGATATCAGTACTTATGTTATTAGGAGATAAGCATCAGGAGATAGATATCAGAACTTAAGTGCTGAAGGACGATCAGATAAGGACAGTAGCTGATTAAAGTTAAGAAGATCAAGATAAACATAAGAAGAGATATGCATGAAGAAGGAATTCCGTAAAGAATGGAATACTTGGAAGGAAAGATATCTGATTGATATATATTAGGAAGCAGAATTATATTCCATATCAATTAGCGATTATCTTGTAACTGTGTAATATATAAACACAGACATAGGGTTTACACTATAAGTGTTATCATTATCGAGAATATTATTTACTGTAACCCTAGCAGCTCTCGTGATATTTTGTTCATCACTGAGAGATAACAGTTCCAGATTGTAACAGAGTTTATTGTTTCAATAAAGTTTGTTTTCTGTTACATAAGTTCTTGAAGTTTGATTTGATTGTAATAAACACTGTATTCACCCCCTCTACAGTGAAAGTGTGACCTAACAGTATATGTGTTTGGATGTTTAAAAATAATATAAATTGATTATTTTAATTTTTATATATCCAAAATAAAATATAGATAATTTTCATATCTTCCTATTTATTTTTATCTTGATTTATGATTTTATAGGAAATTTATGAATTTTATAAATTCTTTTTCCGAGTCATTATAAACTATTTTATATAATCGGGTTCTAGCCGACTTCACCCGTTATTACCTTTTTATAACCCAAAACTCTTCTGAGAACTCCTTCCTAACCTAATTGAAATATTCCGAGCATTTTCCATGTTTCGACTTTTTCGATCCGGCGTACGGTTTGTCTTGTGCGGGTCCCGGCGCAATATTTTCGATACAAAATTCATTTCGGTAAATCAATAAAACTCGTATTTTTGATAAACGGGATCTTTTTATTAAATTATTATAATTATCACCTCGTAATATGTGTAACCATGCGCTGAGACCAAGACCGCAGTACAAATTGTACTGATTTGGATAATTATCCCGAAAACCGGTACCGTTTGGATCCGTTTTTATAAATAAATGTACTATTTTATATCCGGAATGATCCAACGGGATACTAATTTACCGTAATTATAAATAGCCTTTACCGTATTTTATTTCGTACCGAAAATCATTTGCAAACAGTAAGTATATAATTTTACAGAGAAAATACATATATTCATAAACCTTTCTGAAAATCAAACTGCAAAATCAAGGTGTTATTGAAATCTGCTCGGGAAGCTCTAGTAACCAAAACGGAGGTTTTGAAGTGTTCTATCAGATTCCAGAACTCGTTTTCCTGCAGAATCAAAGGTTGATTTTATATATTTTTATTTATTTTCGAATTATTTTGATTAAAAATATGAATTTCTATTCAGATGATTGTTTGAATGATTTTATGATTGCATGTTGTAGAGCTTGTTTTCCTGATGATTTTGATATGTCATATGACTGATTTGGAGTTCAATAACATGTTCAAAATTGAGTTTGATTTTTGAATTTTGAAATTAGGGTTTATGAATGTTCTTGATTGAATTCGGGGGTTTCTTATTTCGGGATAGATAGATGTTCTAGAGGGGTGGGTTGTGTTCCTTATGAAATTTTTGATCGATTTGTGTAAATCTTTCAAATCGACGAGGTCTGTAGAGGAGGGAGTTATCATTTAAAGTTTACGTCGAGCTCGCCGGAAACCGGCGAACTTCTCGGCCAATTTCCGGCCTACTCAGGGATTATTGGAATGAATTGATGGCATGGTTGTGTTCCTGATGTTGTGTAGATGTGATCTGGAGGTGGTGGTGGCCTGAGCATCCCTGGATCGTCTTCTCCGGCGAGACAGGGGTGTTTTCCGGCGAACCCTGTGAAAATTACAATTTAGTACCCATACTTTTAAGAACGATGCAGTTTGGTCCCTATAGTTTGTAAATTTTGCAAATAAGGGATTCCTGTTTATAAATTATTTAAAATTATATTTTCTTATTTATTCTAATTATAAAATTCGTTTTTAATTACTAAAAATTCCAAAAATTATTATTTTAATTCCAAAAATTATTTTTAAATTCAAAAATAAATATGAATTAATTATTTAATTAATTTTAGTTAATAATTAATTAGTTAATTGGTCAATTAATTCGAAAATTAATTGATTAATTAATTTAATTAATTATTAATTGATTTAATTAATTATTAATTAATTCTAATTAATTATTTAATTAGATTTAATTAATTATTAATGATTTAAAAATTCTGAAAAATAGTTTTGAGCTTTAAAATATTATTTTAAATTGTTTTCAAGGCTCAATAATTATTATAAAATTATTTTGAAGCCAGGTTTGGCCAACCGAACCCTACCTATTGCTTTAAAATTGATCCAACGACCCGTTTTGACTCCGAAAAATATTTTAAAAATCATATTAAATACCCGAAAGACTGTTCAAGACCCGAGATTTCCTTATAAATGAAATTTCATTGATTGTTTGACGAGCTATGTGCTATATGTGACTTGTTTGTTTGACTGTCGGTCTATATGTTCAGTGTTTACTTGTTTTTAGCATGACTTTCAATCCGTTAGTCGGATTTGGGTAAAACGAAGGGTAGATAGAGGTGTATATTGAATTGAATCATATGAGTTGAGTATTGATGGATACTTATGGTATGTGAGCAGAAGAGGCAAGGCGTAGGAATGGGAAACATATAGTTGAGGAGTAGGAGATTGTGATTGGAAATTGGTGAATTATAGCAAGCTAGTACCAGGAAAGTGTTATGAACTTTCTCGAGATATATTATAGATTATTGATAGTTCTGTTTTATATTGCAAGTGCTTTGAAGCACTGAACCCTAAACCTTGATTCCATTTATTGATCTTTGAACAGTAAACCTTATTCTTTCTGAACCATTGATCGTTGAATACCCGAATACAAACACCAGATATACGTTACTACTTCGCAAATACATACAAGCTAAATACCAACCACTGAATCAAATTGCTTACATATTCAAACCATTATACCTTATGCTTTGAAAGACCAAATCCTTGTAACCATGAAACTTTGATTCCTTTATTATCCAATTCTTTCATTACCTAACAGCCATTCTTTGAAATTTCCATATTGTTCATTTGTGAAGATTAAAACCATCTCATTATTGGACATCCAATGTTGCTTATGATTATGTTTATTGCTTTACATTATTTATCCTGTTATTATGATAGAATTGGATTGTTTTATAAAATTGTGGACCAGATTCGTGGTCAGACAAGATTGGTGGTCAAGTTAGGCCAATGTGTGCCTTGGATCCAGTAATTAGAACAGAGCTGTGTGCCTTGCTCAGGGTTAGTGCGTGACTGATCAGCAGCCTAACCTTGGTTTTTAAAATAAAAATATAATATCTAATTCTAAATCATTAATCATTGTTCACTTGATACCTTAACTCTTTTCACTTGATGATCATTATTCTCAGTCTTGTCAATGTGACTTGCTGAGCTAGTTAGTTTATTTGTGCGATGTTGTTTATGTTCTTTTCGAGTTAAGAAGGAACCTGTTGGTAGCGAGGATCCCAAATACAGTGCGAGAGCTAGGGGTCCATGTTGATCGAGTTAAGCTAGCTGACAGCTTTTGGAATAGTTTAAGTTTATGAAGTTTGTAATGATGTTTAATATTCAGTTGTGAGTTTGAATAGTTGGAATTTGGGTGTTTGTAATATAAGTGTATGTGTGTGGCTTGTGTGCATACTTTAACCTGTTATGGTCTGTGGTAGTTGGTAAGTAGGGTCACTGCATATTATTATTATCTTTATTATTGTTATAAGCAGGTTAGAAATAAGGTGTGTGTATGTTTGTGGACCCCAAACTTCTGACCCGGGTTTGGAGAGCGCCACATCATACTCATTTGATATCTAGACTGCATTAGCTTTGCAAATCTCACAAAGTTTATCAATCCAAAAATGATATCATAAACATATATCTGTACTAATAACAAGTCCTTACCATTGTATTTATAAAAGAGAGTTTTTTCAATTGTACCTCTAGTGAAACCACTTTCTAACAGAAATAGAGCAAGTGTTTCATACCTGGCCCTTAGAGCTTGCTTCAATCCATAGAGTACTTTATCCAGTAAATAACCATGATCTGGATACTTTGGATCAATGAACCCTGAAGGCTGTTCAACATAAACTTCCTCTTCAAGTTCTCAATTTAAAAATGCACTATTTACATCCATTTGGAACACTTTTAACTTCTTGTGAGCAACATAGGCTAGAAAAATTCTTATTTCATCAAGCCTTGCAACTGGAGCAAAAGTCTTATCATAATCAATGCTTTTTGTTGTGAATAGCCCTTTGCAATCAGTCTTTTTTTGTTTCTTGTAACAATGCCCTCACTGTCAGTTTTGTTTCTGAACACCCACTTTGTGCCAACTACAGATCTGTTCTTTGATCTTGGAACAAGAGTCCAGACTTTGTTCCTTTCAAATTCATTAACCTCCTCTTGCATTGCTGTGACCCAGTTAGCATCTTGAAGAGCTTATTCCACCTTTTTGGGTTCAGTTTGAGATAGAAAAGAATGGTAGAGACATTCATTTTGAGTGGTTTTTCTGGTTCTTACACCACTATCAAGATTTCCAATGATCAAGTCAGGTGTGTGTGACTTAGACAATTTTCTTGCAGATGGAAGTTGACTCCTTGAAGAAGACCTTCCCCCTTGATCCATGAACTCTCTGTTATTTCTTTGAATAGTACCTCTATCATGTCCTGATGCTCCCCCTGAATCAGTGTTCACATAGTTATCAGTATTTGACTCATCAGAGTTTGAGGAATGAGAGTCTGATGATCTATGTACTGGTGTCTCTTGAGTTAAGTCACTTGTAGAAGTCTCCGAATTTAAATTATGTTGCTCCCCCTCAACATATGCTTCAGTGTTAAAAGAATTTCCACTGTCATGTGGATTACCAGAGCTTTGAGTGATATCAGGACTTATTGTATCATGATGAGGATTTAAAAGTTCAACATATGGTACTTTATTTTCAAATCTCAATTTGTCATGGTCATCTGCATCTTCTAGACCTGTTATCTTCTTGTCATCAAAAGATACATGTATGGATTCCATGAATGTTCTTGTTCTCAGATTATAAACTCTAAAGGCTTTTATACACAATGGATATCCCACAAAAATGCCTTCATCAGCTATTAGATCAAACTTGGTAAGTTGCTCCGGATGAGTTTTGAGAACAAAACACTTACAACTAAAAATGTGGAAGTACTTCAAGTTTATCTTCTTTCCTTTCACCATCTCAAATGGTGTTTTTCCATGCCTGTTGATCAATGTTGCATTTTATGTAAAGCAAGCAGTTTGCACAGCCTCAGCCCAGAAGTAGGTAGGCAATATTGCTTCCTCTAACATGGTTCTTGCAGCTTCTATGAGAGTTCTATTCTTTCTTTCAACAACTCCATTTTGTTGTGGAGTTCTAGAAGCAGAAAACTCTTATTTTATCCCCTTGAGTTTGCAGAATTCTTCCATAGAGCTATTCTTGAATTCAGTTCCATTATCGCTTATGATGATCTTCACTTTGTATGTTGATCCTTTTTCCATCTCTTTTACATGATCCAGAAGAATGGATGGGGATTCATCTTTGGTGTGCAGAAAATACACCCACGTGTATCTTATATAATCATCAACAATTACGAGTGCATACCTCTTCTTGGCAATTGACATAACATTTACTAGACCAAAGAGATCAATATGATGTAGATGATATAGTTCAAGAATGGAGGATTCAGTTTTACTCTTAAAAGATGTTTTCCTTTGCTTGGCTTTCTGGCATGAGTCACATAAGCCATCAGGAGTAAACACTGCATTGGGCAATCCTCTCACAAGATCTTTTCTCACAAGTTCATTGATATTGTTGAAATTGAGGTGAGAAAGTCTTTTATGCCAGTTCCAGCTGTCTTCCACAGATGCTCTACTAAGTAGACAAACTTCTGATTCATCAGTATTTGTGGAGACCCTGGCTTCAGATAAACTACCATGTCTTACACCAATCACTACAATCTTGGCATCAGTCTTTCTGACAATTTTACAATGCTCCTCATAGAAGTTGACATGGTAACCTCTGTCACAGATTTGACTCACACTGATCAGATTATGCTTGAGTCCTGTAACCATAGCTATATTTTCAATGATGACATTTCCAACTTTGATTCTTCCATATCTCGAGATTTTTCCCAAGTTGCCATCTCCATAAGAAACACTTGGGGCAGCTTTCTCCTCAAATTCTGATAGCAGGGATTTATAACCAGTCATGTGTTAGAGCATCCACTGTCCAATACTAGAGTATTCTTCCTGTTACCCTGCAATCAGTATTTGAAATCAGTTAGTGTTTTTACGGACCCAGACTTGCTTGGATCCTTTGGTCTTTTTAAGTTTGTTAACATATGCAGCAGAAGACTTTTTATCAGAGTTTATGTTAACATCCTTACTATCAGTATTTATACATGCATAAACATATTTTACTTTATTTAAATAGGGTTTCAGTTTATAATAATCATAATACAAACTGTGATACTCTTTACATGTATAAATTGAGTGCCAAACACTAACATAATGAAAACAAGGACTGTGTGGTTTATATCTAACTGTTCAATCCCTAAACTCTGATTTGGAAGGACCAATATTTATCTTTTTATTCTTCCGGCAAGAATTAGTAAGATGATTAGTACTACCACACCTCAAACAGGCCTTTCTAGGTGTATTGGGAGGAGTTACATAATTGCCATTCTTATTAACACCTACCTTTCCATTCCTATTTTTCCTAGGCCTTTTCTTCTTATCTTTCATGTATAAATCCTTTAGCTTTTGTTTAGGTTGTTTCTGAGTCATTAACCAAATATTTACTGACTTTGTGTGAACTAGTTCACTTTTATCAGTAATTAAGTTTGATCTAGGTGTTAAGGTTGAACCTACCTCATTAACTGATTTAACAGCATCAACACTTGGATTAAACTTAATGGTCTTCAACTGAACTTTTTTCAATTTGACCTTAGTATTAGTACTTACTGGTTTATTTTTCTCAGTTTCTTTTTCAATTTTTTTATTAGAATTAGATCTATCAGCATATCCTAATCCTGATCCCCAGCAGCCATTTTCTAAAATTTCCTGAGTTGTCTTTCCTAAGTTATTCCAAAGTTTAATAACCTCTCTTTCTTTAGCTAACTCCTTTTCTAAATAATCATGCTTTTCTAATAATTTTTCTTTAACATAAACATCATTACCTCTTTCTTTTTGAATTTCTAGCATGGAAAGCAACTCAGTTTCTCGGTGATCATTCCTTTTCTTTAGCTCAAAGTTTTCACTCTTAATTCTATTGTTCTCTAAGGTTTGATGTAATATCCGGGATATATCGTGTAATTATTTTTGCTAATAAATAATTATTATGTATGTTCAGTATCTATTCTGTGAATTATTTGTTAAGTGATATATGTGTTTGGATGTTTAAAAATAATATCAATTGAGTATTTTAATTTTTATATGTCCAAAATAAAATATAAATAATTATCATATCTTCCTATTTATTTTTATGTTGATTTATGATTTTATAAGAAATATATGGATTTTATAAAGTCTTTTTTCGTGTATTTAAAAACTATTTTATACAATCGGGAACCAACTGACGTCAACCATTTTTACGTTTTTATAACCCGAAACTTTTTCGAGAACTCCTTCCTAACCTAATTGCAATATTCCGAGCATTTTCCATATTTCAACTTTTTCGATCCGGCGTACGGTTTGTCCTGCGCGGGTCCCGGCGTAATATTTTTGAAAACATTATTCATTTCGGAAAATCAATAAAACTCGTATTTTCGATAAATGAGATCTTTTTATTAAACTATCACAATTATCACCTCGTAATACGTGTAACCAGGCGCTGAGACCAAGACCGCAGTACAAATTGTACTGATTTGGATAATTATCCCGAAACCCGGTACCGTTTGGATCAATTTTTATATATAAACGTACCATTTTATATCCGGAATGATCCAACGGGATACTAATTTTTCATAATTATAAATAGCCTTTACCCTATTTTATTTCTTACCAAAAATCATTTGCAGACAGTAATTATATAATTTTACAGAGAAAATACTTATATTCATAAACCTTTCTGAGAATCAAGCAGCAATTCGAATGTGTTAGTGATCTTTGTTTTCAACGCTCGAGTAACCAAATCGAAGGGCTTGAAGATTACTATCAGAATCTGTGTTTCATATCACTGCAGAATCAAAAGTTTATTTTCTGTAAATTTATTTATTTTTGAATTATTTTGATTAAAAATATGAATTTTTGTTCGGATGATGGTTTGAATGATTTGATGATTGCATGTTGTAGAGCTTGTTTTCCTGATGATTTTCATATGTCATATGACTGTTTTGAAGTTCAATAACATGTTCAAAATTGAGTTTAATCTTCGGATTTTGAAATTAGGGTTTATAACTCGTATGAATGTTCTTAATTGAAATTTAGGGCTTTTTGATCTAGGGGTTATTAGCTGTTGAAATATAGTGGGTTGTATTCCTTATGAAATTTGCAATCGATTGGTATATATAGCTCGTTAACAGAGGATTCGTGAATCGAAGGGAGTTGTGATTTTAAATTCACGTCGAGCTCGCCGGAAACCGGCGAACTTCTCGGCCAAATTCCGGCCAACTCAGGGATTGTTAGGATGATTTGATGGCATGGTTAGATTCTTGGTGTGGTGTAGATCATATCTGGAGGTGGTGGTGGCCTGAGCATCCCTGAATCGTCTTCTCCGGCGAGACAGGGCATTTTCTGGCGACCCCCCTGTAAAATTGCAGTTTGGTACCTGGACTTTTGGGGACGATACAGTTTGGTCCCTGAAGTTTCCAAAATTTGCAAAAATAACCTTCTTGTTTTAAAATTATTTAAAAATCATATTTTCTATTTATTTTAATTATAAAAATTCAATTTTAATTTCTGAAAATTCCAAAAATCATTATTTTAATTCCAAAAATTATTTTTAATTCAAAAATAAATCTGAATTAATTAGTTAATTAATTTTATTTAATAATTAATTGATTAATTGGCCAATTAATTCGAAAATTAATTGATTAATTGATTTAATTAATTATTAATTGATTTATTTAATTATTTAATTAGATTTAATTATTTAAAAATGATTTAAAAATTCCGAAAAATAGTTTCGAGTTTTAAAATACTATTTGAAATGGTTTTCAAGGCTCGATAATTATTATAAAATTGTTTTGAAGCCAGATTTGGCCAACCGAACCCCGTTCATTGCTTCGAAATTGATCCAACGACCCGTTTTAATTCCGAAAAATGTTTTAAAAATCATTTTAAATACCCAAAAGCCTGTTTATGACCCGAGACTCCTTTGTAAATGATATATCATTGATTGCTGACGTGTTACGTGTTATATGTGACTTTTTGGTTGACTGTCGGTCTATATGTTCGGTGTTTACTTGTTTATAACATAACTTTCAATTCGTAAATCGGATTTGGGTAAAACGAAGGGTAGATAGAAATGTATACCTTATAGAATGGTATGAGTTGAATATTGATAGATGCTTATGATATGTGAGCAGAAGAGGCAAGGCTTAGGAAAGGAAAGCAGATAGTCGAGGAGTAAGACGGTTGTGATTGGAAGTTAGAGAAGTACAGCAAGCTAATACCAGGCAAGTATTCTGAACTTTCTTGAGATATATTGTAGTTGATTGATAGTCATGTTCTATATTGCAAGTGCTTTGAAGCATTGAACCCTAAACCCTGATTCCAGCTATTGATCTTGAGCCGTAAATCTTATTCTTTCTAAACCATTGATTGTTACATACCCCAATACGAACCACAAATATACGATACTACTCCACAAATACATACAAATTGAATATGAAACACTGAATCGAATTACTTACATATTCAAACCATTGTACCTTATGCTTTGAAATACCAAATCCTTGTAACCTTGAAATGTTGATTCCTTTGTTATCCAATTCTTTCATTATCTAGCAGCTAAGCTTTGAAATTGCCATATGAATCCTTTGTGAAGATTGAAACCATGTCATTATCGAACATCCATTATTGTTTATGATTCTGTTTATTGATTTGCATTGTTTATTCTGTTATTATGTTAAAATTGGATTTTTTTATAAAATTGTAGACCAGATTCATGGTCAGACCATATTAATGGTCAAGTTAGGCCAATGTGTGCCTTGGATTCAGTAATTAGAGCAGTGTTGTGTGCTTTGCTCGGGGTTAGTGTGTGACTGATCAGCAGCCTAACCTTGGTTTTTAAAATAAAAATATAATATCCAATTCTAAATCATAATTCATTGTTCACTTGATATCATAACCCTTTTCACTTGATGATCATTATTCTCAATCTTGTCATTGTGACTTGCTGAGCTAGTTAGCTCATTTGTGCGATGTTGTTTATGTTCTTTTCCAGTTAAGAAAGAGCCAGTTGGTAGCGAGGATCCCCAATCTAGTGCGAGAGCTAGGGGTCCAGGTTGATCGAGTTAAGCTAGCTGGCAGCTTTTGAAATAGTTTAAGTTTGTAAAAGTTTGTAATAATGTTTAATGTTCAGTTTTAATTTCGAATAGTTGGGATTTGGATGTTTATAATATAAAGTGTGTGTCTGTGGCTTGTGTACATACTTTAACCTGTTGCGGTCCGTGGTAGTTGGTAAGTAGGGTCACTGCATATTATCATTATCTTTATTATTGTTATAAGTAGGTTATAAATATAGTGTGTGTGTGTGTGGACCCCAAACTTCCAACCCGGGTTTGGAGGGCGCCACAGGTTTTGTATCAGAGCTACAAGTTATAAGTCACTGACACAAGCCTAGGTTGACGGGAATGGGTAGAGGGTTAGGATTAGAAGTAAGAAATAGAAATATAGAACGTCGAGAGGTTGAGTGCTACGGTATAATAGGTATTACTATGATTCGCGTCGTGGTTCGAGATTGTAATAACCCCAATTTTTGGAATTTTTGAAACCCTTATGAATAGTGTTTTACTGAATAAGAAAACTTTTCATGCCACACTATGTAGGGGTTCTTTTATTGATCTTCTGGGATATTATTAGTACTCTATGTGGTATATAAGTGTATGTAAAGATCGTAAGAATCCAAATCCGAACACTTTGATTTTTCCCAGAAATCTACCAGATACAGAAAGAATTGAGTATAAGGTAACTGAATAAAAAGGATTTAAATTCAAGGATTATAAGAGAGGATCATAAAAAGGAAAATAATGTATTGAGAAAGGTTAATGAAACCTAAGTAATAAGATCCCGGGTATGATCCCTCAAACGATAAACGAAAACGAAAGTTGAGCGAACTGTATAACAGATCAGCGGTCATTAGCCAAATAATTAAAAGCTAATCAAAGAGATTAGAGGGGATGATGTCATCAAACCAAATGAGAAGAGGGCAAGTAAGGGATGATGACATAACAAGGTGACATAAGTATGACATAAGGGGGAAGGAGGTGTGGTTGATTTAAAACAACACAAAGTTCATGGTTAAAAAGGTAATTAACCAAAATCAAGCAAAAAACAACCAACCAACAATCATTTCACCCAAAACACAAAGATCATTTCATTTTCTTCACCTTGCTCTCGGCTTCTTCTTCTTTTCCAAAGCAAGAAAGTCAAAATCATAGTTCCAAGCTTTGTTAAATTACAAGGTAATTATCTAAGACTCCTTATGCATAGTTATGAATATCCTATAAGTTTTAGCTCCTAAATCATCCACAATCTCTTCCTAAAAATCATGGAAGAAGATGGTGAATAGTGTTTTTCAAGAACTAAATTTTTTGTTCTTGAAGTTTTGTTTAGATTAAGCTTGGATAAGGACTTTAAGGGTGATTCCAAGTCATTCTCTTGATTCTCCACTCTCCAAGGAAGGTATAACCCCTCCAAACCCTAAATTTATTTGAGTAATTAGGTTTAGTTTTGTTTTTATAATTCATGAGAGGTTTTCAAGTTGTAAATGTAGAGATTAGTTGATTTTGTGAAGTTTTTGGAGGGGTAGTTCTTGGATTGTTGATTAATGAACTTAAGTGTAGTTAAATTCAAGTTTAAGAATAAGTATAAATTGTTGATGTTGAGTTTTTGGGGCTGTTATGATGTATTATGGATGGAGTTTTGATTGGGTTGTGATTGTGGATTTATTGTGGGTTGAATTGGAGTGTTTTAAATTTGGGAAATCGCGTAAACATAGCCGTCGTAATGTCCGATTTACTTTAGGCTGTTTTGTTCTTAACATTAGGATCCGAGAACTCCCTGCTAGTTTTTGACCATTTCCATGATTAGATAGTTCATGTTACGAGCTTCATTTTGATATGTGGTTCGTTTGATTCTGATGTACGGTTTAGGAGAAACGGCCGTTTTAAGTAACGACGTTTCGCGAATGAACCATTACCCCTCGCCTTACTTTGAAACATAGGTTAAAGACCTTAAAGGACTAATTGGAGTATGAAACATTTATGTAAAGTGTAATATGCAGTTGGTAAGACACTCGCGAAAGAATCTCCTTAAAACTCGTAATGGTTAATTTATTAAAAATAGTGGAGCCGAGGGTACTCGAGCGACTTAAGTGAATCGGTAAGCGCAAAGCGAGCGTTAGAGTCTAAATTGGTTAAAGTATAGATTTATAAGTGACTTTGGTTTAATTCCAACTTATATGTTGTTTATAGGTTACCAGACTCGTCTCAAGCCATTTGTAACCCCCAGTCGCTCAGGCAAGTTTTCTACCCGTATAACTGTTGTTGTGATGTATATGTGTATATGCATGATCTTGTGATAAATGCATATTTGTTATTAGCAAATTCTTGCGATATATTGGAGCATGTGATATGGTATATATGCATACCTATTTCGTATTCTTGATTTATATATCTGTTGGTTCAAATGCTTATTAGTTGCATAATAGCATATGCTAGAGATAAGCAGTAGTTGCGTATACCCTGAGTATAGGGGACCCAAAGGTGAACCCTTTTCTAAAACCGGGAGTAGATGTTCCCGAGTATATGATATATATATATATATATATATTGATATGGTTTTTTAAAAACTATTAATCGAATAAGGTTTATTCGATAACTTTATTTTTATTAATGAATATTACTTTGAATATTCATTCGAGGACTTATGACTCCGCTTATTTTATTTAATGAATATTAGTTGAATATTCATTCGAGGACTTATGACTCCGTTTATTTACTAATTAATATTCTTTATTTTATTAAAGAATAATGTTTCAATAATCAAACTTATTTTCGATTATTCAAATAAAGATCATACTTTCGTATAAGTATATCTTTGGTTATTTAATATCCATTTCAAGTATGAGTTTTAAAACTTTTACTTCAATGATTTTTATAAGGATTATCCTCATGGGAATATTATTTAAATAATAATATTCAGATATTTTCTAATATATTGGGACTGATTTATTTTATTAAATCAGCATTACTCCAAACATTCTTAAAAATGTTTTCGAGTCTTCAAAATGATTTTTAAAAGTTAGAGCGGATCCCAAAACTCATTTTTAAATTTAAGATCTTCCTTTCAAGGGGATTTAAATACTAGCTCAAAACCTGAGGGATCCGGCTCTGTGGTGTATTTTATATTCGCAACGTGGTTGCTGTTTTGAGACATCAATTTGATTACTTGCCCAATGTTCGGGAAGTAAGTCCATCTGATTGAGTCGGCATAAGCGACATGCCGGGGTACGGTCTATGAAGGTGTAAGTGGCGGGTAACAGTCCATCCACGCGTGAGTGGCCGGGTAACGGTCTAGCGCGAGGTCCGAATGCGACCAGGGTGATGACCGGCGAGGAATTCATCCATCTACAGTAGAAAAGGTTACTTATTGGTATCTTTGCCTGATCGGCAAGATATCAGGTTTATGCCAAGGTTTTCTCCTTTCCAAAATTCATTGGATATTGCAACTCTGTTTATAATTTTCATAACAGAGGTTTTCAAGGAGTGTATAAAATGTATATATATATAGGTGTATATATATATCGGGACTTAATGAAGTATCTCGTAACTTCATTATTTATAATGATATTTCAAGGATTGAATCTATTCAAGTCTTATCTTGTAGTCTCATCTGGGTGATGAACTTTTGAAACTGATTATAACTTGAACGGTGGTAGTTCAATTAGTATTCGGATATAAGTATATTGGAGTATCTTGTAACTTCATCTTTTAAACTTATATCTAGTAAATGATTATCTTGTGCATGTCAAAGATTTTCGGAAAAACGTTGAGGCAAGGTTAGATATATGAGATCACCTTGCAACGATATTTTATACAGTTATAAACGGGAACTCTGTGTATATTATACATGTCAGAGGATTTCAAAGATTGTGAAAAGTATATATGTACATATATACTGAATATTTTACGACTTGGTCGCGGTAAGATATCAAACTTGGTTCATTTCTTCTTGACCAAGACTTTCATGAGTACAATGAGAATGCTCATATATTTTAAATCATTATACATATTATTCTGGTGGGCTTGTTGCTCACCCTTGCTTTCTTCTTTCATCACACAACATCAGCTAGACAAGATGAACATGACCAAGCTTCCAATTCGCAAGCGGTTAGAAAATGTTCCGCAGTTTTCTGGAAGCGTTGATGCCACCGTAGCTGAGGTAGGAGCTACCAATAGGCTAGGTTTTCAACTATTGATGAACCAGATTTATGTATATTTATGAATTATAATAATGGAAAAGAAATGTAAATTTATTCAGAAACCCTTTTAAGGTGTATTGGCATATAATTGTGGAATAAAATGACTTGTGATTATTTTTGGATATTCATCTCTGAGACTATAACTTGTGGTGTGTGTGTTTATGGTGGGGTCACAGTACAGAATAATTGATTAATTATTAAGATTGGGTGTTATTAAAGGAAATGGAACTCGTAACAACCCGGATCCCCGACCCCGGATTTGGGGGTGTTACAGAAATGGTATCAGAGCCAAGCGTTATAAACCTCAGAGATGATGTGACGTTAAGATAATAAGTTCACTAAGATAATAAGAACTCTTGCCAAGTTCATAGTCGGACTACCCAACGTTGTATTGACAGTTAAAACCCTTATGGGAACCCTTATAAATATCCTGATAGTAACATAGTTCGTTCTCGTATAGGGCAGCGGGGCACCGAACCCTGAGGTTCAGGAGCATCAGCATGAGGATGTTTTATTACATGCTGGAGATCAAATTGTGAATCTGATAGAGTACCCTAACAAGGGACCGGATGAGATTCATATTGAGGATGTTATCCCAGAAGGGATTGTTGCCGAGGAGGATCTCGTGGAGGATCTTGACGAGAATGAAGAGAGGACCGCTGAGGAATTGATGACCGTAGTCAGGGCGACTACCAGAGCAAGAGTGGCCGCGACGGTGGCACTAGAGAATGAAGAGTTACCAAGGGCACAAAGGTTAATGAGGGTAGAAGGAGTGGGGCCTTCCGCGGCACCAATTATACCAGTATCAGACCCTCTTCCCGAGGCTCCTGAAGACATCCATGAGGTTCCACCAATTCCTGTTCCCTCCCCTATACAGAGCCCAACACCTACTGAGGAAATGCCACCTTTATCTCCTGCACCATTATCACCTGATACCGTGCTTGGTTATCCATTTGGATCCCCTGGGCCTGTACTACCTGCCCCCCATGGACTGTTAGATGCAACCACTCAGGCTTCTCTTATCGCCGATTATTACATAACTTGGGGCGGCCTGTCCGAGGCCCGTAATGTTAGGAGTGATCTGTTGGATCGACTTACTGCACCAAGGATTGAGGGCGGGGTACTTCCGGCAGGATTAGCTCATAGCATGGAAAGGATTGAGTCTATCACCCGTGTTACAGCTAGAGGCCATCTTGAGGGTCAGATTGATCCAGCTCTACCTCTGTGATGGAGCAGGGTAGGGATGTCGTGCGTGCCCGCATTTCTTGATCCATGGTAGTGTGCAGAGCCAGAGCGATCAGACAAGGGTTTCATGTAGCACCGCTTTTGGAGGATTAACCTAAGTTATGAATGATTAGTTTTAATGACGAGATGATTATCTATGGTAGTACTTTTGGGATATAAGCGATCAGATCAAATGATGTAATTCTCTTTAATGTGTTCAGTAGTTGTACCCTCGAACAAATGGTTATGTATATATTCATTAATTTCAGTTCAGATCAGTTGTTTGTGATAAGTTCATATTGTTAATTGCACTATTAACACTTAAGAGAGTGTCATGAAGTTTATAGAACTTGAGAATTCATAATTTGCAATCATGCAAGAACAGAATGAGGGAAAGACTTAAGCAAAGTAAGTAAAATAAATATCCAGAGATTCTTAAAATTTTTCCAAGCATTATGCCCCCATGAGGAATAAGATTAGGGGCAAACCTTGAATGTGATAATTAGGGAGGTCGTAATTAAGATATAAGGAACCCAGAATATAATGAAGTGGAAAATGAAGATTTTAAATTAAAAGATGACCCCAATTATGGGGAGTAGGAATAAATATTTAGACTGAGAAAACAGAAGTCGAGCAAGATAGGAAAAATCAGGATGGTACTCCTATTGGGAAATCCATGGACCTGCCTAAAACAAAACTTATACTTTTACTCTAACCACCACCTTGAGGAAACAATGTGGTGTGAAATTCTTTCAGGACCTTTAAGTCGCTAAGCTCTCAGAGTTCCAAGGGAATAGCTGACCCAGCCGAGGCAAGAGCCTGGCTAAAGGAAATACAGGAATCATTTGTGATTCTAAATGATTGACGAATCAGAAAATAGTGTTTTTGTCACTTACCCTCCTAAGAGAGAGACCACCCACTGGTGAAAGACCAAGAAAGGCACGGAGCAAGAGGTTATGATAAACTGATTACAGTTCAGTCAATTGTTTTCAGGAAAGTACTTCCCAGGGTTATGGAGATAGTGTAAAAGCTTTAGAGCCAAAACAAGGCGGACGAGTATGATGAATTATGAATCTAAGTTGTAAAAGTTGTCAAGATTCGTTCTGAGGACACGAATCCAGAATGACGGGATGTTTGAAATCAATGCTTATGTTGTGTTAGTTCAGGAAATAATGATAAGAGAAAGGAAAATAAAAAGAAACTGAAGTGGAAAGGAATATAAAGGCAATAGAGCTTGAGGAATAATAAGGAATTTGGGTATGAGGAAACCCTAAAGACTCTAGCAATAGAAATAGAAAAGTAAGTAATCGTCAGGATGAGGGTGATTCACCATGAGTTAAATTGATGGTTGAAGGCATAAGAGATACATATATGTTGTACCCCCTTCAAGTTGGAAAGATTCGGGAAACCTTGAGATAGTTCGAAGGATAAATAATGAGACGCGGATAGACCGAGGAGACAAGAAAGTAAGAAATTAGGAAAATTGGATGAAGGAAGTGACCTTCAAGAAGGTGGAGTGTGAGACCGGTGGCTTGATACCCAGGAAGGAAGACGCCAGGAATGAGAGATATCCCAACATTGAGATGACTGTTGAGATAAACAACAAAAGTAAATACGGAATTATTAAGAAGAAGTTCACGTTGAACACGACCAATATCTTCCAGAACATCCTTGTTATCATTACCAAATCAGGCAAGAAAAGTGGATAACCGTTATTGTCTTTTGGAGGCCATATGGATTGACCTCATTTTGGATAAGGATATTATTATAAAATTAGGCATATACTATCGAGGTGGGAATGATTGAATAAAGATACCCTCATCAGGGATATATGACTTGATTTATCCATGGAAGGATGCATGTACCTTTTTAAAGGTGGAATTAAGGATAGAACATCGGTAACTTAAACCGAATCATAGGGGAATGCATAAAGGTTGGCATTTCACCCTTAATAGGGACAGCATGAGTTTTGACAAGTATGAATTGGAAAGGATCAAGGTAACAACAACCTTTAAAGATCAGTAAAGAAATTTTCAGAAGTACATAGACAATGGTTCTAGTATTAGTAAATGGTATTTTGATATGCCCTGTATCTAGGGAATACAGGAGGAACGATTCAAGGATAACCTTAGAGGTTTTACAAGGAGAAAGGTAATATTCAAAATTCTCAAGAATAGAAATATTGATAAAGGAAATATGACGTAATTATAATGATGCCAAGTGGGGCACGTGTTAAACCACGAGAAAGTATGGATCGAACCAGTAAAGGTCGAAATTATTCAGGGAAATTAGGACCTAAGATAAAAGATGTTCTAAGTATGATTGAGAGTCAGTCGTGACAGTGATTAACCTCTAAAGACTGAGGCAATAACTTATGGAAAAATGGTGATATTTTTTTTTTCTCATCATATTTTAAGGAAAACATCTTCACATAAGCAGTGATTGAAATGAGGTAGAAAATTTATTTGGAGGTGGTTAAAATGACATTGACTGTAAGGAAATTTTACTATCAGGAAAGGCCAAAGAGGTGGCCGACACTTTAAAGGTAAGAGGATAATTATAGGCGCTTGTGCCAAAGGAATACAGTGATGATGGTTAAAGCTGTGAAGGTTGTATTATGGTTTGGAAGATTGACATTCCTTCTGATGACTGTGCAATACCCAACCGTAATAGTAGTTGGTAAAGGTTTAATTAGTGTAATCGCCATGAGCGGGCTATCTATCTCAGAAGGTACTATCTTGAGATAAGCCAGAACCATGTTTCAAAAAGGACTAGACGAACCTTTGAGTTAAGTCTTCTATTGAAGGCATACGATTAAGAATGGTATTAACCTGCTATCGTTGCTTTGATTGAAACTCTTCTGCAATTTTATCTGCTTCATGTCATGAAAGTACGTCAGGATCTGGAGTGTTCTTCGTGAATTATGAATGGTAATTATGTTAACTCCTTAGAAGAATTTGATACGACAGGTATGGACTCCGTATGGTTAGCTATTAAGATTTCAAGGAAAATGAATGACGACAGTAGGTCAGTGGTGGACCATAGTAATGCAGCAACGATTCTTTGAATAATGAGCCGATTACAACCGTGAGAGTTGTAGTGTAATGGATGTTGAGATTGGGTACCCCTAATCGGGTTGTGGTGATGTATAAGTTATCGTTGAATAGACTGGTTAAGTAGATTATCTACCTATTGAATATTTATTCCTTCTTATCAATAGAGAGTCATATTACTATACGAGGAAGGTTGCGATGCAAGCATAGAATTCTAGTAACGATGGTGTCTAGAATGAGATCCCAGATTCGATTTTCGATGTCGAGGGAGTTTCAAAGGTGATTATGTATAAGCTCGAGGAAGAGCATGGGTCCATAGAATGATGGACGGAATAGAAAAATTATTTAGGCATGTAAAATACGATGCTATAATACTTGATGTTGATATAAATACATATATGTTTTGTTCTCCTATGACAAACCTCTATAGTTCAGAGGTAGATTCTAAGCCAGATATTTTATGGCAATATTTTTTACATATATACAATTCTCTTCAGTTCGTTCTTTTCTCTTCTTTTCATTTCATGTAAGCTGAGAAGAACAACCCTTCCAGAAGGGGAGGTATTGCCGAATGACTATCTATCTGTGTGATAGAAGCCTAGTAGGATACCACATGTCGTTTAATTGCTTGTCAAGTGCTAAAGGCTGGCCACCTTCTGTACTAACTATGCAATAGAACAAGTGTTCATGATCATAGTGATCTCTCAACAAATTCCTTTACTTCTATATAATGGATCAAGCTTTCGAAGATGGAAGCAGCTAAAGGAAGTAGTATCAGTATGATGGTATTCCGATTCTAACACGTTAGTGATACTAAGGTTGACGTGGTTATTAAAAGGTTATAGAATGCTAACGAGCAAAAGTATAACCAATATAATATTAGGAACGGAAGGTAGTAGCGATTACGAACTGGAAAAGAATGGGTATTGAGAAGCAAAAGCTCTAATGCTAAAAGCTATAATGAGAGTCTATGCAATAGACTTGAGAGAATTTGGAATGATCACTTAACGCGGATTGAGTTTTCTCACGATAATAGATCGTATGTCAGGTATCGAGATGTCGTCTTATGAGATCTTTGAGGGAAGAAAATGTCGATCTCCCTTATATTAAGATGAAGTTATAGAGCGCAAGATGCTCGGACCAGCAGTGGTCCAAAGGACCAAGGATATGATAGATCTAATCAGAGGACGGCTGGTAGTAGCCCAAGATGGACATGAGAAATATGTTAATTTGACACGAAAGGACAAAGAATAGGAAATAGGGGACCTAGTAATGTTAAAGGTATCCCTTGGAAAGGATTGATGAGGTTCAAAAAGAAAGGAAAGCTAAGCCTACGAATTGTTGGACCCTTTGAGGTATTAAGACGTATTGGGAAGTTAGCATATGAGCTAGCCCTACCCCCGAACATGTAGTAAGTTCATAACGTGTTCCACATATCAATGTTAAGAAAGTGTAATTCGGATGCCATACAAATAGGGGCATATGAGTGCATAGACATGCAACCATACGTAACCTACATGGAGCAACCAGGAAGGGTTATAGATCAAAAATGGACAAATGCTTAGGAGAAGAGTTATCAAACTAGTCAGAGTTTGATGGTAGAACCACAATGTGGGAAAATTACGTAAGAGTTAGAAAGTGCAATGCTAAGAAAGTATCCCTAATCATTTTCTATCTGATTCCGGGACGGAATCCTTTTAAGGAGGGGAGACTGTAATAACCCCAATTTTTGGAAATTTTGAAACCCTTATGAATAGTGTTTTGCTGAATAAGAAAATTTTTCATGCCACACTATGTAGGGGTTCTTTTATTGATCTTCTGGGATATTATTAGTACTCTATGTGGTATATAAGTGAATGTAAAGATCGTCAGAATCCAAATCCGAACACTTTGATTTTTCCCAGAAATCTACCAGATACAGAAAGAATTGAGTATAAGGTAACAGAATAAAAAGGATTTAAATTCAAGGATTATAAGAGAGGATCATAAAAAGGAAAATAATGTATTGAGAAAGGTTAAGGAAACCTAAGTAATAAGATCCCGGGTATGATCCCTCAAACGATAAACGAAAACGAAAGTTAAGCAAACCGTATAACAGATCAGCAGTCATTAGCCAAATAATTAAAAGCTAATCAAAGAGATTAGAGGGGATGATGTCATCAAACCAATGAGAAGAGGGCAAGTAAGGGATGATGACATAACAAGGTGACATAAGCATGACATAAGGGGGAAGGAGGTGTGGTTGATTTAAAACCACACAAAGTTCATGGTTAAAAAGGTAATTAACCAAAATCAAGCAAAAAACAACCAACCAACAATCATTTCACCCAAAAAACAAAGATCATTTCATTTTCTTCACCTTGCTCTCGGCTTCTTCTTCTTTTCCAAAGCAAGAAAGTCAAAATCATAGTTCCAAGCTTTGTTAAATTACAACGTAATTATCTAAGACTCCTTATGCATAGTTATGAATATCCTATAAGTTTGAGCTCCTAAATCATCCACAATATCTTCCTAAAAATCATGGAAGAAGATGGTGAATAGTGTTTTTCAAGAACTAAATTTTTTGTTCTTGAAGTTTTGTTTAGATTAAGCTTGGATAAGGACTTTAAGGGTGATTCCAAGCCATTCTCTTGATTCTCCACTCTCCAAGGAAGGTATAACCTCTCCAAACCCTAACTTTATTTGAGTAATTAGGTTTAGTTTTGTTTTTATAATTCATGAGAGGTTTTCAAGTTGTAAATGTAGAGATTAGTTGATTTTGTGAAGTTTTTGGAGGGGTAGTTCTTGGATTGTTGATTAATGAACTTAAGTGTAGTTAAGTTCAAGTTTAAGAATAAGTATAAATTGTTGATGTTGAGTTGTTGGGGCTGTTATGATATAGTATGGATGGAGTTTTGATTGGGTTGTGATTGTGGATTGATTGTGGGTTGAATTGGAGTGTTTTAAATTTAGGAAATCGCGTAAACATAGCCGTCGTAATGTCCGATTTACTTTAGGCTGTTTTGTTCTTAACATTAGGACCCGAGAACTCCCTGCTAGGTTTTGACCATTGCCATGATTAGATAGTTCATGTAACGAGCTTCGTTTTGATATGTGGTTCATTTGATTCCGATGTACGGTTTAGGAGAAACGGCCGTTTTAAGTAACGACATTTCGCGAACGAACCATTACCCCTTGCCTTACTTTGAAACATAGGTTAAAGACCTTAAAGGACTAATTAGAGTATGAAACATTTATGTAAAGTGTAATAGGAAGTTGGTAAGACACTCGCGAAAGAATCGCCTTAAAACTCGTAATAGTTAATTTATTAAAAATGGTGGAGCCGAGGGTACTCGAGCGACTTAAGTGAATCGTTAAGCGCAAAGCGAGCGTTAGAGTCTAAATTGGTTAAAGTATAGATTTATAAGTGACTTTGGTTTAATTCCAACTTATATGTTGTTTATAGGTTACCAGACTCGTTCCAAGCCATTTGTAACCCCCAGTCGCTCAGGCAAGTTTTCTACCCGTATAACTGTTGTTGTGATGTATATGTGTATATGCATGATCTTGTGATAAATACATATTTGTTATTAGCAAATTCTTGCGATATATTGGAGCATGTGATATGGTATATATGCATGCCTGTTTCGTATTCTTGATTTATATAGCTGTTGGGTCAAATGCTTATTAGTTGCATAATACCTATGCTAGAGATAAGCAGTAGTTGCGTATACCCTGAGTATAGGGGACCCAAAGGTGAACCCTTTTCTAAAACCGGGAGTAGATGTTCCCGAGTATATGATATATATATATATATATATATTTATATATATATATATATATATTGATATGGTTTTTAAAAACTATTAATCAAATAAGGTTTATTCGATAACTTTATTTTTATTAATGAATATTACTTTGAATATTCATTCGAGGACTTATGACTCCGCTTATTTTATTTAATGAATATTAGTTGAATATTCATTCGAGGACTTATGACTCCGTTTATTTACTAATTAATATTCTTTATTTTATTAAAGAATAATGTTTCAATAATCAAACTTATTTTCGATTATTCAAATAAAGATCATACTTTCGTATTAGTATATCTTTGGTTATTTAATATCCATTTCAAGTATGAGTTTTAAAACTTTTACTTCAATTATTTTTATAAGGATTATCCTCATGGGAATATTATTTAAATAATAATATTCAGATATTTTCTAATATATTGGGACTGATTTATTTTATTAAATCAGCATTACTCCAAACATTCTTAAAAATGTTTTCGAGTCTTCAAAATGATTTTTAAAACTTAGAGCGGATCCCAAAACTCGTTTTTATATTTAAGATCTTCCTTTCAAGGGGATTTAAATACTTGCTCAAAACCTGAGGGATCCGGCTATGTGGTGTATTTTATATTCGCAACGTGGTTGCTGTTTTGAGACATCAATTTGATTACTTGCCCAATGTTTGGGAAGTAAGACCATCTGATTGAGTCGGCATAAGCGACATGCCGGGGTACGGTCTATGAAGGTGTAAGTGGTTGGATAACAGTCCATCCATGTGTGAGTGGCCGGGTAACGGTCTAGCGCGAGGTCCGAATGCGACCAGGGTGATGACCGGCGAGGAATTCATCCATCTACAGTAGAAAAGGTTACTTATTGGTATCTTTGCCTGATCAGCAAGATATCAGGTTTATGCCAAGGTTTTCTCCTTTCCAAAATTCATTGGATATTGCAACTCTGTTTATAATTTTCATAACAGAGGTTTTCAAGGAGTGTATGAAATGTATATATATATAGGTGTATATATATATATATCGGGACTTAATGAAGTATCTCGTAACTTCATTATTTATAATGATATTTCAAGGATTGAATCTACTCAAGTCTTATCTTGTAGTCTCATCTGGGTGATAAACTTTTGAAACTGATTATAACTTCTACCACCCATTCGGATATAAGTATATTGGAGTATCTTGTAACTTCATCTTTTAAACTTATATCTAGTAAATGATTATCTTGTGCATGTCAAAGATTTTCGGAAAAACGTTGAGGCAAGGTTAGATATATGAGATCACCTTGCAACGATATTTTATACAGTTATAAACGGGAACTCTGTGTATATTATACATGTCAGAGGATTTCAAAGATTGTGAAAAGTATATATGTACATATATACTGAATATTTTGTGACTTGGTCGCGGTAAGATATCAAACTTGGTTCATTTCTTCTTGACCAAGACTTTCATGAGTACTATGAGAATGCTCATATATTGTAAATCATTATACATATTATTCTGGTGGGCTTGTTGCTCACCCTTGCTTTCTTCTTTCATCACACAACATCAGCTAGACAAGATGAACAGGACCAAGCTTCCAATTCGCAAGCGGTTAGAAAATGTTCCGCAGTTTTCTGGAAGCGTTGATGCCGCCGTAGCTGAGGTAGGAGCTACCAATAGGCTAGGTTTTCAACTATTGATGAACCAGATTTATGTATATTTATGAATTGTAATAATGGCAAAGAAATGTAAATTTATTCAGAAACCCTTTTAAGGTGTATTGGCATATAATTGTGGAATAAAACGACTTGTGATTATTTTTGGATATTCATCTCTGAGACTATAACTTGTGGTGTGTGTGTTTATGGTGGGGTCACAGTACAGAATAGTTGATTAATTATTAAGATTGGGTGTTATTAAAGGAAATGGAACTCGTGACAACCCGGATCCCCGACCCCGGATTTGGGGGTGTTACAGAAATGGTATCAGAGCCAAGCGTTATAAACCTCAGAGATGATGTGACGATAAGATAATAAGTTCACTAAGATAATAAGAACTGTTGCCAAGTTCATAGTCGGACTACCTAACGTAGTACTGACAGTTAAAACCCTTATGGGAACCCTTATAAATATCGTGATAGTAACATAGTTCGTTCTCGTATAGGGTAGCGGGGCACCGAACCCTGAGGTTCAGGAGCATCAGCATGAGGATGTTTTATTACATGCTGGAGATCAAATTGTGAATCTGATAGAATACCCTAACAAGGGACCGGATGAGATTCATATTGAGGTTGTTATCCCAGAAGGGATTGTTGCCGAGGAGGATCTCGTGGAGGATCCTGACGAGAATGAAGAGAGGACCGCTGAGGAATTGATGACCGTAGTCAGGGAGACTACAAGAGCAAGAGTGGCCGCGAGGGTGGCACTAGAGAATGAAGAGTTACCAAGGTCACAAAGGTTAATGAGGGTAGAAGGAGTGGGGCCTTCCGCGGCACCAATTATACCAGTATCAGACCCTCTTCCCGAGGCTCCTGAAGACATCCATGAGGTTCCACCAATTCTTGTTCCCTCCCCTATACAGAGCCCAGCACCTACTGCGGAAATGCCACCTTTATCTCCTGCACCATTGTCACCTGATACCGTGCTTGGTTATCCATTTGGATCCCCTAGGCCTGCACCACCTGCACCCCATGGACTGCTAGATGCAACCACTCAGGCTTCTCTTATTGCCGATTATTACATGAATTTGGGTGGCCTGTCCGAGGCCCGTAATGTTAGGAATGATCTGTTGGATCGACTTACTGCACCAAGGATTGAGGGCGGGGTACTTCCGGCAGGATTAACTCATAGCATGGAAAGGATTGAGGCTATCACCCGTGTTACAGCTAGAGGCCATCTTGAGGGTCAGATTGATCCAGCTCTACTTGCCACTATCTAAGACCTCATCACCTCTGTGATGGAGCAGGTTAGGGATGTCGTGCGTGCCCGCATTTCTTGATCCATGGTAGTGTGCAGAGCCAGAGCGATCAAACAAGGGTTTTTTGTAGCACCGATTTTGGAGGATTAACCTAAGTTATGAATGATTAGTTTTAATGACGAGATAATTATCTATGGTAGTACTTTTGGGATATAAGCGATCAGATCAAATGATGTAATTCTCTTTAATGTGTTCAGTAGTTGTACCCTCGAACAAATGGTTATGTATATATTCGTTAATTTCAGTTCAGATCAGTTGTTTGTGATAAGTTCATATTGTTAATTGCACTATTAACACTTAAGAGAGTGTCATGAAGTTTATAGAACTTGAGAATTCATAATTTGCAATCATGCAAGGACAGAACGAGGGAAAGACTTAAGCAAAGTAAGTAAAATAAATATCCAGAGATTCTTAAAATTTTTCCAAGCATTATGCCCCCATGAGGAATAAGATTAGGGGCAAACCAACAACAACAATAATAACCAAGATGACACAAACCAGAATATAAACCCAGGACCCATTGACCCAGCAATAGCCCAAATTCTTCAAATCTTGGCCCAACAAATAGTTCACCTGGCACAACAACAAAGACAGACTAATCCCCAGGTAACTTTCAAAACTTTTCAGGCGGTAAACCCACCAGAATTCAAGGGTTCCTTAGATCTGATTGAAGCAAATGTTTGGTTAAAGGAAATAGAGAAGTCGTTTGCTCTGGTTAAAGTGAAAGAAGAGTTGTCAAGGTATGTGCCGTCATATGTGGATACTGATAGGAAGAAGGCTAAGCGATTCCAGCAAGTTTTGAAGCCATGGATCAGAGGGAAGGTAGCCATTTTTGAGTTGGATACCTATGCAGAAGTTGTACAGAAGGCCATGATTGCAGAGACAGAGAGCGAGATGTCCCAGAAGGAAAAGGAAAGTAAGAAAAGGAAATTTAAAGGGAATGAAGGTCAGTCACAATCGGGGAAGTTTCCAAACTTTAAGAAGGGCAAGTTTCAGCCAGGGAGAAATTTTAACTTCAAGAGGCAAAATGCAGGAGAAGGAGGCCAGGGCAACCGTCCAGTCAATGTGAATCTGCCAAATCAGTTGCGATTAACTTTTCCAGATTGTCAGGTATGTGGGAAGAAACATGGAGGAGTTTGTAATAAGTTGAATGTAGTTTGTTTCAAGTGTAATCAAAAAGGGCACTATTCAAGGGAATGTCGAAATCAGCCAGCGAGAGAGCCAGCAAACAAGGATCAGCCTATCCGGAATCCAGCTGTTAAGGTTCCAGCTATTGGATTTACGTGCTTTAAATGTGGGAAGTCAGGACATATAGCCAGGGATTGCAAGACACCAGCCCCAGTTAGTAATGCATTAAGAATTATGAGATCTACCCCAGCAGTGAATGAGGCTCCAAGGGCTAGAGTTTTTGATATGTCTGTGAAGGACGCTATCCAGGATACTGATGTCGTGGCAGGTACGTTTAATGTGAATTCTTTATGTGCCAAGGTGTTAATAGATTCGGGAGCAACTCGATCGTTTATTTCTCAAGATTTTTTTTAATAAGTTAAATTGTTCAGTTGAGTATTTAAATGAAATAATGACTGTGGAATTAGCAAATCAAGAACGTGTATCTGTTAATCAAGTTTGTGGGAATTATGAGATTGAGATTTCTAGTAATAAGTTTTATGTAGATTTGATACCATTTAAGTTAGGATAATTTAACGTTATCTTAGGAATGGATTGGTTATGTAAGCATGATGCTCAGATAGATTATCGAAATAAGAAGGTAATGGTGAAAATGCTAGACGAAAGGATAGTAACGTTTAAGGGCCAGAAGCAAGCAAAGAAGTTCTTAACGATGATTCAAGCCAAGAGGTTACTACGAAAAGGATGCGAGCATTTTGTTGCATATGTGATTGATAGAAGTCAGGAGCCAGCAAAACTTGAAGATATTCCAGTAGTTAGTGAATTTCCAGACGTATTTCCCGATGAGTTACCAGGACTTCCTCCATATAGAGAAACTGAGTTTGCGATCGACTTAGCACCTGGAACGGAACCAGTATCCAAGGCCTCGTACAGAATGGCGCCCGTTGAGATGATGGAACTAGCAAAGTAATTACAAGAGTTGTTATAGAAAGGAGTAATCAGACCCAGTGTATCCCCGTGGGGTGCACCGGTACTATTTGTCAAGAAAAAGGATGGAAGCATGAGACTGTGCATTGATTATCGGGAGCTCAACAAGCCTACAATCAAGAACAAGTATCCGTTACCAAGGATTGGTGATTTGTTTGACCAATTGAAAGGAGCCAAGTACTTCTCCAAGATCGACTTGAGATCGGGATATCATCAACTAAAGATTAAACTAGACGATATACCAAAGACAGCTTTCAGGATAAGGTATGGACATTATGAAGTTTTAGTGATATCTTTTGGATTGACCAATGCCCCGGCAACGTTTATGGACCTGATGAACAGAATTTTCAATGAATATTTGGACAAGTTTGTTATTGTGTTTATAGATGATATTTTAATTTATTCAAAGACAGAAGAGGATCATTCAGAACATTTAAGAACAGCCTTGGAGATATTAAGGAAAAAGAAGTTGTATGCTAAATTCTCGAAGTGTGAGTTTTGGCTATAGGAAGTTCAGTTCTTAGGATACATAGTCAGTAATGAAGGGATCAAAGTGGACCCAGCGAAGATTGAAGCAATTACAAATTGGGAAAAGCCGAGAACACCAACAGAAGTAAGAATTTTCTTGGAATTAGCGGGATATTATCGCCGGTTTGTTCAAAATTTCTCGAGGATTGCAACACCATTAACGAAGCTTACACGAAAGAATGAAAAGTTTATATGGAACGATAAATGTGAAGAAAGTTTCAGGAATTGAAGCGAAGATTAATCACGGCACCTGTTTTGCCACTTCCAGATGATCAAGGAAATTTCATAATCTATAGCAATGCCTCACATAAAGGACTCGGATGTGTTCTGATGCAGCACGATAAGGTGATTGCGTATGCGTCAAGGTAATTGAAACCACACAAACAGAAATATCCTACTCATGATTTGGAACTAGCATCCATAGTTTTCGCTTTGAAAATTTGGAAATATTATCTATATGGAGAAAAATGCGAGATTTACACGGATCACAAAAGCCTGAAGTACATATTCACACAAAAGGAGCTTAATATAA
This sequence comes from Apium graveolens, assembly GCF_009905375.1. Taxonomy (NCBI): domain Eukaryota; kingdom Viridiplantae; phylum Streptophyta; class Magnoliopsida; order Apiales; family Apiaceae; genus Apium; species Apium graveolens. The sequence continues at coordinate 118,227,370 of NC_133651.1, read as the reverse complement.
GACAGAGGAGGTGGTTAGAGTTGATCAAGGATTACGACTGCACGATTAAATATCATCCCGGTAAAGCAAATATTGTGGCGGACGCATTGAGTCGGAAGGAAAAGTTAAGTTTGTTATCAGTACCCGAAGAGATATAAGGAATTTCAGAAATTGGAATTGGAAATTAGAGTTTGCAAGCCTGATGAAGTGAAAGTATATAGTATGACTTTCTGGCTGGAGTTGTTAGAGAAGATAAGGAAGTGTCAAGAAGAGGTAATGGATCGGGACATAAATCGTTTGGTAGGTGAAGAATTGTGCACGCAAAAGGATGATCAAGGTATTCTTAAGTTTTCTTCTAGAATTTGGATTCCACCAGTGACGGAGTTGAAAAATGAAATTTTACAGGAAGCTCATAATTCAAGGTATTCAATCCATCCAGGGAGTACCAAGATGTATAGAGATTTAAAGGAAAATTATTGGTGGCCAGATATGAAGAGGGAAATTGCGGAATGGGTTAGCAGATGTTATACATGTCAGAGAGTTAAAGAAGAGCATCAGAGACCAAGTGGATTGCTACAACCATTGGAGATTCCAGAGTGGAAGTGCGAGCATATTGCCATGGATATTATAGTTGGATTACCAAGGACAAAAGCTAATCATGATTCCATTTGGGTTATAGTGGCTAGACTTACCAAGTCAGCTCATTTTCTGCCTATAAATGAAAGATTTTCGCTAGACAAGTTAGTCCATATGTACTTGAAAGAAATCGTAGTTCGTCATGGAGTTCCTATGTCTATCGTATCCGATCGAGATCCAAGATTTAATTCAAGATTTTGGAAGAGTTTTCAAGAATGTTTGCGAACGAAACTGAATATGAGTACGGCTTACCATCCACAGACGGACGGCCAGAGTGAAAGAACGATCTAGACAATCGAAGACATGTTACGTGTTTGTGCTATTGATTTCAAAGGAAGGTGGGATGAGCATTTACCCTTGGTAGAATTTCCATACAACCTGGGAGTTAGAAAGTGATATGAGAGAAAAGTACCCTCATTTGTTTTCTTAGGAGATTCTGACGACAGAATCCTTTTAAGGGGGAAGGATGTAATATCCAGGATATATCGTGTAATTATTTTTGCTAATAAATAATTATTATGTATGTTCAGTATCTATTCTGTGAATTATTTGTTAAGTGATATATGTGTTTGGATGTTTAAAAATAATATCAATTGAGTATTTTAATTTTTATATGTCCAAAATAAAATATAGATAATTGTCATATCTTCCTATTAATTTTTATGTTGATTTATGATTTTATAGGAAATATATGGATTTTATAAAGTCTTTTTCCGAGTATTTAAAAACTATTTTATACAATCGGGAACCAACCGACGTCATCCATTTTTACATTTTTATAATCCGAAACTTTTCCGAGAACTCTTTCCGAACCTAATTGCAATATTTCAAGCATTTTCCATGTTTCGACTTTTTCGATCCGGCGTACGGTTTGTCCTGTGCGGGTCCCGGCGCAACATTTTTGATACATTATTTGTTTTGGTAAATCAATAAAACTCGTTTTTTCGATAAACGGGATCTTTTTATTAAACTATCATAATTATCACCTCGTAATACGTGTAACCAGGCGCTGAGACCAAGACCGCAGTACAAATTGTACTGATTTAGATAATTATCCCGAAAACCGGTACCGTTTGGATCAGTTTTTATAAATAAACGTACCATTTTGTATCTGGAATGATCCAACAGGATACTAATTTTCCATAATTATAAATAGCCTTTACCGTGTTTTATTTTGTACCAAAAATCATTTGCAGACAGTAATTATATAATATTACAGAAAAAATACTTATATTCATAAACCTTTCTGAGAATCAAGCAGCAATTCGAAAGTGTTAGTGATCTTTGTTTTCAACGCTCGAGTAACCAAATCGAAGGGCTTGAAGAGTACTACCAGAATCTGTGTTTCATATCACTGCAGAATCAAAGGTTTATTTTCTGTAAATTTAATTATTTTCGAATTATTTTGATTAAAAATACGAATTTTTGTTCGGATGATTGTTTGAATAATTTGATGATTGCATGTTGTAGAGCTTGTTTTCCTGATGATTTTCATATGTCATATGACTGATTTGGAGTTCTATAACATGTTCAAAATTGAGTTTAATCTTCGAATTTTGAAATTAGGGTTTATAACCAGTATGAATGTTCTTAATTGAAATTTTGGGCTTTTTGATCTAGGGGTTATTAGCTGTTGAAATATAGTGGGTTGTGTTCCTTATGAAATTTGCAATCGATTGGTATATAGCTCGTTAACAGAGGATTCGTGAATCGAAGGGAGTTGTGATTTTAAGTTCACGTCGAGCTCGCCGGAAACCGGTGACCTTCTCGGCCAAATTCCGGCCAACTCAGGGATTGTTAGGAAGATTTGATGGCATGGTTAGATTCCTGGTGTGGTGCAGATCATATATGCAGGTGGTGGTGGCCTGAGCATCCCTGAATCGTCTTCTCCGGCGAGACGGCATTTTCCGGCGACCCCCCTGTAAAATTGCAGTTTGGTACCTGGACTTTTGGGGACGATACAGTTTGGTCCCTGAAGTTTCCAGAATTTGCAAAAATAACCTTCCTGTTTTATCATATTTTCTATTTATTTTAATTAGAAAAATTAATTTTTAATTTCTGAAAATTCCAAAAATCATTATTTTAATTCCAAAAATTATTTTTAATTCAAAAATAAATCTGAATTAATTACTTAATTAATTTTTGTTAATAATTAATTGATTAATTGGTCAACTAATTCGAAAATTAATTGATTAATTGATTTAATTAATTATTAATTGATTTTAATTAATTATTTAATTAGATCTAATTATTTAATTAGATCTAATTATTTAAAAATGATTTAAAAATTCCGAAAAATAGTTTCGAACTTTAAAATACTATTTTAAATGGTTTTCAAGGCTCGATAATTATTATAAAATTGTTTTGAAGCCAGATTTGACCAACCGAACCCCGTTCATTGCTTCGAAATTGATCCAGCGACCCGTTTTAATTCCGAAAAATATTTTAAAAATTATTTTAAATACCCAAAAGCCTGTTTATAACCCGAGACTCCTTTATAAATGATATATCATTGATTGTTGACGTGTTACATGTTATATGTGACTTGTTGGTTGACTGTCGGTCTATATGTTCGGTGTTTACTTGTTTATAGCGTAACTTCAACCTGTAAATCGGATTTGGGTAAAACGAAGGGTAGATAGAAGTGTATACCGAATAGAATGATATGAGTTGAATATTGATAGATGCTTATGATATGTGAGCAGAAGAGGCAAGGCTTAGGAAAGGAAAGCAGATAGTCGAGGAGTAAGACGGTTGTGATTGAAAGTTAGACAAGTATAGCAAGCTAGTACCAGGAAAGTGTTCTGAACTTTCTCGAGATATATTATAGTTGATTGATAGTGTTGTTCTATATTACAAGTGCTTTCAAGCACTGAACCCTAAACCCTGATTCCAGCTATTGATCTTGAGCCGTAAACCTTATTCTTTCTAAACCATTGATTATTGCATACCCAAATACGAACCACAAATATACGATACTACTCCACAAATACATACAAACTGAATATCAAAGACTAAATCAAATTACTTACATATTCAAACCATTGTACCTTATGCTTTGAAAGACCAAATCCTTGTAACCTTGAAACGTTGATTCCTTTGTTATCCAATTCTTTCATTACCTAACAGCCAAGCTTTGAAATTGCCATATGAATCCTTTGTGAAGATTGAAACCATGTCATTATCGAACATCCAATGTTGTTTATGATTCTGTTTATTACTTTACATTGTTTATTCTGTTATTATGTTAGAATTGGATTGTTTTTTAAAATTGTAGACCGGATTCGTGGTCAAACCATATTAATGGTCAAGTTAGGCCAATGTGTGCCTTCGATCCAGTAATTAGAGCAGTGATGTGTGCTTTGCTCGGGGTTAGTGCGTGACTGACCAGCAGCCTAACCTTGGTTTTTAAAATAAAAATATAATATCCAATTCTAAATCAACATTCATTGTTCACTTGATATCATAACCCTTTTCACTTGATGATCATTATTCTCAGTCTTGTCATTGTGACTTGTTGAGCTAATTAGTAGCGAGGATCCCCAATCCAGTACGAGAGCTAGGGGTCCAGGTTGATCGAGTTAAGCTAGCTGGCAGCTTTTGAAATAGTTTAAGTTTGTAAAAGTTTGTAATAATGTTTAACATTCAGTTTTTAGTTCGAATAGTTGGGATTTGGACGTTTGTAATATAAAGTGTGTGTGTGTGGCTTATGTACATACTTTAACCTGTTGCGGTCTGTGGTAGTTGGTAAGTAGGGTCACTGCATATTATTATTATCTTTATTATTGTTATAAGCAGGTTATAAATATAGTCTGTGTGTGTGGACCCCAAACTTCTGACCCGGGTTTGGAGTGTGCCACATTTGATCCCTATAACTAACATGTAGAGTCTTAAGAAACACTCTTAATTCATATATATCATCAATAATAAAAGTAAGAGTAGTGTGAGGTACCTTTAATTCAGCATTGTCAACCTCAGTATCAGCATTTTTCATGAGAGCATAATTGATCTCATCATTTGATTTTGATGAATCATCCCAGTTTTTCTTCTTCGAGATCAAGGCTTCTTTATTCTCAGCTTTGGCTTTTCTTCAATCGGCTGTAAAGTGTTTGTTATGTATATGTTGTGAACTTGATGATTTCATTAACGAAACATCTTAGTAGATTTAACTTAGTGAAAAATGTAGCACTCGACGGATAAACAGATATAGTCCCAACGAATGACTCAATATAGTCCCGACGGATGATGATTTGACATCCATCGAGTGAGTAGCTTATGTAACAATAAGTCATGTAGCACATTTCTGCAAACACCTTTGTATAGATTCTATAGTAGCATATAAGTCATGTTGACTTTAATTAGATATGCAGAATAGGTTGATTAATTGTACATGGATGATGTCTTGTAATTCTGCATAAATGAAATGAAGTCAAGTGTCAAATAGCTACCCGACGGATAATCAACAATGCTACTCGACGGATGATCAACAAGGCAACCCGACGGATGATCATGTACCCGACGGATAATCAATTCAAACATCTGTTGATAGTGACAACACAGTCACATGCGTCGAATGTATGCAAAAGGAATGTGGAAGCCTATTCAACTGGGTTTTCTTGAGAACAAAGAAGCATTTCCATTTCCATGCTATTATGAAGATATTCAGAGATGCTGGAATAAAGTAATGAAGTAGCATAGTATTAGACTTGATAGGTTTTATTTTATTATCGTGTCTTATTACTGTGTAATCTTGGTGATATATAAACCAAGAGTAGCAATTAGAACAACAAGAAGACTAAGCAAATATTTTCTCAGAGAAACATTTGTAAGCTGTATCTTTAGCATTTCTCTGTAAGTTTAGTTGTTCTTATTTATAAGCAGCTGTGAGCTATTTAAGCTTCACAGAGTTCTCTTGATATATATATATATATATATATATATATATATATATATATGGTGGATACGTTATAATCCACCAGAAAGTTTTAAAGACTTGTGTTTGTATTACTTTATGTTTTCATTCATATTTAACTTGTTATTCCGCACTTTGCAAATCAAAACACTGTCATATATATATATATATATATATATATCTTAAGTTAGAACATTTTTTTTAATTCAGAAAAAGTTTCAAGAATTTCATTCAACCCCCCCCCCTTCTGTAATTCTTGTTGCATTGTTAGGGACTAACAATTGGTATCAGAGCTTGCTCTTAAAGAACAAAGAGTTTAAAGATCACAACAAACAGCAAGATGAACAAGAAGGATGTTGGAGTCAAGATTCCTTTTCTGGACGAAGACAATTACCATCACTGGAAGGTAAAGATGTATTTTCATTTACTTTCTCAAGATGAGGCCTATGTAGATTGCATAGAGAGAGGCCCTCATGTACCAATAAGAGCTGCAACTGGAAATGAGCCATCAGTTCCCAAGCCAAGGCATGAATGGTCAGATCCTGATATTGAACAAGTTAGGAAGGACAATAAGTCCATGAATATTCTGTTTAATGGAGTTGATGGTGACATGTTTGACAACATCATCAATTGCAAAACTGCCAAGAAAGTTTGGGATATAATTCAGATTATCTGTGATGGCACTGAACAAGTTAGAGAAAACAAGATGCAGCTTCTAATTCAGCAATATGAGCATTTCCACTTTGAAGAAGGTGGAACGCTCACTGATATCTTTAGTAGATTTCAAAAGCTACTAAATGCTCTAAAGTTGCATGGAAGAGTCTACCAAACCAAAGATTCTAACCTCAAATTTATGAGATCCCTACCAAAAGAATGGAAACCAATGACAGTCTCCTTGAGAAATTCACAAGAATATAAGGAGTTTATGTTATTCCTAATGAACAAACAATGAGATTTACAGAAGGGGGGTTGAATGTAAATCTCAAAACTTTTTCAAGTTTTGAGCAGTTTCAAAGGCTATGTGTTTAAGATAAACAAGTGTATGAATTGCTTTAAGCTAATACAGACAGATATATATTCAAACACTAATGTAAAGAACACAACAGACCTTAAAAACTTTTCTGGTGGATTGTTGTTCCACCAGAGATGGTATTTCAGAAAATCTGTGATTCAAGAAGTTGATCACAGCTGCGTCCTAGTACAAACTAGATAATTTTTCTCTCAAGATTTTTCTAAACAGCTCTGGAAAAATTCTCTTCTAATTACTAGCTGCTACTTGGTTTATATATCACCAAGTTTACAAGTGAAGACAAAGATAAAAAGTACAATAATAAAATAAGTTCTCCACTTGTTTCTACTCCATTTTACTCCAGTGCATTGTTGACTATTGCCTCTTTATGCTAGAGTAGAACGGCTGCTTTTTCTGATGTTCCTCAATTAGGCTACCACATCTCAGTTGTCTCTGTCAACCCATGTGCCTCTGTTTGTAGGTACAACTACCACTTGTCAACTGCTATTTAACAGAACATCCGTTGAAGCCTTCATCCGTTGATGGCTTTATCCGTTGATGTGTTAGCAGTTGAAGCTCTATCCGTTGATGCACTCATCCGTTGAAGGATGTTATCCGTTGAAGCTTTAGAGACATCCGTTGAAGCTTTGTTTCTCATCCTTTAAAGGTCTTTAAGTTATCCGTTGACACCATTTCATTTATACAAAATTACAAGGCATGAAATATTTACAATTGGCCTTCCTATCTGCATATCCTCTAGTAGTCAACATGACTTATAATTTCCCTCAACATTTAAGAGTTATATCTCAAATTCAGAGACTGAAATGTGCTACAACACTAGACTTATTTCTAAGTAAAGCTACACCATCAACGGATAGCCAAAATGGTCTTATCCATTGAGGCTACAAACACTAGATTTCTACTTAAGTGTTTTGTTAAACATATCATCAAACTAATGCACTTATATTCCTAACAATCTCCCTCTATTTATGTCTATAAGAATTGTAGACATAAATTCAAGGTTAACTTGATGATAACAAAACACTTAACAAATTTATGAACTGAAACTAAGTAGAAATTTAAAAGTGCTGCAAAAGTGTATGTACTAGAAGGTAATTGAAGATTTACAGTATTTCCAAAGGTGCTCCTCTAGCCTGAGCAAATCATCTTTTTCTTCTTTGTTCCCTGGTTTTCTTTCCTAGCCCTTTGTCATTTTCCTCAATTTGGAGTTGGAGTTGTCTGAAGAATTCAGCTTCATCTTCATCACTGATATCCAACTTAGATTGCATTTCTTTGAGAGTTTCATTGCTGGCAATCTTGAGTTGGTCTTCAAGTCTGAAAAATCTTCTGACTCCTTTATCATCTCTGAATTCCATCAACCAATGAGGTGATTTGTGAATTGTAGTTCCCCTTTCTTGAATGAGTAAGGTTCTGGGCAAAGCATTGGGCTCCCTCCAAGTTTTCCTTATGTTGGCAATCTTGTTGAGAATTTCAGTCTTGGCAGTCCTGGTAAAGCCAGAATCCTTTTGTATGGCTGAAAAGACTCTAATCAAGGTAGAGTAGCCTTCATTCAGAATCCTGTAGAGAGGCCATGTTCTTTCCCCAGCTCCTTTGTATCTGAACACCAATCTCTCTGGTAGCTGTCTGTAGGCAGCAATTCCCCTTACATCCTCCAGCTCATCCAGATAGAGTTCAATGTCTGAAATTTCTTTTATGTCACAGATGTGAACATAATCATCTTTAGAAATGGGTGGCTTAGGGTTAGGTTTATGTTTTTGAGTGAATTTCTTAGAGTTTAGGGGAGGTGTAGATTTGGATTTTATTTTCTGTTTCTTTGGTAGTGGAAGAGTGGTTAAAAAGGTAGGCAAATTGATGGTGTCCCAATCAATAGGTTCCTCTTTTGGGATGATTGGTTCACCATGGATGTTTATAGTGGGATCAGCAACAAAGGGTTCAGGTATGGAAGGTAGAGATTTAGTTTCTTCAGTGTTGCCTTCACTCCTTCTATGTGCCTTGGCCTTTCTTCTGTTTCTCTTCTGCCATTCCTCTTTTTCCTCCATACTTTCACCAAATATACTCCCAAAAACCTCATCTAAGTTTGCAATCTTGTCTTCACCCCTGACTTCAATTCCTTTCTCATTTTCAACTAGACTTGACTTTAGCTTTTGTTCAAGCTTTGCTTGTGCTCTTTTGTCAGCCTTGAGTTTTTCAGCTTCTTTCTTTAACCTTTTGGTTTCTTCCCTCTTGGCTATTGAGAATTTGGGATGTCCTTGCATCACACATATGCTCTTTCCCTCTCTAAAGATAATAGCCATGTTTCTCCTTACTGCCTCATCCATGGTCTCCTTGTGTTTTATGATGCTAGCACCCAAAACTTTGTCTTTATCAGGCTTTGGAAGA